>NC_134710.1:165350031-165653781 GCF_043290135.1 Rhipicephalus microplus | reverse complement strand
CAGAAATGTGCACTCACAATAAATGTATTGAAATAAAATGGATCTTTCAGAAATCGAAAAAATACAAGATTTTGAAGGCTCACCTGTTTGTAAAAAACGCATCCGAAAATAGTGACTTTTATTAGGTTTGGATGAAAACTTTCAAAAGCAGCGCACCGCTTGGGGATGCAAGTGGGGCTTCGAGTTTTAAATAGAAACAGTACAGCTTGGCGGTAAGATTAAAAAAAATTACTCACCAAGATTTGAACTCCTATATCGCTGGATTCAGAGTTTAGAGTGCTAACGTTTACGCCACGAGATCACACTTTCCTGACGCCGGAAATCAAACCTAGGCCTTCTGGGTGAAAGCCAGATATCCTAGCCACTAGACCACGCCGGATATTTTTTTCATGGTATTTAATAAAGTATTTGTGCAATAAAGACAAAATAAAGTGAACAAAAGTACAATCAAATCGCGAAAATAAGCGCTCAAGCGTTACTCATAAGCACTTAATGGCTAACACAGCGTGAGTTCCTCACATGGAGAGTTCTTCACATCGTGTTATACAAACAAAAAAGGGGTGAGGTCAAACAGTTCTCTAAGACGGAGTACCAGTCCGGTCTAAAATCTAGCTCGTCGTAAATGTTTCTTAGGTGGATAGCCATTTGAATGAAGTGTGCGCTTGAAGAGGTGGTGGGCTCTGCATTGCGGTCTTGCATTCGTGTCTTCCACAATCTGTGCATACCCATGAGGAAAAACATATCATATGGTACTTCATCAAGCGCTGCTGGTAGAAGATAACGTATTGTGTGAGAATTAATGACGAAACGTTTTTTCAGTGCTCGCTGAAGGACATCCCAAAACAGCATGGCATCTTTGCAGCTAACAAAGCAATGTTCAATCGTTTCCGGCACATCACATAGACGGCAGTTAACAGACGGAATGAAAGTACCCTTTCTTTCTAACCATGTGCTTACCGCCAATGTTTCAGAGTGGAGTTTATAGAAGAATGTTTTTGAATTCAGTGGAATGTTTATTTTGCGCACTCGCTTCAACACATCGTGGCCTGGAAGATTGGAGTTCAGTGAGCGGTACAATGGAGGTGGGAAGAGTGTACTCAGTAGGTCCTTATACAGCACCTTGCGCGATATTGTGTACAGATATTCTACAGAAAAGCGAGCTTTAAGGAACTGAACTGCGAGGTAAACTTCCTGCATGAATCCTCACAAGCATGGGCGTTCGGAGAAGTTCGATGAAACAATTAAATCTGGTAAGCAATCAACAAATGTAACCTGCAAGAAGGAACGGATTACAGGATGGGAATTGCCTCGAAAAAAGAAGAATCGGGACACTATTTGCCATAGATGAAGGTGTTTTAGTCCTAACCCACCCTCACCAACTGGCTTGAATATATTATCACGACGCATGGGCTCAAATGTCGAAGACCATATGAAAGCAGCGAAAATCTGATGAAAGCGTTGCATATAGAATCTTGCGCAATGAATAAGTTGCAATGCATAGTAAAGCTTTGTCGCTAAGAAAGTATTGCAAGCTTCAGCTCTCCCAAATATCGAAAGTCAATAGGGAACAAATGCCTGGGCCCGTCGTTCAAGCTTAGGGACGCGTTCCTTCCAGTAATGCGCACTGAATTTATATGCATGCAATGGTACACCGAGGTATGTTGGAGGAGTTCTTGTCCAATTAATCCCTGCAAAGTGGTTTGGTGTGCTACCCCACAAGCCGAATCACAGTCCTAAACTTTTAGAGGCATTTAAACGAGCTCCTGATACTACGCCAAACTTTTCAATAGTATGTACCACATTTTCGACACTTGGTTTATCTGTGCAAAAGAATGCGACATCGTCTGCATAAGCCAATACTTTAACCTCACTGCCTAATATACTAAAGCTACGAATGCAACTCGACTGTATTATGCTTGAGCACAGTGGTCCTAGATAAAGTGCAAATAAAAGAGGTGACATCGGGAATCCCTGTTTTACAGAAGAGCGAATAGAAACTGGCTTGGAGAGTTGACCATTAACTATCAAACAAGTTGAGCATTCATTATAGCATAGTTTAACGCCTTCAAGAACAACTTTGCCAGCATTAGCTTGTTCAAGAAGAGAAAAAAGGAAGGAATGACGAACACGATCAAAAGCTTTTGCAAGGTCTACCTGTAGCATTGCAAGATGTTTTTGAGAACCATGACAGTATTGAAGCACTGTTCGAGCGACATGTATATTGGTTTGTATGGATTGACCTCTGATCCCACATGTCTGATGAGACCCAATGAGGATCGACATAGCAAATTGCAACCTATTTGCTAATACTTTTGCGAAAATTTTGTAGTCCACGTTTGACAGCGATATTGGTCTGTAGCCCTCGACGAAGCGAAGTTTTTTCTTGTCAGTTGTTTTCGTTATTAACACAGTGTGACTTCAGCAAAAAGATTGTGGGAGTGTATCCATGTCATAACTCATCTGAAAAATATTCAGCAATATAGGAGCAAGTGTTTTCTTGAAAGCTTTGTAAAATTCGCCTGAGATGCCATCAGGGCCCGGTGTTTTCAATAAAGGCAAGTTGTCAATTGCTTGCTCGATTTCCTGTATAGTAATGGGCCCATTATTGACAGCACAATCATTGTCCTTCAAGGGGTTCACAAGAGAAACAAAACTAGCCTTGAGGTAAGCGTCAAGATCATCAGAGGGAGAGCTAAATAAACTGTTATAGTACGTTTCGAACGCCAAAGTAATGTCTCCGTTATCTTTAATGAGCACATCGTTAAAGTACAAGTCTGGAATAACTTTAGAAATCGCATGGCGTTGCTCATCAAGTAAAGCTTGGCGCGTCGGTTGCTCAGAATTTAAGGTGCGCTGGTTCCGAGACCTAATACGTGCCCCTTGGTAGCGAGCAGCATCATATCTCTGTAGTTGGCACTTAATATTCTCGATGTCTTTGATGTACTTTCCCGGCATTTCGCATTCCATCTTATAAAGATTGCAAAGACTATTAATAAGTATCTTTTCATCATTCTTTCTATAGAAAGACTTAACAGCCCCAATTTTTAAAGCTATAGCACGAACTTCTTGTTTAAAAAGCTCCCAAGCAGCGAAGATATGCAAACCAATCGAAAAGGATTTCCTCATTGCCATCTGGACACGATTCATGAATTCCTGATCACAGAGGAGCTTCGCATTCATTTTCCAAAGGGCTCACAGGGGACGGAATTGTTTGTGGCGATTTTCACAAATTGGCGCTATGACAATACAATGGTCTGACAATGATACAGCTTCGGTGCTGCAGGACATTTTACGAGATAGGAGTGACGAGGACACGTAAATCCGGTCAAGGCGAGCATGAGAACTGCCTTGAACTCTTGCATATGCCATTGCCCGATTCGACACCCCGATGTCAATTAGTCCTGCATTATCTACAATACCGGATAAAAGCTCGCCACTCCTGTCTCTCTTTCAAGATGAATTATAACGATCAATAGCTTCACATACGCAGTTGAAATCTCCCATAAGTACCGTGCATCTGTCGACATCAATTATTAATTCAAGTCGTTTCGGAACCTCATTAAACGCATATAGATTGATAATTCGCCATGGCGCTCCTTGCAACAAAAAATCACAGCATATATACCTGCCCTCTTCATCAACACAAGTGCAGAATGCTGAACAGGGTAGGCTCTTTCTCAGAAACAACCAACAGTCTGCAGATAAACCTTTAGCATGTGAGACACACACATCAAACTGAGACAGAAAAGGCCGCAGGGCCTTCTCGGTCTCTTCCTCGCTCTCGATCTTTGTCTCTTGGATGGCGACAAAGTCGAGACGCTTCCGATTGAGAAGTCTATGAAGCTGTGCCTGTTTCTGCGAAGACCTAAGGCCGCGTACGTTCAAGGTATAGCAAAGATGAGTCGCTCAGACTGCGCCATGGTGACTACCTTCCAATGCGCTTATCGTCCCACTTGATCAGTCCCATGAGTTGGCACTGAGGCTTCCCGTGAACTCCCACCAGGCCTCCAGGATCGGGATCGGCGACACTTCCCCTTTGGCATGGACTTTCAGCGACGGCGTGACTCCCTTGTCACTGACGCTGGGTCACTCCATTTGCTTGAATCCGAGCTGGACGATGCACGACGTTTCGGTATTGCTGCATCCATTGAGATCTGCGTATCATCTTCCGACACTTCACCATGATGAAAAAGCTGCTGCGGAGCGGCAGCGCGAGCAGGTGAAGAACTTTCTGCGGGATCCAGACCAGAGTCTCTGTCTTGTACTGGTGATTTTTCGGCATATTTATGGGTCAGCGCAACAGCACTCTTCATAGGAACTCCTACTTGTGCCAGGGGTTGTGCGGAGTCATTTTGGGTATGCTGCTTGCATGATTCACTTGGCTCTTTGCACGCAGAAGTTTGAACTGTGTCAACAGCGAGTGACTTTCTTTCCTTTTCTGGAGTCTTTGTGGTAGAGCCTGCAGCATATGAAATTGACAAAGTGTCTCCCGTAGCATCTAGAACCTCGGTAGTATCCATAATATGCTCTTGTAAGTTATCATCTGGCTGTTGTGTGTGCTGTCGCAGCTTGTTGGCGTATGTCATAACACAATCCTCGGCCGAATGACCGAAGCGTCGACGGAGATGCTTGACTCCCCTTTCAATATTGAGGGCATCGTATGCATTTACGATGCATATGATTTAGATGGTGTCGTACACTGCGAATTAACGAAGGGCATGAAACAGTGGCACCGCCATGGGGTGGAACACCATGTCCCCACCCTTTATTTTTTAGGAGCTTGCTTCTTTTGCGGGGGGGGGGGGTTGTCTCTCGTCGTTGCGATGGCGGGCATGGCATCCGTGATTGCGGGTGCGCGGCGTGAACCCGCCGCGTGCCCGCAATCTCGGAGGCCATGTGGTGTGTACTTCGGTAGCATCCATAATATGCTCTTGTAAGTTACCATCTGGCTGTTGTGTGTGCTGTCGCAGCTTGTTGGCGTATGTCATAACACAATCCTCGGCCGAATGACCGAAGCGTCGACGGAGATGCTTGACTCCCCTTTAAATATTGAGGGCATCGTATGCATTTACGATGCATATCATTTAAATGGTGTCGTACACAGCGAATTAACGAAGGGCCCGAAACAGTGGCACAACCATGGGGTGGAACACCATGTCCCCTCCCTTTATTTTTTAGGAGCTTGCTTCTTTTGCGGGGGGGGGGGGGGGGGTTGTCTCTCGTCGTTGCGATGGCGGGCATGGCATCCGTGATTGCGGGTGCGCGGCGTGAACCCGCCGCGTGCCCGCAATCTCGGAGGCCATGTGGTGTGTACTTCGGTAGCATCCATAATATGCTCTTGTAAGTTATCATCTGGCTGTTGTGTGTGCTGTCGCAGCTTGTTGGCGTATGTCATAACACAATCCTCGGCCGAATGACCGAAGCGTCGACGGAGATGCTTGACTCCCCTTTAAATATTGAGGGCATCGTATGCATTTACGATGCATATCATTTAAATGGTGTCGTACACAGCGAATTAACGAAGGGCCCGAAACAGTTGCACAACCATGGGGTGGAACACCATGTCCCCTCCCCTTATTATTTAGGAGCTTGCTTCTTTTGCGTGGGGGAGGGCGGTTGTCTCTCGTCGTTGCGATGGCGTGCATGGCATCCGTGATTGCGGGTGCACGGCGTGAACCCGCCGCGCGCCCGATCTCCGAGGCCATGTGGTGTGTACCTCGGTAGCATCCGTAATATGCTCTTCTAAGTTATCATCTGGCTGTTGTGTGTGCTGTCGCAGCTAGTTGGCGTATGTCATAACACAATCCTCGGCCGAATGACCGAAGCGTCGACGGAGATGCTTGACTCCCCTTTCAATATTGAGGGCATCGTATGCATTTACGATGCATATCATTTAAATGGTGTCGTACACTGCGAATTAACGAAGGGCCCGAAACAGTGGCACAGCCATGGGGTGGAACACCATGTCCCCTCCCCTTATTTTTTAGGAGCTTGCTTCTTTTTCGAGGGGGGAGGGGGGTAGGGGTTGTCTCTCGTCGTTGCGATGGCGTGCATGGCATCCGTGATTGCGGGTGCGCGGCGTGAACCCGCCGCGCGCCCGATCTCCGAGGCCATGTGGTGTGTACCTCGGTAGCATCCGTAATATGCTCTTCTAAGTTATCATCTGGCTGTTGTGTGTGCTGTCGCAGCTTGTTGGCGTATGTCATAACACAATCCTCGGCCGAATGACCGAAGCGTCGACGGAGATGCTTGACTCCCCTTTCAATATTGAGGGCATCGTATGCATTTACGATGCATATCATTTAAATGGTGTCGTACACTGCGAATTAACGAAGGGCCCGAAACAGTGGCACAGCCATGGGGTGGGACATCATGTCTGCTCCCCTTATTTTTGAGGAGCTTGCTTCTTTTGCGGGGGGGAGGGGGGTTGTCACTCGTCGTTGCGATGGCGTGCATGGCATCCGTGATTGCGGGTGTGCGGCGTGAACCCGTCGAGCGTTCGCAATCTCGGAAGCCATGTGGTGTGTACCTCGGTAGCATCCATAATATGTTCATGTAAGTTATCATCTGGCTATTGTGTGTGCTGTCAGAGCTTGTTGGCGTATGTCATAACACAATCCTCGGCCGAATGACTGAAGCGTCGACGGAGATGCTTGACTCCCCGTTCAATATTGAGGGCATCGTATGCATTTACGATGCATATCATTTAAATGGTGTCGTACACTGCGAATTAACGAAGGGCCCGAAACAGTGGCACAGCCATGGGGTCGAACACCATGTCCCCTCCCCTTATTTTTTAGGAGCTTGCTTCATTTGCGGGGGGGAGGGGGCAGGGGGGGTTGTCTCTCGTCGTTGCGATGGCGGGCATGGCATCCGTGATTGCGGGTGTGTGGCGTAAACCCGCCGCGCGCCCGCAATCTCGCAGGCCATGTGGTGTGTACCACGGTAGCATCCATAATATGCTCTTGTAAGTTGTCATCTGGCTGTTGTGTGTGCTGTCGCTGCTTGTTGGCGTATGTCATAACACAATCCTCGTCCGAATGACCGAAGCGTCGACGGAGATGCTTGACTCCCCTTTTAATATTGAGGGCATCGTATGCATTTACGATGCATATCATTTAAATGGTGTCGTACACTGCGAATTAACGAAGGGCCCGAAACAGTGGCACAGCCATGGGGTCGAACACCATGTCCCCTCCCCTTATTTTTTAGGAGCTTGCTTCATTTGCGGGGGGGAGGGGGCAGGGGGGGTTGTCTCTCGTCGTTGCGATGGCGGGCATGGCATCCGTGATTGCGGGTGCGCGGCGTAAACACGCCGCGCTCCTGCAATCTCGGAGGCCATGTGGTGTGTACCTCGGTAGCATCCATAATATGCTCTTGTAAGTTATCATCTGGCTGTTGTGTGTGCTGTCGCAGCTTGTTGGCGTATGTCATAACACAATCCTTGGCCGAATGACTGAAGCGTCGACGGAGATGCTTGACTCCGCTTTCAATATTGAGTGCATCGTATGCATTTACGATGCATATCATTTAAATGGTGTCGTACACTGCGAATTAACGAAGGGCCCGAAACAGTGGCACAGCCATGGGGTGGGACACCATGTCCCCTCCCCTCATTTTTTAGGAGCTTGCTTCTTTTGCGGGGGGGAGGGGGGGGTTGTCACTCGTCGTTGCGATGGCGTGCATGGCATCCGTGATTGCAGGTGTGCGGCGTGAACCCGCCGCGCGCCCGCAATCTCGGAGACCATGTGGTGTGTACCTCGGTAGCATCCATAATATGCTCTTGTAAGTTATCATCTGGCTGTCGTGTGTGCTGTCGCAGCTTGTTGGCGTATGTCATAACACAATCCTCGGCCGAATGACCGAAGCGTCGACGGAGATGCTTGACTCACCTTTCAATATTGAGGGCATCGTATGCATTTACGATGCATATCATTTAAATGGTGTCGTACACTGCGAATTAACGAATGGCCCGAAACAGTGGCACAGCCATGGGGTCGAACACCATGACCCCTCCCCTTATTTTTTAGAAGCTTGCTTCTTTTGCGGGGGGGGGGCAGGGGGTGTTGTCTCTCGTCGTTGCGATGGCGGGCATGGCATCCGTGATTGCGGGTGCGCGGCGTAAACCCGCCGCGCTCCTGCAATCTCGGAGGCCATGTGGTGTGTACCTCGGTAGCATCCATAATATGCTCTTGTAAGTTATCATCTGGCTGTTGTGTGTGCTGTCGCAGCTTGTTGGCGTATGTCATAACACAATCCTTGGCCGAATGACTGAAGCGTCGACGGAGATGCTTGACTCTTGTAAGTTATCATCTGGCTGTTGTGTGTGCTGTCGCAGCTTGTTGGCGTATGTCATAACACAATCCTCGGCCAAATGACTGAAGCGTCGACGGATATGCTTGACTTCCCTTTCAATATTGAGTGCATCGTATGCATTTACGATGCATATCATTTAAATGGTGTCGTACACTGCGAATTAACGAAGGGCCTGAAACAGTGGCACAGCCATGGGGTCGAACACCATGACCCCTCCCCTTATTTTTTAGGAGCTTGCTTCTTTTGCGGGGGGGGGGGGGGCAGGGGGGGTTGTCTCTCGTCGTTGCGATGGCGGGCATGGCATCCGTGATTGCGGGTGCGCGGCGTAAACCCGCCGCGCTCCTGCAATCTCGGAGGCCAGGTGGTGTGTACCTCGGTAGCATCCATAATATGCTCTTGTAAGTTATCATCTGGCTGTTGTGTGTGCTGTCGCAGCTTGTTGGCGTATGTCATAACACAATCCTCGGCCGAATGACTGAAGCGTCGACGGAGATGCTTGACTCCCCTTTCAATATTGAGTGCATCGTATGCATTTACGACGCATATCATTTAAATGGTGTCGTACACTGCGAATTAACGAAGGGCCCGAAACAGTGGCACAGCCATGGGGTGGGACACCATGTCCCCTCCCCTTATTTTTTAGGAGCTTGCTTCTTTTGCGGGGGGGGGGGGGTTGTCACTCGTCGTTGCGATGGCGTGCATGGCATCCGTGATTGCGGGTGTGCGGCGTGAACCCGCCGCGCGCCCGCAATCTCGGAGACCATGTGGTGTGTACCTCGGTAGCATCCATAATATGCTCTTGTAAGTTATCATCTGGCTGTTGTGTGTGCTGTCGCAGCTTGTTGGCGTATGTCACAACACAATCCTCGGCCGAATGACCGAAGCGTCGACGGAGATGCTTGACTCCCCTTTCAATATTGAGGGCATCGTATGCATTTACGATGCATATCATTTAAATGGTGTCGTACACTGCGAATTGACCAAGGGCCCGAAACAGCGGCACAGCCATGGGGTCGAACACCATGACCCCTCCCCTTATTTTTTAAGAGCTTACTTCTTTTGCGGGGGGGGGGGGGCAGGGGGGTTGTCTCTCGTCGTTGCGATGGCGGGCATGGCATCCGTGATTGCGGGTGCGCGGCGTAAACCCGCCGCGCTCCTGCAATCTCGGAGGCCATGTGGTGTGTACCTCGGTAGCATCCATAATATGCTCTTGTAAGTTATCATCTGGCTGTTGTGTGTGCTGTCGCAGCTTGTTGGCGTATGTCATAACACAATCCTCGGCCGAATGACCGAAGCGTCGACGGAGATGCTTGACTCCACTTTCAATATTGAGGGCATCGTATGCATTTACGATGCATATCATTTAAATGGTGTCGTACACTGCGAATTCACGAAGGGCCCGAAACAGTGGCACAGCCATGGGGTCGAACACCATGACCCCTCCCCTTATTTTTTAGGAGCTTGCTTCTTTTGCGGGGGGGAGGGGGGGTTGTCTGTCGTCGTTGCGATGGCGGGCATGGCATCCGTGATTGCGGGTGCGCGGCGTGAACCAGCCAGGCGCCCGCAATCTCGGAGGCCATGTGGTTTGTACTTCGGTAGCATCCATAATATGCTCTTGTAAGTTATCATCTGGCTGTTGTGTGTGCTGTCGCAGCTTGTTGGCGTATGTCATAACACAATCCTCGGCCGAATGACCGAAGCGTCGACGGAGATGCTTGACTCCCCTTTCAATATTGAGGGCATCGTATGCATTTACGATGCATATCATTTAAATGGTGTCGTACACTGCGAATTAACGAAGGGCCCGAAACAGTGGCACAGCCATGGGGTGGGACACCATGTCTGCTCCCCTTATTTTTGAGGAGCTTGCTTCTTTTGCGGGGGGGAGGGGGGTTGTCACTCGTCGTTGCGATGGCGTGCATGGCATCCGTGATTGCGGGTGTGCGGCGTGAACCCGCCGAGCGTTCGCAATCTCGGAAGCCATGTGGTGTGTACCTCGGTAGCATCCATAATATGTTCATGTAAGTTATCATCTGGCTGTTGTGTGTGCTGTCAGAGCTTGTTGGCGTATGTCATAACACAATCCTCGGCCGAATGACTGAAGCGTCGACGGAGATGCTTGACTCCCCGTTCAATATTGAGGGCATCGTATGCATTTACGATGCATATCATTTAAATGGTGTCGTACACTGCGAATTCACGAAGGGCCCGAAACAGTGGCACAGCCATGGGGTCGAACACCATGACCCCTCCCCTTATTTTTTAGGAGCTTGCTTCTTTTGCGGGGGGGAGGGGGGTTGTCACTCGTCGTTGCGATGGCGTGCATGGCATCCGTGATTGCGGGTGTGCGGCGTGAACCCGCCGAGCGTTCGCAATCTCGGAAGCCATGTGGTGTGTACCTCGGTAGCATCCATAATATGTTCATGTAAGTTATAATCTGGCTGTTGTGTGTGCTGTCAGAGCTTGTTGGCGTATGTCATAACACAATCCTCGGCCGAATGACTGAAGCGTCGACGGAGATGCTTGACTCCCCGTTCAATATTGAGGGCATCGTATGCATTTACGATGCATATCATTTAAATGGTGTCGTACACTGCGAATTAACGAAGGGCCCGAAACAGTGGCACAGCCATGGGGTGGGACACCATGTCCCCTCCCCTTATTTTTTAGGAGCTTGCTTCTTTTGCGGGGGGGAGGGGGGGTTGTCTCTCATCGTTGCGATGGCGGGCGTGGCATCCGTGATTGCGGGTGTGCGGCGTAAACCCGCCGCGCGCCCGCAATCTCGCAGGCCATGTGGTGTGTACCTCGGTAGCATCCATAATATGCTCTTGTAAGTTGTCATCTGGCTGTTGTGTGTGCTGTCGCAGCTTGTTGGCGTATGTCATAACACAATCCTCGTCCGAATGACCGAAGCGTCGACGGAGATGCTTGACTCCCCTTTTAATATTGAGGGCATCGTATGCATTTACGATGCATATCATTTAAATGGTGTCGTAAACTGCGAATTAACGAAGGGCTCGAAACAGTGGCACAGCCTTGGGGTGGAACACCATGTCCTCTCCCCTTATTTTTTAGGAGCTTGCTTCTTTTGCGGGGGGGGGGGCAGGGGGGGTTGTCTCTCGTCGTTGCGATGGCGGGGATGGCATCCGTGATTGCGGGTGGGCGGCGTGAACCCGCCGCGCGCCCGCAATCTCGGAGACCATGTGGTGTGTACCTCGGTAGCATCCATAATATGCTCTTGTAAGTTATCATCTGGCTGTCATGCTGTCGCAGCTTGTTGGCGTATGTCATAACACAATCCTCGTCCGAATGACCGAAGCGTCGACGGAGATGCTTGACTCCCCTTTCAATAATGAGGGCATCGTATGCATTTACGATGCATATCATTTAAATGGTGTCGTACACTGCGAATTAACGAAGGGCCCGAAACAGTGGCACAGCCATGGTGTGGAACACCATGTGCCCTCCCCTTATTTTTTAGGAGCTTGCTTCTTCTGTGGGGGGGGGGAGGGGGGGCAAGGGGGGTTGTCTCTCGTCGTTGCGATGGCGGGCATGGCATCCGTGATTGCGGGTGCGCGGCGTAAACCCGCCGCGCTCCTGCAATCTCGGAGGCCATGTGGTGTGTACCTCGGTAGCATCCATAATATGCTCTTGTAAGTTATCATCTGGCTGTTGTGTGTGCTGTCGCAGCTTGTTGGCGTATGTCATAACACAATCCTCGGCCGAATGACCGAAGCGTCGACGGAGATGCTTGACTCCCCTTTAAATATTGAGGGCATCGTATGCATTTACGATGCATATCATTTAAATGGTGTCGTACACAGCGAATTAACGAAGGGCCCGAAACAGTGGCACAACCATGGGGTGGAACACCATGTCCCCTCCCCTTATTATTTAGGAGCTTGCTTCTTTTGCGTGGGGGAGGGGGGTTGTCTCTCGTCGTTGCGATGGCGTGCATGGCATCCGTGATTGCGGGTGCACGGCGTGAACCCGCCGCGCGCCCGATCTCCGAGGCCATGTGGTGTGTACCTCGGTAGCATCCGTAATATGCTCTTCTAAGTTATCATCTGGCTGTTGTGTGTGCTGTCGCAGCTTGTTGGCGTATGTCATAACACAATCCTCGGCCGAATGACCGAAGCGTCGACGGAGATGCTTGACTCCCCTTTCAATTTTGAGGGCATCGTATGCATTTACGATGCATATCATTTAAATGGTGTCGTACACTGCGAATTAACGAAGGGCCCGAAACAGTGGCACAGCCATGGGGTGGAACACCATGTCCCCTCCCCTTATTTTTTAGGAGCTTGCTTCTTTTTCGAGGGGGGAGGGGGGTAGGGGTTGTCTCTCGTCGTTGCGATGGCGTGCATGGCATCCGTGATTGCGGGTGCGCGGCGTGAACCCGCCGCGCGCCCGATCTCCGAGGCCATGTGGTGTGTACCTCGGTAGCATCCGTAATATGCTCTTCTAAGTTATCATCTGGCTGTTGTGTGTGCTGTCGCAGCTTGTTGGCGTATGTCATAACACAATCCTCGGCCGAATGACCGAAGCGTCGACGGAGATGCTTGACTCCCCTTTCAATATTGAGGGCATCGTATGCATTTACGATGCATATCATTTAAATGGTGTCGTACACTGCGAATTAACGAAGGGCCCGAAACAGTGGCACAGCCATGGGGTGGGACATCATGTCTGCTCCCCTTATTTTTGAGGAGCTTGCTTCTTTTGCGGGGGGGAGGGGGGTTGTCACTCGTCGTTGCGATGGCGTGCATGGCATCCGTGATTGCGGGTGTGCGGCGTGAACCCGTCGAGCGTTCGCAATCTCGGAAGCCATGTGGTGTGTACCTCGGTAGCATCCATAATATGTTCATGTAAGTTATCATCTGGCTATTGTGTGTGCTGTCAGAGCTTGTTGGCGTATGTCATAACACAATCCTCGGCCGAATGACTGAAGCGTCGACGGAGATGCTTGACTCCCCGTTCAATATTGAGGGCATCGTATGCATTTACGATGCATATCATTTAAATGGTGTCGTACACTGCGAATTAACGAAGGGCCCGAAACAGTGGCACAGCCATGGGGTCGAACACCATGTCCCCTCCCCTTATTTTTTAGGAGCTTGCTTCATTTGCGGGGGGGAGGGGGCAGGGGGGGTTGTCTCTCGTCGTTGCGATGGCGGGCATGGCATCCGTGATTGCGGGTGTGTGGCGTAAACCTGCCGCGCGCCCGCAATCTCGCAGGCCATGTGGTGTGTACCTCGGTAGCATCCATAATATGCTCTTGTAAGTTGTCATCTGGCTGTTGTGTGTGCTGTCGCTGCTTGTTGGCGTATGTCATAACACAATCCTCGTCCGAATGACCGAAGCGTCGACGGAGATGCTTGACTCCCCTTTTAATATTGAGGGCATCGTATGCATTTACGATGCATATCATTTAAATGGTGTCGTACACTGCGAATTAACGAAGGGCCCGAAACAGTGGCACAGCCATGGGGTCGAACACCATGTCCCCTCCCCTTATTTTTTAGGAGCTTGCTTCATTTGCGGGGGGGAGGGGGCAGGGGGGGTTGTCTCTCGTCGTTGCGATGGCGGGCATGGCATCCGTGATTGCGGGTGCGCGGCGTAAACACGCCGCGCTCCTGCAATCTCGGAGGCCATGTGGTGTGTACCTCGGTAGCATCCATAATATGCTCTTGTAAGTTATCATCTGGCTGTTGTGTGTGCTGTCGCAGCTTGTTGGCGTATGTCATAACACAATCCTTGGCCGAATGACTGAAGCGTCGACGGAGATGCTTGACTCCGCTTTCAATATTGAGTGCATCGTATGCATTTACGATGCATATCATTTAAATGGTGTCGTACACTGCGAATTAACGAAGGGCCCGAAACAGTGGCACAGCCATGGGGTGGGACACCATGTCCCCTCCCCTCATTTTTTAGGAGCTTGCTTCTTTTGCGGGGGGGAGGGGGGGGTTGTCACTCGTCGTTGCGATGGCGTGCATGGCATCCGTGATTGCGGGTGTGCGGCGTGAACCCGCCGCGCGCCCGCAATCTCGGAGACCATGTGGTGTGTACCTCGGTAGCATCCATAATATGCTCTTGTAAGTTATCATCTGGCTGTCGTGTGTGCTGTCGCAGCTTGTTGGCGTATGTCATAACACAATCCTCGGCCGAATGACCGAAGCGTCGACGGAGATGCTTGACTCACCTTTCAATATTGAGGGCATCGTATGCATTTACGATGCATATCATTTAAATGGTGTCGTACACTGCGAATTAACGAATGGCCCGAAACAGTGGCACAGCCATGGGGTCGAACACCATGACCCCTCCCCTTATTTTTTAGAAGCTTGCTTCTTTTGCGGGGGGGGGGGGCAGGGGGTGTTGTCTCTCGTCGTTGCGATGGCGGGCATGGCATCCGTGATTGCGGGTGCGCGGCGTAAACCCGCCGCGCTCCTGCAATCTCGGAGGCCATGTGGTGTGTACCTCGGTAGCATCCATAATATGCTCTTGTAAGTTATCATCTGGCTGTTGTGTGTGCTGTCGCAGCTTGTTGGCGTATGTCATAACACAATCCTCGGCCAAATGACTGAAGCGTCGACGGATATGCTTGACTTCCCTTTCAATATTGAGTGCATCGTATGCATTTACGATGCATATCATTTAAATGGTGTCGTACACTGCGAATTAACGAAGGGCCTGAAACAGTGGCACAGCCATGGGGTCGAACACCATGACCCCTCCCCTTATTTTTTAGGAGCTTGCTTCTTTTGCGGGGGGGGGGGGGGGGCAGGGGGGGTTGTCTCTCGTCGTTGCGATGGCGGGCATGGCATCCGTGATTGCGGGTGCGCGGCGTAAACCCGCCGCGCTCCTGCAATCTCGGAGGCCAGGTGGTGTGTACCTCGGTAGCATCCATAATATGCTCTTGTAAGTTATCATCTGGCTGTTGTGTGTGCTGTCGCAGCTTGTTGGCGTATGTCATAACACAATCCTCGGCCGAATGACTGAAGCGTCGACGGAGATGCTTGACTCCCCTTTCAATATTGAGTGCATCGTATGCATTTACGACGCATATCATTTAAATGGTGTCGTACACTGCGAATTAACGAAGGGCCCGAAACAGTGGCACAGCCATGGGGTGGGACACCATGTCCCCTCCCCTTATTTTTTAGGAGCTTGCTTCTTTTGCGGGGGGGGGGGGGGGTTGTCACTCGTCGTTGCGATGGCGTGCATGGCATCCGTGATTGCGGGTGTGCGGCGTGAACCCGCCGCGCGCCCGCAATCTCGGAGACCATGTGGTGTGTACCTCGGTAGCATCCATAATATGCTCTTGTAAGTTATCATCTGGCTGGTGTGTGTGCTGTCGCAGCTTGTTGGCGTATGTCATAACACAATCCTCGGCCGAATGACCGAAGCGTCGACGGAGATGCTTGACTCCCCTTTCAATATTGAGGGCATCGTATGCATTTACGATGCATATCATTTAAATGGTGTCGTACACTGCGAATTAACCAAGGGCCCGAAACAGCGGCACAGCCATGGGGTCGAACACCATGACCCCTCCCCTTATTTTTTAAGAGCTTACTTCTTTTGCGGGGGGGGGGGGGCAGGGGGGTTGCCTCTCGTCGTTGCGATGGCGGGCATGGCATCCGTGATTGCGGGTGCGCGGCGTAAACCCGCCGCGCTCCTGCAATCTCGGAGGCCATGTGGTGTGTACCTCGGTAGCATCCATAATATGCTCTTGTAAGTTATCATCTGGCTGTTGTGTGTGCTGTCGCAGCTTGTTGGCGTATGTCATAACACAATCCTCGGCCGAATGACCGAAGCGTCGACGGAGATGCTTGACTCCACTTTCAATATTGAGGGCATCGTATGCATTTACGATGCATATCATTTAAATGGTGTCGTACACTGCGAATTCACGAAGGGCCCGAAACAGTGGCACAGCCATGGGGTCGAACACCATGACCCCTCCCCTTATTTTTTAGGAGCTTGCTTCTTTTGCGGGGGGGAGGGGGGTTGTCTGTCGTCGTTGCGATGGCGGGCATGGCATCCGTGATTGCGGGTGCGCGGCGTGAACCAGCCAGGCGCCCGCAATCTCGGAGGCCATGTGGTTTGTACTTCGGTAGCATCCATAATATGCTCTTGTAAGTTATCATCTGGCTGTTGTGTGTGCTGTCGCAGCTTGTTGGCGTATGTCATAACACAATCCTCGGCCGAATGACCGAAGCGTCGACGGAGATGCTTGACTCCCCTTTCAATATTGAGGGCATCGTATGCATTTACGATGCATATCATTTAAATGGTGTCGTACACTGCGAATTAACGAAGGGCCCGAAACAGTGGCACAGCCATGGGGTGGGACACCATGTCTGCTCCCCTTATTTTTGAGGAGCTTGCTTCTTTTGCGGGGGGGAGGGGGGTTGTCACTCGTCGTTGCGATGGCGTGCATGGCATCCGTGATTGCGGGTGTGCGGCGTGAACCCGCCGAGCGTTCGCAATCTCGGAAGCCATGTGGTGTGTACCTCGGTAGCATCCATAATATGTTCATGTAAGTTATCATCTGGCTGTTGTGTGTGCTGTCACAGCTTGTTGGCGTATGTCATAACACAATCCTCGGCCGAATGACTGAAGCGTCGACGGAGATGCTTGACTCCCCTTTCAATATTGAGGGCATCGTATGCATTTACGATGCATATCATTTAAATGGTGTCGTACACTGCGACTCAACGAAGGGCCCGAAACAGCTGCACAGCCATGGGGTGGGACACCATGTCCTCTCCCCTTATTTTTTAGGAGCTTGCTTCATTTGCGGGGGGGGGAGGGGGGGTTGTCTTTCGTCGTTGCGATGGCGTGCATGGCATCCGTGATTGTGGGTGCGCGGCGTGAACCCGCCGCGCGCCCGCAATCTTGGAGGCCATGCGGTGTGTACCTCGGTAGCATCCATAATATGCTCTTGCAAGTTATCATCTGGCTGTTGTGTGTGCGGTCGCAGCTTGTTGGCGTATGTCATAACACAATCCTCAGCCGAATGACCGAAGCGTCGACGGAGATGCTTGACTCCCCTTTCAATATTGAGGGCATCGTATGCATTTACGATGCATATCATTTAAATGGTGTCGTACACTGCGAATTAAAGAAGGGCCCAAAACAGTGGCACAGCCATGGGGTGGGACACCATGTCCCCTCCCCTTATTTTTAGGAGCTTGCTTCTTTTGCGGGGGGGAGGGGGGGTTGTCACTCGTCGTTGCGATGGCGTTCATGGCATCCGTGATTGCGGGTGCGCGGCGTGAACGCGCCGCGCGCCCGCAATCTCGGACACCATGTGGTGTGTACCTCGGTAGCATCCATAATATCCTCTTGTAAGTTATCATCTGGCTGTTGTGTGTGCTGTCACAGCTTGTTGGCGTATGTCATAACACAATCCTCGGCCGAATGACCGAAGCGTCGACGGAGATGCTTGACTCCCCTTTCAATATTGAGAGCATCGTATGCACTTACGATGCATATCATTTAAATGGTGTCGTACACTGCGAATTAACGAAGGGCTCGAAACAGTGGCACAGCCATCGGGTGGAACACCATGTCCCCCCTTATTCTTTAGGAGCTTGCTTCTTTTGCGGGGGGAGGGGGGGTTGTCTCTCGTCGTTGTGATGGCGGGCATAGCATACGTGATTGCGGGTGCACCGCGTGAACCCGCCGCGTGCCCGCAATCTCGGAGGACATGTGGTGTGTACCTGGGTAGCATCCATAATATGCTCTTGCAGTTCTCATCTGGCGGTTGTGTGTGCTGTCGCAGCTTGATGGCGTATGTCATAACACAATCCTCGGCCAAATGACCGAAGCGTCGACGGAGATGCTCGACTCCCCTTTCAATATTGAGGGCATGGTATGCATTTACGATGCATATCATTTAAATGGTGTCGTACACTGCGAAATAACGAAGGGCCCGAAACAGTGGCACAGCCATGGGGTTGGACACCATGTCCCCTCTTCCTATTCTTTAGGAGCTTGCTTCTTTTGCGGGGGGGGGAGGGGGGGTTGTCTCACGTCGTTGCGATGGCGGGCATGGCATCCGTGATTGCGGGTGCGCGGGGTGAACCTTCCGCGCGCCCGCATTCTCGGAGGCCATGTGGTGTGTACTTCGGTAGCATCCATAATATGCTCTTGTAAGTTATCATCTGGCTGCTGCGTGTGCTGTCGCAGCTTGTTGGCGTATGTCATAACACAATCCTCGGCCGAATGACCGAAGCGTCGACGGAGACGCTTGACTCCCCTTTCAATATTGAGGGCATCGTAAGCATTTATGATGCATATCATTTAAATGGTGTCGTACACTGCCAATTAACGAAGGGCCCTAAACAGTGGCACCGCCATGGGGTGGAACACCATGTCCCCTCCCCTTATTTTTTAGGAGCTTGCTTCTTTTGCGGGGGGGAGGGGGGGTTGTCTGTTGTCGTTGCGATGGCGGGCATGGCATCCGTGATTGCGGGTGGTCGGCGTGAACCCGCCGCGCGCCCGCAATCTCGGAGACCATGTGGTGTGTACCTCGGTAGCATCCATAATATGCTCTTGTAAGTTATCATCTGGCTGTTGTGTGTGCTGTCGCAGCTTGTTGGCGTATGTCATAACACAATCCTCGGCCGAATGACCGAAGCGTCGACGGAGATGCTTGACTCCCCTTTCAATATTGAGGGCATCGTATGCATTTACGATACATATCATTTAAATGGTGTCGTACACTGCGAATTAACGAAGGGCCCGAAACAGTGGCACAGCCATGGGGTCGAACACCATGACCCCTCCCCTTATTTTTTAGGAGCTTGCTTCTTTTGCGGGGGGGAGGGGGGGTTGTCTGTCGTCATTGCGATGGCGGGCATGGCATCCGTGATTGCGGGTGCGCGGCGTGAACCAGCCACGCGCCCGCAATCTCGGAGGCCATGTGGTTTGTACTTTGGTAGCATCCATAATATGCTCTTGTAAGTTATCATCTGGCTGTTGTGTGTGCTGTCGAAGCTTGTTGGCGTATGTCATAACACAATCCTCGGCGGCCGAATGACCGAAGCGTCGACGGAGATGCTTGCCTCCCCTTTCAATATTGAGGGCATCGTATGCATTTACGATGCATATCATTTAAATGGTGTCGTACACTGCGAATTAACGAAGGGCCCGAAACAGTGACACAGCCATTGGTTGGGACACCATGTCCCCTCCCCTTATTTTTTAGGAGCTTGCTTCTTTTGCGGGGGGGGGAGGGGGGGTTGTCACTCGTCGTTGCGATGGCGTGCATGGCATCCATGATTGCGGGTGCGCGGCGTGAACCCGGCGCGCTCCCGCAATTTCGGATACCATGTGGTGTGTACCTCGGTAGCATCCATAATATGCTCTTGTAAGTTATCATCTGGCTGTCGTGTGTGCTGTCGCAGCTTGTTGGCGTATGTCATAACACAATCCTCGGCCGAATGACCGAAGCGTCGACGGAGATGCTTGACTCCCCTTTCAATATTGAGGGCATCGTATGCATTTACGATGCATATCATTTAAATGGTGTCGTAAACTGCGAATTAACGAAGGGCTCGAAACAGTGGCACAGCCTTGGGGTGGAACACCATGTCCTCTCCCCTTATTCTTTAGGAGCTTGCTTCTTTTGCGGGGGGGGGGCAGGGGGGGTTGTCTCTCGTCGTTGCGATGGCGGGGATGGCATCCGTGATTGCGGGTGTGCGGCGTGAACCCGCCGCGCGCCCGCAATCTCGGAGACCATGTGGTGTGTACCTCGGTAGCATCCATAATATGCTCTTGTAAGTTATCATCTGGCTGTCATGCTGTCGCAGCTTGTTGGCGTATGTCATAACACAATCCTCGTCCGAATGACCGAAGCGTCGACGGAGATGCTTGACTCCCCTTTCAATAATGAGGGCATCGTATGCATTTACGATGCATATCATTTAAATGGTGTCGTACACTGCGAATTAACGAAGGGCCCGAAACAGTGGCACAGCCATGGTGTGGAACACCATGTGCCCTCCCCTTATTTTTTAGGAGCTTGCTTCTTCTGTGGGGGGGGGAGGGGGGGCAGGGGGGGTTGTCTCTCGTCGTTGCGATGGCGTGCATGGCATCCGAGATTGTGGGTGCGCGGCGTGAACCCGCCGCGCGCCCGCAATCTTGGAGGCCATGTGGTGTGTACCTCGGTAGCATCCATAATATGCTCTTGCAAGTTATCATCTGGCTGTTGTGTGTGCTGTCGCAGCTTGTTGGCGTATTTCATAACACAATCCTCGGCCGAATGACCGAAGCGTCGACGGAGATGCTTGACTCCCCTTTCAATATTGAGGGCATCGTATGCATTTACGATGCATATCGTTTAAATGGTGCCGTACACTGCGAATTAACGAAGGGCCCGAAACAGTGGCACAGCCTTGGGGTCGAACACCATGTCCCCTCCCCTTCTTTTTTAGGAGCTTGCTTCTTTTGCGGGGGGGGGGGGCAGGGGGGGTTGTCTCTCGTCGTTGCGATGGCGTGCATGGCATCCGTGATTGTGGGTGCGCGGCGTGAACCCGCCGCGCGCCCGCAATCTTGGAGGCCATGTGGTGTGTACCTCGGTAGCATCCATAATATGCTCTTGCAAGTTATCATCTGGCTGTTGTGTGTGCTGTCGCAGCTTGTTGGCGTATTTCATAACACAATCCTCGGCCGAACAAACGAAGCGTCGACGGAGATGCTTGACTCCCCTTTCAATATTGAGGGCATCGTATGCATTTACGATGCATATCATTTAAATGGTGTCGTACACTGCGAATCAACGAAGGGCCCGAAACAGTGGCACAGCCATGGGGTGGGACACCATGTCCTCTCCCCTTATTGTTTAGGAGCTTGCTTCAATTGCGGGGGGAGGGGGGGTTGTCTCTCGTCGTTGCGATGGCGTGCATGGCATCCGTGATTGTGGGTGCGCGGCGTGAACCCGCCGCGCGCCCGCAATCTTGGAGGCCATGTGGTGTGTACCTCGGTAGCATCCATAATATTCTCTTGCAAGTTATCATCTGGCTGTTGTGTGTGCTGTCGCAGCTTGTTGGCGTATGTCATAACACAATCCTCGGCCGAATGACCGAAGCGTCGACGGAGATGCATGACTCCCCTTTCAATATTGAGGGCATCGTATGCATTTACGATGCATATCATTTAAATGGTGTCGTACACTGCGAATTAACGAAGGGCTTGAAACAGTGGCACAGCCATGGGGTCGAATACCATGTCCCCTCCCCTTATTTTTCAGGAGCTTGCTTCTTTTGCGGGGGGGGGGAAGGGGGTAGGAGTTGTCTCTCGTCGTTGCGATGGCGGGCATGGCATCCGTGATTGCGGGTGCGCGGCGTAAACCCGCCGTGCTCCCGCAATCTCGGAGGCCATGTGGTGTGTATCTCGGTAGCATCCATAATATGCTCTTGTAAGTTATCATCTGGCTGTTGTGTGTGCTGTCACAGCTTGTTGGCGTATGTCATAACACAATCCTCGGCCGAATGACTGAAGCGTCGACGGAGATGCTTGACTCCCCTTTCAATATTGAGGGCATCATATGCATTTACGATGCATATCATTTAAATGGTGTCGTACACTGCGACTCAACGAAGGGCCCGAAACAGCTGCACAGCCATGGGGTGGGACACCATGTCCTCTCCCCTTATTTTTTAGGAGCTTGCTTCATTTGCGGGGGGGGGGGGGTTGTCTTTCGTCGTTGCGATGGCGTGCATGGCATCCGTGATTGTGGGTGCGCGGCGTGAACCCGCCGCGCGCCCGCAATCTTGGAGGCCATGTGGTGTGTACCTCGGTAGCATCCATAATATGCTCTTGCAAGTTATCGTCTGGCTGTTGTGTGTGCAGTCGCAGCTTGTTGGCGTATGTCATAACACAATCCTCAGCCGAATGACCGAAGCGTCGACGGAGATGCTTGACTCCCCTTTCAATATTGAGGGCATCGTATGCATTTACGATGCATATCAATTAAATGGTGTCATACACTGCGAATTAACGAAGGGCCCGAAACAGTGGCACAGCCATGGGGTGGAACACCATGTCCCCTCCCTTTATTTTTTAGGAGCTTGCTTCTCTTGCGGGGGGAGGGGGGGTTGTCTCTCGTCGTTGTGATGGTGGGCATGGCATACGTGATTGCGGGTGCGCGGCATGAACCCGCCGCGCGCCCGCAATCTCCGTGGCCATGTGGTGTGTACCTCGGTAGCATCCATAATATGCTCTTGCAAGTTATCATCTGGCTGTTGTGTGTGCTGTCGCAGCTTGTTGGCGTATGTCATAACACAATCCTCGGCCGAATGACCGAAGCGTCGACGGAGATGCTTGACTCCCCTTTCAATATTGAGGGCATCGTATGCATTTTCGATGCATATCAATTAAATGGTGTCGTACACTGCGAATTAACGAAGGGCCCGAAACAGTGGCAAAGCCATAGGGTGGAACACCATGTCCCCTCCCTTTATTTTTTAGGATCTTGCTTCTTTTGCGGGGGGGGGAGGGGTGTAGGAGTTGTCTCTTGTAGTTGCGATGGCGTGCATGGCATCCGTGATTGCGGGTGCGCAGCGTGAAACCGCCGCGCGCCCGCAATCTCCGTGGCCATGTGGTGTGTATTTCGGTAGCATCCATAATATGCTCTTGTAAGTTATCATCTGGCTGTTGTGTGTGCTGTCGCAGCTTGTTGGCGAAATGTCATAACACAATCCTCGGCCGAATTACCGAAGCCTCGACGGAGATGCTTGACTCCCCTTTCAATATTGAGGGCATCGTATGCATTTACGATGCATATCATTTAAATGGTGTCGTACACTGCGAATTAACGAAGGGCCCAAAACAGTGGCACAGCCATGGGGTGGGACACCATGTCCCCTCCCCTTATTTTTAGGAGCTTGCTTCTTTTGCGGGGGGGAGGGGGGGTTGTCACTCGTCGTTGCGATGGCGTTCATGGCATCCGTGATTGCGGGTGCGCGGCGTGAATGCGCCGCGCGCCCGCAATCTCGGAGACCATGTGGTGTGTACCTCGGTAGCATCCATAATATCCTCTTGTAAGTTATCATCCGGCTGTTGTGTGTGCTGTCACAGCTTGATGGCGTATGTTATAACACAATCCTCGGCCGAATGACCGAAGCGTCGACGGAGATGCTTGACTCCCCTTTCAATATTGAGGGCATCGTATGCATTTACGATGCATATCAATTAAATGGTGTCGTACACTGCGAATTAACGAAGGGCTCGAAACAGTGGCACAGCCATCGGGTGGAACACCATGTCCCCCCTTATTCTTTAGGAGCTTGCTTCTTTTGCGGGGGGAGGGGGGGTTGTCTCTCGTCGTTGTGATGGCGGGCATGGCATACGTGATTGCGGGTGCACCGCGTGAACCCGCCGCGTGCCTTCAATCTCGGAGGACATGTGGTGTGTACCTGGGTAGCATCCATAATATGCTCTTGCAGTTCTCATCTGGCGGTTGTGTGTGCTGTCGCAGCTTGATGGCGTATGTCATAACACAATCCTCGGCCAAATGACCGAAGCGTCGACGGAGATGCTCGACTCCCCTTTCAATATTGAGGGCATGGTATGCATTTACGATGCATATCATTTAAATGGTGTCATACACTGCGAATTAACGAAGGGCCAGAAACAGAGGCACAGCCATGGGGTTGGACACCATGTCCCCTCTTCCTATTTTTTAGGAGCTTGCTTCTTTTGCGGGGGGGAGGGGGGTTGTCTTTCGTCGTTGCGATGGCGGGCATGGCATCCGTGATTGCGGGTGCGCGGCGTGAACCCGCCGCGCGCCCGCAATCTCGGAGGCCGTGTGGTGTGCACTTCGGTAGCATCCAAATAATGCTCTTGTAAGTTATCATCTGGCTGCTGTGTGTGCGGTCGCAGCTTGTTGGCGTATGTCATATCACAATCCTCGGCCGAATGACCGAAGCGTCGACGGAAATGCTTGACTCCCCTTTCAATATTGAGGGCATCGTAAGCATTTATGATGCATATCATTTAAATGGTGTCGTACACTGCCAATTAACGAAGGGCGCTAAACAGTGGCACCGCCATGGGGTGGAACACCATGTCCCCTCCCCTTATTTTTTAGGAGCTTGCTTCTTTTGCGGGGGGGGAGGGGGGGTTGTCTCACGTCGTTGCGATGGCGGGCATGGCATCCGTGATTGCGGGTGCGCGGTGTGAACCCGCCGCGCGCCCGCAATCTCGGAGGCCATGTAGTGTGTACTTCGGTTGCATCCATAATGTGCTCTTGTAAGTTATCATCTGGCTGCTGCGTGTGCTGTCGCAGCTTGTTGGCGTATGTCATAACACAATCCTCGGCCGAATGACCGAAGCGTCGACGGAGACGCTTGACTCCCCTTTCAATATTGAGGGCATCGTAAGCATTTACGATGCATATCATTTAAATGGTGTCGTACACTGCGAATTAACGAAAGGCCCGAAACAGTGGCACCGCCTTGGGGTGGAACACCACGTCCCCTCCCCTTATTCTTTAGGAGTTTGCTTCTTTTGCGGGGGGAGGGGGGTTGTCTCTCGTCGTTGCGATGGCGGGCATGGCATCCGTGATTGCGGGTGCGCGGCGTAAACCCGCCGTGCTCCCGCAATCTCGGAGGCCATGTGGTGTGTACCTCGGTAGCATCCATAATATGCTCTTGTAAGTTATCATCTGGCTGTTGTGTGTGCGGTCGCAGCTTGTTGGCGTATGTCATAACACAATCCTCAGCCGAATGACCGAAGCGTCGACGGAGATGCTTGACTCCCCTTTCAATATTGAGGGCATCGTATGCATTTACGATGCATATCAAATAAATGGTGTCATACACTGCGAATCAACGAAGGGCCCGAAACAGTGGCACAGCCATGGGGTGGAACACCATGTCCCCTCCCTTTATTTTTTAGGAGCTTGCTTCTCTTGCGGGGGGAGGGGGGGTTGTCTCTCGTCGTTGTGATGGTGGGCATGGCATACGTGATTGCGGGTGCGCGGCATGAACCCGCCGCGCGCCCGCAATCTCCGTGGCCATGTGGTGTGTACCTCGGTAGCATCCATAATATGCTCTTGCAAGTTATCATCTGGCTGTTGTGTGTGCTGTCGCAGCTTGTTGGCGTATGTCATAACACAATCCTCGGCCGAATGACCGAAGCGTCGACGGAGATGCTTGACTCCCCTTTCAATATTGAGGGCATCGTATGCATTTACGATGCATATCAATTAAATGGTGTCGTACACTGCGAATTAACGAAGGGCTCGAAACAGTGGCACAGCCATCGGGTGGAACACCATGTCCCCCCTTATTCTTTAGGAGCTTGCTTCTTTTGCGGGGGGAGGGGGGGTTGTCTCTCGTCGTTGTGATGGCGGGCATGGCATACGTGATTGCGGGTGCACCGCGTGAACCCGCCGCGTGCCCGCAATCTCGGAGGACATGTGGTGTGTACCTGGGTAGCATCCATAATATGCTCTTGCAGTTCTCATCTGGCGGTTGTGTGTGCTGTCGCAGCTTGATGGCGTATGTCATAACACAATCCTTGGCCAAATGACCGAAGCGTCGACGGAGATGCTCGACTCCCATTTCAATATTGAGGGCATGGTATGCATTTACGATGCATATCATTTAAATGGTGTCGTACACTGCGAATTAACGAAGGGCCCGAAACAGTGGCACAGCCATGGGGTTGGACACCATGTCCCCTCTTCCTATTTTTTAGGAGCTTGCTTCTTTTGCGCGGGGGGAGGGGGGTTGTCTTTCGTCGTTGCGATGGCGGGCATGGCATCCGTGATTGCGGGTGCGCGGCGTGAACCCGCCGCGCGCCCGCAATCTCGGAGGCCATGTGGTGTGCACTTCGGTAGCATCCAAATAATGCTCTTGTAAGTTATCATCTGGCTGCTGTGTGTGCGGTCGCAGCTTGTTGGCGTATGTCATATCGCAATCCTCGGCCGAATGACCGAAGCGTCGACGGAAATGCTTGACTCCCCTTTCAATATTGAGGGCATCGTAAGCATTTATGATGCATATCATTTAAATGGTGTCGTACACTGCCAATTAACGAAGGGCGCTAAACAGTGGCACCGCCATGGGGTGGAACACCATGTCCCCTCCCCTTATTTTTTAGGAGCTTGCTTCTTTTGCGGGGGGGGAGGGGGGGTTGTCTCACGTCGTTGCGATGGCGGGCATGGCATCCGTGATTGCGGGTGCGCGGTGTGAACCTGCCGCGCGCCCGCATTCTCGGAGGCCTTGTGGTGTGTACTTCGGTAGCATCCATAATATGCTCTTGTAAGTTATCATCTGGCTGCTGCGTTTGCTGTCGCAGCTTGTTGGCGTATGTCATAACACAATCCTCGGCCGAATGACCGAAGCGTCGACGGAGACGCTTGACTCCCCTTTCAATATTGAGGGCATCGTAAGCATTTACGATGCATATCATTTAAATGGTGTCGTACACTGCGAATTAACGAAAGGCCCGAAACAGTGGCACAGCCTTGGGGTGGAACACCACGTCCCCTCCCCTTATTCTTTAGGAGTTTGCTTCTTTTGCGGGGGGAGGGGGGTTGTCTCTCGTCGTTGCGATGGCGGGCATGGCATCCGTGATTGCGGGTGTTCCGCGTGAACCCGCCGCGCGCCCGCAATCTCGGAGGCCATGTAGTGTGTACTTCGGTTGCATCCATAATGTGCTTGTGTAAGTTATCATCTGGCTGTTGTGTGTGCTTTCGCAGCTTGTTGGCGTATGTCATAACACAATCCTCGGCCGAATGACCGAAGCGTTGACGGAGATGCTTGACTCCCCTTTCAATATTGAGGGCATGGTATGCATTTACGATGCATATCATTTAAATGGTGTCGTACACTGCGAATTAACGAAAGGCCCGAAACAGTGGCACAGCCTTGGGGTGGAACACCACGTCCCCTCCCCTTATTCTTTAGGAGTTTGCTTCTTTTGCGGGGGGAGGGGGGTTGTCTCTCGTCGTTGCGATGGCGGGCATGGCATCCGTGATTGCGGGTGCGCCGCGTGAACCCGCCGCGCGCCCGCAATCTCGGAGGCCATGTAGTGTGTACTTCGGTTGCATCCATAATGTGCTTGTGTAAGTTATCATCTGGCTGTTGTGTGTGCTTTCGCAGCTTGTTGGCGTATGTCATAACACAATCCTCGGCCGAATGACCGAAGCGTTGACGGAGATGCTTGACTCCCCTTTCAATATTGAGGGCATGGTATGCATTTACGATGCATATCATTTAAATGGTGTCGTACACTGCGAATTAACGAAGGGCCCGAAACAGTGGCACAGCCATGGGGTGGAACACGATGTCCCCTCCCCTTATTTTTTTGGAGCTTGCTTCTTTTGCGGGGGGAGGGGGTTTGTCTCTCGTCGTTGCGATGGTGGGCATGGCATCCGTGATTGTGTGTGCGCGGCGTGAATCCGCCGTGCGCCCGCAATCTCGGAGGCCATGTGGTGTGTACCTGGGTAGCATCCATAATAAGCTCTTGCAAGTTCTCATCTGGCTGTTGTGTGTGCTGTCGCAGCTTGTTGGCGTATGTCATACCACAATCCTCGGCCGAATGACCGAAGCGTCGACGGAGATGCTTGACTCCCCTTTCAATATTGAGGGCATGGTATGCATTTACGATGCATATCATTTAAATGGTGTCGTACACTGCGAATTAACGACGGGCCCGAAACAGTGGCACAGCCATGGGGTGGGACACCATGTCCCCTCTTCCTATTTTTTAGGAGCTTGCTTCTTTTGCGGGGGGGGGGAGGGGGGTTGTCTTTCGTCGTTGCGATGGCGGGCATGGCATCCGTGATTGCGGGTGCGCGGCGTGAACCCACCGCGCGCTAGTAATCTCGGAGGCAATGTGGTGTGTACCTCGGCAGCATCCATAATATACTCTTGTAAGTTATCATCTGGCTGTTGTGTGTGCTGTCGCAGCTTGTGTGCGTATGTCATAACACAATCCTCGGCCGAATGACCGAAGCGTCGACGGAGATGCTTGACTCCCCTTTCAATATTGAGGGCATCGTATGCATTTACGATGCATATCATTTAATGATGTCGTACACTGCGAGTTAACGAAGGGCCCGAAACAGTGGCACAGCCATGGGGTGGAACACCATGTCCCCTCCCCTTATTTTTTAGTAGATTGCTTCTTTTGCTGGGGGGGGGAGGGGAGGTTGTCTCTCGTCGTTGCGATGGCGGGCATGGCATCCGTGATTGCGGGTGCGCGGCGTGAGCCCGCCATGCGCCCGCAATTTTGGAGGCCATGTGGTGTGTACCTCGGTAGCATCCATAATATGCTCTTGTAAGTTATCATCTGGCTGTTGTGTGTGCTGTCACAGCTTGTTGGCGTATGTCATAACACAATCCTCGGCCGAATGACCGAAGCGTCGACGGAGATGCTTGACTCCCCTATCAATATTGAGGGCATCATATCCATTTACGATGCATATCATTTAAATGGCGTCGTACACTGCGAATCAACGAAGGGCCCGAAACAGGGGCACAGCCATGGGGTGCGACACCATGTCCCCTCCGCTTAATTTTTAGTAGCTTGCTTCTTTTGCGGGGGGGGGAGGTGGGGGTTGTCTCTCGTCGTTGCGATGGCGTGCATGGCATCCGTGATTGCGGGTGCGCGGCGTGAACCCGCCGCGCGCCCGCAATCTCGGAGGCCATGTGGTGTGTACTTCGGTAGCATCCGTAATATGCTCTTGTAAGTTATCATCTGGCTGTTGTGTGTGCTGTCGCAGCTTGTTGGCGTTTGTCATAACACAATCCTCGGCCGAATGACCGAAGCGTCGAAGGAGATGCTTGACTCCCCTTTCAATATTGAGGGCATCGTATGCATTTACGATGCATATCATTTAAATGGTGTCGTACACTGCGAATTACAGAAGGGCCTGAAACAGTGGCACAGCCATGGGGTGGAACACCATGTCCCCTCCCCTTATTCTTTAGGAGCTTGATTCTTTTGCGGGGGGAGGGAGGTTGTCTCTCGTCGTTGCGATGGCGGGCATGGCATCCGTAATTGCGGGTGCGCGGCGTGAGCCCGCCACGCGCCCGCAATTTTGGAGGCCATGTGGTGTGTACCTCGGTAGCATCCATAATATGCTCTTGTAAGTTATCATCTGGCTGTTGTGTGTGCTGTCACAGCTTGTTCGCGTATGTCATAACACAATCCTCTGCCGAATGACCGAAGCGCCGACGGAGATGCTTGACTCCCCTTTCAATATTGAGGGCATCGTATCCATTTACGATGCATACCATTTAAATGGTGTCGTACACTGCGAATCAACGAAGGGCCCGAAACAGTGGCACAGCCATGGGGTGCGACACCATGTCCCTTCCGCTTATTTTTTAGTAGATTGCTTCTTTTGTGGGGGGGGAGGTGGGGGTTGTCTCTCGTCGTTCGATGGCGTGCATGGCATCCGTGATTGCGGGTGCGCGGCGTGAACCCGCCGCGCGCTCGCAATCTCGGAGGCCATGTGGTGTGTACTTCGGTAGCATCCGTAATATGTTCTTGTACGTTATCCTCTGGCTGTTGTGTGTGCTGTCGCAGCTTGTTGGCGTATGTCATAACACAATCCTCGGCCGAATGACCGAAACGTCGACGGAGATGCTTCACTCCCCTTTCAATATTGAGGGCATCGTATGCATTTACGATGCATATCATTTAAATGGTGTCGTACACTGCGAATTAACGAAGGGCTCTAAACAGTGGCACAGTCATGGGGTGGAACACCGTGTCCCCTCCCCTTATTTTTTAGGAGCTTGCTTCTTTTGCGGGGGGGGGAGGGGGGGTTGTCTCACGTCGTTGCGATGGCGGGCATGGCATCCGTGATTGCGGGTGCGCGGTGTGAACCTGCCGCGCGCCCGCATTCTCGGAGGCCATGTGGTGTGTACTTCGGTAGCATCCATAATATGCTCTTGTAAGTTATCATCTGGCTGCTGCGTTTGCGGTCGCAGCTTGTTGGCGTATGTCATAACACAATCCTCGGCCGAATGACCGAAGCGTCGACGGAGACGCTTGACTCCCCTTTCAATATTGAGGGCATCGTAAGCATTTACGATGCATATCATTTAAATGGTGTCGTACACTGCGAATTAACGAAAGGCCCGAAACAGTGGCACAGCCTTGGGGTGGAACACCACGTCCCCTCCCCTTATTCTTTAGGAGTTTGCTTCTTTTGCGGGGGGAGGGGGGTTGTCTCTCGTCGTTGCGATGGCGGGCATGGCATCCGTGATTGCGGGTGCGCCGCGTGAACCCGCCGCGCGCCCGCAATCTCGGAGGCCATGTAGTGTGTACTTCGGTTGCATCCATAATGTGCTTGTGTAAGTTATCATCTGGCTGTTGTGTGTGCTTTCGCAGCTTGTTGGCGTATGTCATAACACAATCCTCGGCCGAATGACCGAAGCGTTGACGGAGATGCTTGACTCCCCTTTCAATATTGAGGGCATGGTATGCATTTACGATGCATATCATTTAAATGGTGTCGTACACTGCGAATTAACGAAAGGCCCGAAACAGTGGCACAGCCTTGGGGTGGAACACCACGTCCCCTCCCCTTATTCTTTAGGAGTTTGCTTCTTTTGCGGGGGGAGGGGGGTTGTCTCTCGTCGTTGCGATGGCGGGCATGGCATCCGTGATTGCGGGTGCGCGGCGTGAACCCGCCGCGCGCTCGCAATCTCGGAGGCCATGTGGTGTGTACTTCGGTAGCATCCGTAATATGTTCTTGTACGTTATCCTCTGGCTGTTGTGTGTGCTGTCGCAGCTTGTTGGCGTATGTCATAACACAATCCTCGGCCGAATGACCGAAACGTCGACGGAGATGCTTCACTCCCCTTTCAATATTGAGGGCATCGTATGCATTTACGATGCATATCATTTAAATGGTGTCGTACACTGCGAATTAACGAAGGGCTCTAAACAGTGGCACAGTCATGGGGTGGAACACCGTGTCCCCTCCCCTTATTTTTTAGGAGCTTGCTTCTTTTGCGGGGGGGGGGGCGGCAGTTGTCTCACGTCGTTGCGATGGCAGGCATGGTATCCGTGATTGCGGGTGCGCGGCGTGAACCCGCCGCGCGCCCGCAATCTCGGAGGTCATGTGGTGTGTACCTCGGTAGCATCCATAATATGCTCTTGTAAGTTATCATCTGGCTGTTGTGTGGGCTGTCGCAGCTTGTTGGCGTATGTCATAACACAATCCTCGGCCGAATGACCGAAGCGTCGACGGAGATGCTTGACTCCCCTCTCAATATTGAGGGCATCGTATGCATTTACGATGCATATCATTTAATGGTGTCGTACACTGCGAGGTAACGAAGGGCCCGAAACAGTGGCACAGCCATGGGGTGGAACACCATGTCCCCTCCCCTCATTTTTTAGGAGCTTTCTTCTTTTGCAGGGGGGGGGAGGGGGGTTGTCTCTCGTCGTTGCGATGGCGGGCATGCCATCCGTAATTGCGGGTGCGCGGCGTGAGCCCGCCACGCGCCCGCAATTTCGGAGGCCATGTGGTGAGTACCTCGGTAGCATCCATAATATGCTCTTGTAAGTTATCATATGGCTGTTGTGTGTGCTGTCACAGCTTGTTGGCGTATGTCATAACACAATCCTCGGCCGAATGACCGAAGCGTAGACGGAGATGCTTGACTCCCCTTTCAATATTGAGGGCATCGTGAGCATTTACGATACATATCTTTTAAATGGTTTCATACACTGCGAATCAACGAAGGGTTCTAAACAGTGGCACAGCCATTGGGGTGGGACACCATGTCCCCTCCCCTTATTTTTTAGGAGCTTGCTTCTTTTGCAGGGGGGAGGGGGGGTTGTTTCTCGTCGCTGCGATGGCGAGCATAGCATCCGTGATTGCGGGTGCGCGGCGTGAACCCGCCGCGCGCCCGCAATCACGGAGGCCATGTGGTGTGTACCTCAGTAGCATCCATAATATGCTCTTGTAAGTTATCATCTGGCTGTTATGTGTGCTGTCGCAGCTTGTTGGCGTATGTCATTACACAATCCTCGGCCGAATGACCGAAGCGTCGACGGAGATGCTTGACTCCCCTTTCAATATCGAGGGCATGGTATGCATTTACGATGCATATCATTTAAATGGTGTCGTACACTGCGAAATTACGAAGGGCCCGAAACAGTGGCACAGCCATGGGGTGGAACACCATGTCCCCTCCCCTTATTTTTTAGGAGCTTGCTTCTTTTGCGCGGGGGAAGGGGGGGTTGTCTCACGTCGTTGCGATGGCGGGCATGGCATCCGTGATTGCGGGTGCGCGGCGTGAATCCACCGCGCGCCCGCAATTTCGGAGGTCATGTGGTGTGTACCTCGGTAGCATCCATAATATGCTCTTGTAAGTTATCATCTGGCTGTTGTGTGCGCGTTCGCAGCTTGTTGGCGTATGTCATTACACAATCCTCGGCCGAATGACCGAAGCGTCGACGGCGATGCTTGACTCCCCTCTCAATATTGAGGGCATCGTATGCATTTACGATGCATATCATTTAAATGGTGTCGTACACTGCGAATTAACGAAGGGCCCGATACAGTGGCAAAGCCATGGGGTGGAACACCATGTCCCCTCCCCTTATTTTTTTAGGAGCTTGCTTTTTTTGCGCGGGGGAAGGGGGGGTTGTCTCACGTCGTTGCGATGGCGGGCATGGCATCCGTGTTTGCGGATGCGTGGGGTGAACCCACCACGCGCCCGCAATCTCGGAGGCCATGTGGTGTGTACCTCAGTAGCATCCATAATATGCTCTTGTAAGTTATCATCTGGCTGTTGTGTGTGCTGTCGCAGCTTGTTGGCGTATGTCATAACACAATCCTCGGCCGAATGACCGAAGCGTCGACGGAGATGCTTCACTCCGCTTTCAATATTGAGGGCATCGTATGCATTTATGATGCATATCATTTAATGGTGTCGTACACTGCGAGTTAACGAAGGGCCCGAAACAGTGGCACAGCCATGGGGTGGAACACCATGTCCCCTCCCCTTATTTTTTAGGAGCTTGCTTCTTTTGCAGGGGGGGAGGGGGGTTGTCTCTCGTCGTGGCGATGGCGTGCATGGCATCCGTGATTGCGGGTGCGCGGCGTGAACCCGCCGCACGCCCGCAATCTCGGAGGCCATGTGGTGTGTACCTCGGTAGAATCCATAATATGCTCTTGTAAGTTATCATCTGGCTGTTGTGTGCGCTGTCGCAGCTTGTTGGCGTATGTCATTACACAATCCTCGGCCGAATGACCGAAGCGTCGACGGCGATGCTTGACTCCCCTCTCAATATTGAGGGCATCGTATGCATTTACGATGCATATCATTTAAATGGTGTCGTACACTGCGAATCAACGAAGGGCCCGATACAGTGGCACAGCCATGGGGTGCGACACCATGTCCCCTCCGCTTATTTTTTAGGAGCTTGCTTCTTTTGCAGGGGGGGGGGGGGGGTTGTCTCTCGTCGTTGCGATGGCGGGCATGCAATCCGTGATTGCGGGTGCGTGGCGTGAGCCCGCCGCGCGCCCGCAATCTCGGAGGCCATGTAGTGTGTACCTCAGTAGCATCCATAATATGCTCTTGTAAGTTATCATCTGGCTGTTGTGTGTGCTGTCGCAGCTTGTTGGCGTATGTCATAACACAATCCTCGGCCGAATGACCGAAGCGTCGACGGAGATGCTTGACTCCCCTTTCATTATTGAGGGCATCGTGAGCATTTACGATGCATATCATTTAAATGGTGCCGTACACTGCGAATCAACGAAGGGCCCGAAACAGTGGCACAGCCATGGGGTGGGCCACCATGTCCCCTCCCCTTATTTTTTAGGAGCTTGCTTCTTTTGCGGGGGGGAGAAGGTGTTTCTCGTCGTTGCGATGGCGGGCATGGCATCCGTCATTTCGGGTGCGCGGCGTGATCCCGCCGCGCGCCCGCAATTTCGGAGGTCTTGTGGTGTGTACCTCGGTAGCATCCATAATATGCTCTTGTAAGTCATCATCTGGCTGTTGTGTGTGCTGTCGCAGCTTGTTGGCGTATGTCATAACACAATCCTCGGCCGAATGACCGAAGCGTCGACGGAGATGCTTGACTCCCCTTTCAATATTAGGGCATCGTGAGCAATTACGATGCATATTATTTAAATGGTGTCGTACACTGCGAATCAACGAAGGGCCCGAAACAGTGGCACAGCCATGGGGTGGGACACCATGTCCCCTCTCCTTATTTTTAGGAGCTTTCTTCTTTTGCGGGGGGTGGGAGGGGGGGGGGTTGTCTCTCGTCGTTGCGATGGCGTGCATGGCATCCGTGATTGCGGGTGCGCGGCGTGAACCCGCCGCACGCCCGCAATCTCGGAGGCCATGTGGTGTGTACCTCGGTAGAATCCATAATATGCTCTTGTAAGTTATCATCTGGCGTTGTGTGCGCTGTCGCAGCTTGTTGGCGTATGTCATAACACAATCCTCGGCCGAATGACCGAAGCGTCGACGGAGATGCTTGACTCCCCTTTCAATATTGAGGGCATCGTATCCATTTACGATGCATATCATTTAAATGGTGTCGTACACTGCGAATCAACGAAGGGCCCGAAACAGTGGCACAGCCATGGGGTGCGACACCATGTCCCCTCCGCTTATTTTTTAGGAGCTTGCTTCTTTTACAGGGGGGGGGGGGTTGTCTCTCGTCGTTGCGATGGCGGGCATGCAATCCGTGATTGCGGGTGCGCGGCGTGAGCCCGCCGCGCGCCCGCAATCTCGGAGGCCATGTGGTGTGTTTCTCAGTAGCATCCATAATATGCTCTTGTAAGTTATCATCTGGCTGTTGTGTGTGCTGTCGCAGCTTGTTGGCGTATGTCATAACACAATCCTCGGCCGAATGACCGAAGCGTCGACGGAGATGCTTGACTCCCCTTTCAATATTGAGGGCATCGTATGCATTTACGATGCATATCATTTAAATAGTGTCGTACACTGCGAATTAACGAAGGGCTCTAAACAGTGGCACAGCCATGGGGTGGAACACCGTGTCCCCTCCCCTTATTTTTTAGGAGCTTGCTTCTTTTGCGGGAGGGGGGGGCGGTTGTCTCACGTCGTTGCGATGGCGGTCATGGCATCCGTGATTGCGGGTGCGCGGCATGAATCCGCCGCGCGCCCGCAATCTCGGAGGCCATGTGGTGTGTACCTTGGTAGCATCCATAATATGCTCTTGTAAGTTATCATCTGGCGGTTGTGTGTGCTGTCGCAGCTTGTTGGCGTATGTCATAACACAATCCTCAGCCAAATGACCGAAGCGTCGACAGAGATGCTTGACTCCCCTTTCAATATTTAGGGCATCGTATGCATTCACGATGCATATCATTTAAATGGTGTCGTACACTGCGAATTAACGAAGGGCCCGATACAGTGGCACAGCCATTGGGTGGAACACCATGTCCCCTCTCCTTATTTTTTAGGAGCTTGCTTTTTTTGCGCGGGGGAAGGGGGGGTTGTCTCTCGTCGTTTGTATGGCGTGCATGGCCTCCGAGATTGCGGGTGCGCGGCGTGAACCCGCCGCACGCCCGCAATCTCGGAGGCCATGTGGTGTGTACCTCGGTAGAATCCATAGAATCCATAATATGCTCTTGTAAGTTATCATCTGGCTGTTGTGTGCGCTGTCGCAGCTTGTTGGCGTATGCGATAACACAATCCTCGGCCGAATGACCGAAGCGTCGACGGAGATGCTTCACTCCGCTTTCAATATTGAGGGCATCGTATGCATTTACGATGCATATCATTTAAATAGTGTCGTACACTGCCAATTAACGAAGGCCTCTAAACAGTGGCACAGCCATGGGGTGGAACACCGTGTCCCCTCCCCTTATTTTTTAGGAGCTTGCTTCTTTTGCGGGGGGGGGGGGGCGGTTGTCTCACGTCGTTGCGATGGCGGTCATGGCATCCGTGATTGCGGGTGCGCGGCGTGAACCCGCCGCACGCCCGCGATCTCGGAGGCCATGTGGTGTGTACCTCGGTAGAATCCATAATATGCTCTTGTAAGTTATCATCTGGCGTTGTGTGCGCTGTCGCAGCTTGTTGGCGTATGTCATAACACAATCCTCAGCCAAATGACCGAAGCGTCGACAGAGATGCTTGACTCCCCTTTCAATATTGAGGGCATCGTATGCATTTACGATGCATATCATTTAAATAGTGTCGTACACTGCGAATTAACGAAGGGCCCGAAACATTGGCACAGCCATGGGGTGGGACACCATGTCCCCTCTCCTTATTTTTAGGAGCTTTCTTCTTTTGCGGGGGGTGGGAGGGGGGGGTTGTCTCTCGTCGTTGCGATGGCGTGCATGGCATCCGTGATTGCGGGTGCGCGGCGTGAACCCGCCGCACGCCCGCAATCTCGGAGGCCATGTGGTGTGTACCTCGGTAGAATCCATAATATGCTCTTGTAAGTTATCATCTGGCGTTGTGTGCGCTGTCGCAGCTTGTTGGCGTATGTCATAACACAATCCTCGGCCGAATGACCGAAGCGTCGACGGAGATGCTTGACTCCCCTTTCAATATTGAGGGCGTCGTATCCATTTACGATGCATATCATTTAAATGGTGTCGTACACTGCGAATCAACGAAGGGCCCGAAACAGTGGCACAGCCATGGGGTACGACACCATGTCCCCTCCGCTTATTTTTTAGGAGCTTGCTTCTTTTACAGGGGGGGGGGGGGGTTGTCTCTCGTCGTTGCGATGGCGGGCATGCAATCCGTGATTGCGGGTGCGCGGCGTGAGCCCGCCGCGCGCCCGCAATCTCGGAGGACATGTGGTGTGTTTCTCAGTAGCATCCATAATATGCTCTTGTAAGTTATCATCTGGCTGTTGTGCTTGCTGTCGCAGCTTGTTGGCGTATGTCATAACACAATCCTCGGCCGAATGACCGAAGCGTCGACGGAGATGCTTGACTCCCCTTTCAATATTGAGGGCATCGTATGCATTTACGATGCATATCATTTAAATAGTGTCGTACACTGCGAATTAACGAAGGGCTCTAAACAGTGGCACAGCCATGGGGTGGAACACCGTGTCCCCTCCCCTTATTTTTTAGGAGCTTGCTTCTTTTGCGGGGGGGGGGGGGGGCGGTTGTCTCACGTCGTTGCGATGGCGGTCATGGCATCCGTGATTGCGGGTTTGCGGCATGAATCCGCCGCGCGCCCGCAATCTCGGAGGCCATGTGGTGTGTACCTTGGTAGCATCCATAATATGCTCTTGTAAGTTATCATCTGGCGGTTGTGTGTGCTGTCGCAGCTTGTTGGCGTATGTCATAACACAATCCTCAGCCAAATGACCGAAGCGTCGACAGAGATGCTTGACTCCCCTTTCAATATTTAGGGCATCGTATGCATTCACGATGCATATCATTTAAATGGTGTCGTACACTGCGAATTAACGAAGGGCCCGATACAGTGGCACAGCCATTGGGTGGAACACCATGTCCCCTCTCCTTATTTTTTAGGAGCTTGCTTTTTTTGCGCGGGGGAAGGGGGGGGGGGGGTTGTCTCTCGTCGTTGCGATGGCGTGCATGGCATCCGTGATTGCGGGTGCGCGGCGTGAACCCGCCGCACGCCCGCAATCTCGGAGGCCATGTGGTGTGTACCTCGGTAGAATCCATAATATGCTCTTGTAAGTTATCATCTGGCTGTTGTGTGCGCTGTCGCAGCTTGTTGGCGTATGTCATAACACAATCCTCGGCCGAATGACCGAAGCGTCGACGGAGATGCTTCACTCCGCTTTCAATATTGAGGGCATCGTATGCATTTACGATGCATATCATTTAATGGTGTCGTACACTGCGAGTTAACGAAGGGCCCGAAACAGTGGCACAGCCATGGGGTGGAACACCATGTCCCCTCCCCTTATTTTTTAGGAGCTTGCTTCTTTTGCAGGGGTGGGGAGGGGGGTTGTCTCTCGTCGTGGCGATGGCGGCATGGCATCCGTGATGGCGGGTGCGCGGCGTGAGCCCGCCACGTGCCCGCAATCTCGGAGGCCATGTGGTGTGTACCTCGGTAGCATCCATAATATGCTCTTGTAAGTTATCATCTGGCTGTTGTGTGTGCTGTCACAGCTTGTTGGCGTATGTCATAACACAATCCTCGGCCGAATGACCGAAGCGTCGATGGAGATGCTTGACTCCCCTTTCAATATTGAGGGCATCGTATCCATTTACGATGCATATCATTTAAATGGTGTCGTACACTGCGAATCAACGAAGGGCCCGAAACAGTGGCACAGCCATGGGGTGCGACACCATGTCCCCTCCGCTTATTTTTTAGGAGCTTGCTTCTTTTGCAGGGGGGGGTTGTCTCTCGTCGTTGCGATGGCGGGCATGCAATCCGTGATTGCGGGTGCACGGCGTGAGCCCGCCGCGCGCCCGCAATCTCGGAGGCCATGTGGTGTGTTTCTCAGTAGCATCAATAATATGCTCTTGTAAGTTATCATCTGGCTGTTGTGTGTGCTGTCGCAGCTTGTTGGCGTATGTCATAACACAATCCTCGGCCGAATGACCGAAGCGTCGACGGAGATGCTTGACTCCCCTTTCAATATTGAGGGCATCGTATGCATTTACGATGCATATCATTTAAATAGTGTCGTACACTGCGAATTAACGAAGGGCTCTAAACAGTGGCACAGCCATGGGGTGGAACACCGTGTCCCCTCCCCTTATTTTTTAGGAGCTTGCTTCTTTTGCGGGGGGGGCGGTTGTCTCACGTCGTTGCGATGGCGGTCATGGCATCCGTGATTGCGGGTGCGCAGCATGAATCCGCCGCGCGCCCGCAATCTCGGAGGCCATGTGGTGTGTACCTCGGTAGCATCCATAATATGCTCTTGTAAGTTATCATCTGGCTGTTGTGTGCGCTGTCGCAGCTTGTTGGCGTATGTCATTACACAATCCTCGGCCGAATGACCGAAGCGTCGACGGAGATGCTTGACTCCCCTCTCAATATTGAGGGCATCGTATGCATTTACGATGCATATCATTTAAATGGTGTCGTACACTGCGAATTAACGAAGGGCCCGAAACAGTGGCACAGCCATGAGGTGGAACACCATGTCCCCTCCCCTTATTTTTTAGGAGCTTACTTCTTTTGCGGGGGAGGGGAGGGGGGTTGTTTCTCGTCGTTGCGATGGCGGGCATGGCATCCGTGATTGCGGGTGCGCGGCGTGAATCCGCCGCGTGCCCGCAATCTCGGAGGCCATGTGGTGTGTACACTAGTGCTCATTGATCCCGCTAGATTGCTCAGGCAGGCTGGCGTCGCTGAGGCGACGCTCGCTGCCTTCTCGGTGCGTGCTCTAGTTTGGCAGGAGACGACCAGGTGGCCGCGCCTAAATATATAACACTCGCTCTCGGCGCGCTTCCTCACTCTTTTGCTGGACATCGCTCAGTGCGCGTTGATACCGCTACCCACTATGAACACCGCCGAAACCAAGATGGCGGCGCTGAGGGCTCGCAATGCGGCTGCAGCCTAGGCTCGCCATCAGGGCCCTTCTCGAACTTTCCACTTCAACCTATGATTTAGGATTCTCAGGCTTTGTACTTTGCGGACCGCAAAGCCATTGTACTAAAAGGAAAATGTTCCTCCGAGCTTATCTGATCCGTGAATAGGCTCTTGAACAAAATGTATATACTGCATCAGTATGTAAATATCTGCATAATGTACATTGATATGTAAGTAGTAAACACTGTGTATATAACTCTCGTGTCAGGCCTTCATATGATGATTGAGCATATGTGTAGAGGATTCATGGTTTACCGTATTTAACCTCTGTAGCAAGCTCCTTCATCGTCATTCACATCGTGGATATGCGGAACTTTTTCGCCAAGAGCAGTGCTGTAGGATTATTTTACTGGAGGGGGGGGGGGGGCACCCACAACAAGTGAGTTCCTTCAGGTGAGCAGGGAGGCCGAGAACATATGCATTGTGTTTTGACTGTGCTTGCTTTTGAGGGGGTGGGGACAATCAAAAATTGGGGAGGGGGAGTTCCAGCCCCCCCATACCCCCCCTTGTTCCGCCGCTGTTTTTTGCTAAAACATACCGAACCCAAAATGACACTTGACCATAATTGTCGGTGCCCCACTTCAGAAGGGGCGTGAGTGAGCACACGAAAAAAAAACTGTGTTGTGTGCCCGTCTAGAAAGCAAAACCAACGAAAAAGCTATAATAATGCTTCGTCTTGTCACCAACAAGAAGGAGTTAGTTATTCAGAGTCCTCCAATACAGGAAGTGCAACCACGGTGTCGCCGTTTGTGTAATTTAGCGCCACACGGAAACAGAGGTAATCACGCCCCAGGGAGAAATAAACGAGAGAGTCACAAACCAGTCGCCCTTCGAGAAATTAGAAACCAAGCAACCAGCAACTTTGGGCATGAGAAGAAAAAAAAACATCCGAAGGACGAAATGGCAATCATGCACTCGGATGCACACGTGAAAGCCGCTGCGCCACTTTTGAAACAAAGAAAATAGAAAAAAAAACTTTGAGAAACATTGTTGCATGAATAAAATTCCACCTCATTCCGAAGTGTGGCAGCGCATGCCAAGCAAGACAAATCACCGAAAAAAAGGTGCGCGCTTTAAACCATTCGCACCGTGGGAACGCTCGGATGCACAAGCGATAGCCAGCGCTGCTTTGTGAAGCAAAAAATTACACTACCTCCCACTAAAGGGAACCATGTGTAGATTCAAAGCAGTGGGCGTTAATGCTTACAATGGCGGCGGCGTTGACGCTGGCGTCCGTCGCGACATTTACTCAGAAGAGAAACCTGGGGAGGCGCAAAGCACGCAGCGATGAACCGGTGTTTCCTACTGGAACATGCCAATCGCTGCTATTGTAGGATGAGAGACAGAAGATTCCGATTGGACATGAAGACCCGCAGTTCGCTTTTAGTTAACGAGCACTCTGCGAATTTTATGGCAAGGCACTACCCTGGAGGTCAAGATCCATGTCTATATAAAAAAAGTGGTCAATGAACGGCTGTGCAGCCGTTCACTGTTTCCAGTTATCACCACTTGTATCCCCAAGTGGTGTGCTTTTGAAAATTTCATCCAAATTTAACGAAATTCACTATTTTATGATGCATTTTTGCACAAACAGGTGAGCCTTGGAAATCTTATATATTTTTTTCAAGTACGTGTCAGCCCATTTCAATAAACACACACACACTCTCTCTTTCTCTCTCTCTCTCTCTGTGTGAGTGTGTGCGTGTGTGTGTGTGTGAGAGAGAGAGAGAGAGAGAGAGAGTGTGTGTGTGTGTGTGTGTGTGTGTGTGTGTGTGTGTGTGTGTGTGTGTGTGTGTGTGTGTGTGTGTGTGTGTGTGTGTGTGTGTGTGTGTGTGTGTGTGTGTGATTGTGGATGCATTTATGATTAAAAGGGTGAGAAATAAAGTACTTGGAAATCTTTTATATTGAAATTTTTTTCGTTTCTTCTAACTCTAACAAAATTTTGTTGGTGCATTTCTTACCAGTATTTTCTTTCTGCACGTGTTCTCGCTTACCAAGAGCTTTCTCACCGTGAATGTGGCGATTTCAGCATTCCGAAGCTGTAATTTGCAAATGCGACAATTTTTTTTTTCTTCTGTGCTCCCATACAAAAAAGAGAGAATGATGCACAGTTACAGTTGTTCATAGCAGTACTTGTAGAACTGCAAAGAGCACGTTTCTTGGTATCAGCATCCGTCCAAATGAAGGCCGTGCCATTTTCTTTTACGATTGAATTTGCTGAAAGTCAGTCCGATGGCAGTGACCGCCACCCATGCCTTTCCCCTCTCTCTCTCTCTCTCTCTCTCTCTCTCTCTCTCTCTCTCTCTCTCTCTCTTTCTCTCTCTCTCTCTCTGTGAGTGTGTGCGTGTGTGTGTGTGTGAGAGAGAGAGAGAGAGAGAGAGAGAGAGTGTGTGTGTGTGTGTGTGTGTGTGTGTGTGTGTGTGTGTGTGTGTGTGTGTGTGTGTGTGTGTGTGTGTGTGTGTGTGTGTGTGTGTGTGTTGCGCTCCGACCATCAGTAGACAAGTGCTGTGCGCGATAAACATCGCACACGCCGCGACCACCGCTAATTTGAAGTCGCCACCACACAGCATTCACGTAGGGCTTTGCAGGCCCTAAGTCCCGGCTTTAATTAGGACATGCGAACGCGTACGTCATACGGGTAGATCGCAAAATGATCACGACCACAATCAGGTTTTTCTTGCCGTTGGTCTCCGCGATTGCCGGAGCTCTCGGGGGCCTCGGCTTTGCCTTTCGTTGTACATCGATAAAGTGGACACGCATGTATCCCCATTTGCAGTATATACAAACGAATGACATACGTCAACAGAATATTCTAGCATGTGTGATAAAACATCTAGTTCAAAGCACAGAAAGCGAGATAAGGATAGAAAATGCAACTGCAAAGGTGAAAATCGCCAGGGCTATGCGTGCCGGATAAAGCGCCACTTCATACCAGTGATTGTAAGGTAGATTGTTCGTGTCCGCACTTTATCGCTTTGGCATCTGTGTATTCCCAAGTTTAACGCATTTAGGCGTTACAGAAAGCATGTCGGAGTGCTTGCCTAAGACGCGATGTCATGCGATGCTCGCTTACACTTAAATTACCAGTTGAAGTACGCCGAAATAACTGAAACATCTCTTGCATTGTACCCGCAGTTCATTTTGATGAGCTTCCTATTTTCTGAAGTGAGAATGGATTGAAAGAAGATTGCCAGGCCCTTGATTTTCATGGAAACCGTGCATCAAGACCAACGAAAGAGGGGGGCCTATGCAGGTTCGCTTGCGGATGGCTCTCTTTGCACTGCGCATTTATGTCTGGCGTGTCGATGGGGGCGCTGGTGGCGGAGTTTTTCTAAAACCCCTTGATCTTGGGAAAGAACCGCTACAGTGGCTAAGCTGTAGTACCGCCATCCACTGTGCTCGCTGCCGCGGGCATGACCTCCTCTCTCTCTCCTCGCCCCTTCCGAGTTCCTCGCGTTTTTCATCGCTGTTTCTACGCGATGATTGGTCTCCTTCACGGTTGCCCGTGTAGACGGGTGACTCATGCGCTGTGCTGATATTTTTCTTTTTCGCTCGCACCATTTTTCGCCGGGGCTGCACGTAGCTCGCATAGCGATCATAGCGTGCACGCGCTTTGTTTTCTGCGTGATTTTCTGGCGCCATGTCTTGTAGTTGCGCCTATAACTATTGCAACCGGAATACAAATGGCTATGCTTTTTTTTTTGATATCCAAGGTAAACGCGATAGCTTTCGTAAGAAGCAGTCGCTGCACTACATCGGCTTATTCCGTCATAGAACGTGTTCTTTGCAAGTGTCGGCGCATTTCTTACTGCTCGTACGAAAGCATCACTGAATGCTGCGTGTATTTGAGTATTCTTCCTGCATATTAAACATAATGTCTTTTGCGACCAACTGTGCGTTGCATCATAATAGGATTGTCCTGAATGTGCTGAATATTCTACCGAGACTACATCAAATCGCGCGTCAGCAACTGTTATTTAGTCTGAAACGAATTACAGAAAATGCTTTCCACAGCGAACAGTTTCTTGCAGTGACACAGCTTCTCGATTGCGCCTGTTGTAGTCGTTAGCATCTGTTGGGAATATACACGGAAACAATAAGTGAATGAACGACTATATTGATGTGACACTAACGATGGTAACCAAACGGAAGTTCTTTTTTCGTGAAGGGGGATAGTATCCACATGCAAAATAATAACAAGAGTGCGATCTGGTGCTAGAAAAAAATTAAAACAGGCACTGCCAAAAAACATTGTTGAGAAAAAACATTACCTTCCTGATAACGCAAATGAGCCATTATGTCACGTGGCATAAGTTACATCACGTGACGGTACTGTGACGTGATCATGACACCACAGATTTGGTGACGTGTAATAAATTTCCGTCATGTGGTGACGTAATCGATTTTTCGCATCACCTCTTCTCGACGACGCGAGACGCCGACAGTCATATTTCGCCTTTGATGAGGGATCTAAGGCTTTCGTCTAAACGATAACCACGCCTGAGATATTGCTGATGAGCAGCGTCAGTTGGCGAAAATTGCGTTTTTTTAGTTAATTTACTTTCGCTTGGATGTCAGCACGCGCATGGCTGGGTGCTGATTATTATTTGGTTTGGTCGCGCATACGGGTGACGTGCAAGGGGTGTTCACGGGAACGCACTCGCTTGCTAGTGATATCAACTTCGAGGCAGAGGCCTGAAATTCTCGCTCGCTCAGTGTTTGTTTTAAAATAACTTTTCTGGAGTTTTTTTTTTTGGTCACCTCTATTTATTGATGTAACACGAGCCCAAATTATAACATGCCTGAGTTTGGTCACGAAGATTTAGCAGTCAGTCACGATTATGATTGTTACGTAATAATTCAGAGAAGTTCTGTACCAATAATGTTTAGCACTGCAGCGTGTTAATCAGTTGTGATTTTGTAAGCGAAATATACATCGTGTCCGAGCTAGTGACCAACTGCTTTCTATACATTGTTGCTATATTGCATTGAAGACCAATCTGAGCTGCATATTTTGCAACGCTTTGGGGGAAAACCTGAAACCCGACGCAGATCGAACATTATTTTTCCACCACCCTGCTGTGAAGCACAGGAAGCCCCCTCGACGGAGATATAAGAACCTCAAGCTGATAGTGAGTGGTTGCTGCTACCTGCTACGTTTCATGTCTATAGCAGTTTCTACAAGCAAAACTATATATAATGGGAACGCAAAGCGTGTTATTATCAACAAAAAAAAACATCTGCATAATAGAACTCTCCATGAAGCTGCTTTTAAAGTAGCACGACACACTTACACGGCTTTCGGAAGAAACGAATCTGCTAATGAACGTTCATTGCAGTATTCTCTATCTTATGATTTACAATCTAATTTGGATGTCAAGCGCGCATGTCAGAGGGCTGATTATTATCTGGTTTTCTCGCGCTTACGGGTGACGTGCAAGTGGTGTTTACGTCGTTGTACTCACTTGCTGGTGATATCCACTTCTAAGCAGAGGCAGGCCTAAAATTCTCGCGTGTGGAGTGAGTGCTTTCAAATCACCTTTCTGCCGTTTTGGGGGACATTTTTCAATTGATGGAACACGAGCACAAATTATATCATCTATGAGTTTTTAGCTGTCAATTACGATTGTAACGTAATAATTAAAAGAAGTGTTCTATCAATAATATTTAGCACTGCTGCGTGTTAGTCACTTGTCATTTTGTAAGTGTAATTATACTTCGTGTCTAAATGATCACCAGCTTTCTGAACATCCTTGCTATATTTCATTGAAGAACATTTTAAAGGTGTTCTGCAACACTTTTTTGAGTAACCATGAAATTAATTCACTGGAAGAGTATATTGCCTCAAAAATTCAACGCCACAAAAATTTTTAGAATCCGCTAACTACGAGTGGAGTTACAAAGATTTGCCACATGCTGCAATCGCATTCTCTCTTCTCTTGTCCCGACGAAAGTGCTGGAAGCTAAGCAGGGAGGGATGGGAGAGGCAAAAAAAAAAAAAACATGACGCGCGCCTCGTGACCTTGAACACTTTTTTTCTTCTTTTTTTTTTCTTCGCATACGTGGCTTTTTGAGTGCGACCACGCGCGGACGCATGGACAAGTCACGGCCTCCCGCGGCAATCTCTGTAACGATCGAGCGCGCCATGTTAAATGACTTGATGGCTGATGGATGGACCTTCTATGAGTGATTTTTGAGCGTCTTCCGTCATTTGTCGAGGGAAGAGAAAGCAATTTTGAGCTGGCTTTGATCAATTATTGTCAATTCCAGGCCGCGTGCTGCGCTATAACATTTGGCTCGCGTGTTCTCAGGAGCCTCTACTGCCGATCTACAGCGTCTTCTGACCATGCTCAAGAAGTTTTGCAGGGCCCCTTCAAGCTGCATATTTTGAAACGATTTGGGGGAAAAATCTGAAACCCTACGCAGCTCGAAGGAGCCCCTTCGACAGAGACATGAACCTCGAGCTGATAGTAGTGAGTGGTTATTGCTTCCTGCTTTTTTTCACGTCTAGAGTAGTTGCCACAAGCAAAATTATAAATAAGGCAAATGTAAAGCATGTCAATATATGAAAAAATTATCGCCTGCGCCTTAGAACTCTCCATGAAGGTGCTTTAATAATAGCACGCCAAATTTACACGGCTTTCGGAAGAAGCTACTCTTTTAATAAACATTCATTTCAGTTTTCTCTATTTTGTGATCATCATTTTTCCGGACTCGCTGCGTTACCGGAGCGCTCAAGTAGCTGGAAGTCACGCGCCTCAATTGAAATTAACGTCGCGTCCATGGGGGCGCCACCGAAAAATGGCCGTGTGCAGCGTGCGCTGAAGGTGGGAGGGTGAGGTGAATCGAGGAGGAAAGGCGCGCGCGGAGTGTCGTTATTTTCCAAATCAAGGGGTTTTAGATCAGTGCATTACGTTTTTCACAGCGCCGCTCGGGCCAACGTTACTAGAATAAACTCAGTTTGAAAGCTCCGCCGTAGATTGGAAGTGTGGCAGCTTGGGCTAGTTGGTATGGGATGACGATAGTTATAGCGCAAGAACAAAACGACGACACAGAGACAAGTGTCCTTCTTGTCTCTGTGTCGTCGTTTTGTTCTCGCGCTATGACTATCGTCCGCCGTAGAGGCGGGCCACGTGGCGGTCATGAGAACTAGTGGCGCTGCATAACGATCTTGCTCCAGCGGCCCGGGGTGCGCGTGCTATCGGCGGTGGTAACTTGCAAGCGGCTACCGCGAATGATGCACTGTATTCCCACGTCACTTCTCAAACTGTTTTTGGCACTGCGTAGTTTCGTGCACGAAAGCACATTTGGCATGTATGAGGCGTAGCGATGAGAATCTACATTGAAGTACGCAAATTTTCTCATATTTTCTCATATTTTTTTTCGGTCGTGTATAGAATGATTTCTGCAATTATTTATCTATAGTGTACTCTATGTAAATTACAAAGTTATGTTAATCTGTATGCATGTATTATGAAGGTAATCTATATGTACTGAGCTATTTAGTACATCCGTTGGTGTATATTTTCTTTTGTGTATGGTTTGTACGCAAGACGTGGTTATTTGTAGTGGGCTCACATTTTCCTTCGGGTCCTGTACTAAGTGATTTATCTGTTCAGTACATTTTTTTATGTACTGAGAACACCGTTGTACGCTGGTGCCAAAACGGGGGCCCGCAGCTTCGTCAAGCTATCCTTGCGATGGCTTTTTCTGCCGGCCTCCGGCATTGTGTACTATATACATGATGTCAATAAAGTTCACTGTTCACAGCTTTGCGCCAGGCTCCAACAGCGGTGACTGCAAGGACGACTCCGCTTCACGCAACTTCTTCGTTCGTTTCTTTGTTAATTCATTAATTGATTTTTGTGCAAACATGGTTACACAGTGGCGTGGGCCAACATATATGTAGCCTTTGATCTCTTTCGGCCAGCGGTGACGGTCTAGCAGATGAACTACCGTAAGCAAATTTGCTCTCTAACCTTGAACGTTACCCGAGAGAATTCATATTGTACTGCAAATAAAAATGTTTATCCCATTATTATTATTATTATTAGTAGTAGTAGTAGTAGTAGTAGTAGTAGTTGTTGTTGTTGTTGTTGTTGTTGTTGTTGTTGTTGTTGTTGTTTTTGTTGTTGTAGTAATACATGCGGTAGCAATTGGTTGATATGGCAGAGGTCACGCCATTGGGTGTATGTATATTGTGTGAGAACAATTGCACACTTAGAAACACAACAATGACAAAACTTGGAGGATGCTTGAGCTCAAACTTCAAGAGTAGACCACAACAGCGTAACCGAGCCCTGTGCAAATCACCTTCTGAATGACTATAGCCTAACTTCGGTCTAGCTGTATGCCTCAACCGTGTCGTGGGGGAACGAATGACTCTGCGTGCAATACTGGCTGTTTTAAACTGTCGTAGAATGTCTACTGCAAGTACAGTTGTGAAGTGCCCACTGCACCATAATTCTTCCTTTTTGAATCAGCAAAATGGTCTTTACGCGTGCGTAAAGTAACACACCAACAGACGTTTGAACACCCTGTAATGGCTGCGCCTTTCTAACACTCACTCGTTGCGCATTTCACATGTTTATATGCTTGGCACGATTCTACGCTTCTACCACTCAATATTGCGTGGATTTAAGAAATTCCTTTACTACATGAACAAAAGAAGTGTAAACATAAGGGCTCACTTTTTTGGCTGAGCACAATAATGATGAGAACGTCTACAACGTGAAATTTATATTGTGTTTTTTTTTTTCGAATCGGTTTCGATGATTGGAGTCCCTGTGTGGGGCAACATCTGATTGCCACACAGAAAGCCTGGGTTTGATTCTCACTCGTAGTGAAGTTTTTTTGTTTTTTATTTTATTGGCAGTTTTTTTTTTTTTTTGTCACGGACAAGATGATGTTTTCTCGCTCACAACCGGAGATGCTGACAGCGAGGCCAACACCAGAATTTCTGTGAAACAAGCTCGTTAAAGCTATCACGTTCAAATAATATACAACGCATAAAAATTATAAATGTAAGTATAGGTAAAGAGACAGTCATTCATCCTACAACTTAATTTGAGAACATGATCAAAGCACACACTGAAAGTTAGTTCTAACCTCCAACAAAAATAACCCGGGAGAGTGACCAGATGATCGAAATAATTTGAGATCATGTCACTATAGTACAACTTTTAAATGACGCGTAGTCAAGTGAATCGATTCCACACCATCATTTAGTCTTGATTGCAGTATAAACCAATTATTGTTGACCGTGACAGACCTCCGAAGAAATCCGGGGCAATTCAAAATGTGGTACTACCAAGCTTTCCATCGCAAAGATAGAAAGCTCACTGCCAAACGCAAAGTCTGTGACGTTCAATCTGAGAGTGACGGCATCGTAACGCACTACCGTCATGTTTTGCTGGACAAGAAGTTTTTATCTCACGCGGAAAGGGGGAGCTCGCACCCGGGACCCATCACCGCTTGTTCCCATCAATTTCACTCCATGTATCGAAGCCGACATGTTCATAACCAATGCGCCGATTCCCCCCCCCCCCCCCCCCAAACGCATGACACCACTTGAATTCTCAAAGCCCAGTTTGGAGGAGCCGTCACAAATTAAACAGCAAAAAGAAAAGCACGCGACGAGTAACTAGATTCATAGCTAGATCTGACCGAGTCCGAGTGAGTCAACTCATGAGTCCCTATGTTTGGAATTAGCTTTTTAGACTATGGTGTACACGCTATCTAATATGCAATATCTCACGTAATTGGGCTCTTGGCGCCTTTGAATAGGGTACCCCTGAATACTATTTATGAGTGGTTTCAAACCAGCTAGGTCATATTTATTAGAAGAGATGACAACCTAATGTATATTTATGAAGAAGCTCCCGGAAGAATTGGTGGAGGGGGAGTACAAGACACCCCCTATTCATCGCAGTGACATTCGATCAATTATCAACTTTCTCGCTGCCTTAAATGCAGTGGATATTTTTGCTTTAATACAAATTTTCCCTTATTAACCAACATAAACTCAAGTAAGTGGTCGTTTTCTGCCAGTGACCAGTTTTTGTTACGTTTACTTCATATTACTGCAATAGACATTTTTCTCAATTGCATAGTTCTCATATCTGAACCTTAGAGCAGGTAACGGTGGCACATGTCGGCGTCAATTATTATTGCACCAAAGTGCCCAGGAAGTAGCACGCCATGAGTATGCCGGCAAATGAGGGTACTGTCATCACTCAGGTACACCGCCTTGGGAAGTCACGCTGTGTCAAACTGGTCTTCAAAGGCTATTGCGCACCATCAAATGTCAAAGTCGGACATTTTCGACATCCTGTTCAGTCTTTTGTGCAATAGCTGCTTCAATGTCACCAGTGCTTTAAACTGGATCACATCAAGGGCGTGTGCCCGAACTCGCCACGGTGCCCCTTGTGCGCAGAACCCCATTCCGAAGATGCGTGTCAATTCACATTTTTTAAATGCGGTAACTGTGGTGGCTCACACACTGCCTCATCGAAAGACTGCCCTCGAATTAAAAAGGAGCACGCTGTGCTTAAGCAAATTGTCAGAGGCAATTCAACCCACATGCAGGGATGCTGCCGAAACAGTCCGGCGCATCTGCAGCGGCGTTTGCGACGTAGTTCGACCTGAAAGACTGCACAAGCTCGAAACGACAGTGCCACCTCTAGTGCTGCATCATTAGGTCAGACCGCAACAGGACCGACAAATTCAAAGAATACTGCGGAGAGAAATATCTCTACAGAGATAGAATGGCCTATTCTTCCAAGATGTCCACTAACCTTAGAACAACAGAAGACCACGCCCACTCAGGGGTCTTCAACCGCTGATGAAACACATAATAAAGATGGCAAAGTCATAAATATGCTTCGTTCTCTCATGAATACACTCCGAGAGATCTTTTTGGACATGGGGACAACGTCTGCTCGAAGCGCTCTCAAAGTACTGCACGCCTTAAGCCCAGTACTTGAATCACTCGAGTAGAAAAATGGCGAACGATCGCCACCATTTCTGAGAAGTCAAGGAAGCATCCATCACTCAGTGGAACGCCAGTCAAATAAAACCGCGTCTTTTCGTACTTTCGTCAGTTAGTGCGCGTCAACGTGTTCGAAGTTATCATCATTTGTGAGACCAACGCGTGTGCGTGATCTACTCTCTCTCTCCCCTTTTCCATCTTTCAAACTCCCTCATCCCTGTCCCCAGTGTAGGAACGTAGCATACCGGTCGTTTTGGACTGGTTAACATCCCTGCCTTTCCTTTCTCTCTTGTTCTTCTCTCTTCGCAAAAAAAAAAAATTGATAAGTGACAATGTGCAAAGAGGGCCTCTAGCGTCTCTCACAAGTATACCCCTGGAGTATACCCCTGGAGCAGGCACGCCCAAACCACACGAAAGTGCACTCGTTCAGATAACGTGTTTTTAAGAAGGCTAGAAAGATCATCCCTTACGTGGCCTTCTTCCTAAATTAAAAGCAACTGAGAAAACTTTCGCGACGAGGCTTTTCACGAAAACTCTTTGGTTGATGACTTCTTTTGGATTGTGCTTGAAAAGTTGGATTGTGTGCATCTTTTGAGTTATACCGCTCACCATGAGAACGTGGTGGTTTTGTTTTACATTGTAATGAGAATATTTGTTTACCAATCAGGAGCTTTTTGAAAAGGAGGAAAATGCGAGAAAGGAGATGAAGTTGCGGTAACATTTTGCACTCTGCTCTCGATTGGTAGCCGTCGCGAAGACTTAATTGTCTGATGAACAGTGCGAAGTGCGGGTACTTTTTGTTCAAGAAGGTTTTTTTTTTTTTTGCTAGTAGGAACTGTTTCTCTAAAGCATTTTTGTTTGAGGCTTATACAGACGTTTCGGGCCGGTGTGTGTCTAGGCAAGATCACAGTGGTTAAAATGGTAGAAGTCGTCATAAAATTTTTACGCCGAAAACGCTCATTCACTTAGAATTTCCCGTACTTGGAGGCTAAACCGAATGCAGACAGAGCAAATATAGGCAGGACATCGTTTTTTAGCTAACTTGCAATGACCAACACATCCGGGCCAATCTATACAGGCAACCTTGTTTGTATCCACATAGGTAGTCCACAAATGCGTTGTGAAATTAGAAAATGTTGACTGCAAGCGCATGAAGAATGCTTAAGTTCGATAACAGTACAACAGGCAAACCGGCGCGAGGAACAGCGCAGCGAATCGCCGCTTTATGCCGCCGTAGCAAACGATGCGCCGAGAAAAGCGCAAGATTTAAGTCCCTTGATCTTGAGAAAATACCGCGTCCACTGCACTCGCCGCCGCGCGCTCGACCTCCTCTCTCCCTCCTCGCCCCCCTTCGCATCCTCTCAGCCAACGACACTTTTTATGGACGATTATTGGTCTCCTTCACGGTTGCCCTTAGCGACGCGTGGATCTTGCGCTTTGCTTGTGTTTTTCTTTCTCGCTCGCGCCATTTTTCGCCGACGCTCCGCGTAACAGCCGTAGCACGCGCTTTGTTATCTGTTCTTTGTGCGGGCGCTATGCCATGCTGTTGCGCCTATGACTGCAACAACCACCGCGGGAAAGGTTACGCACTTTTGATGATACCCCAAGGTAAACGCGATGCCTTGCGCAAGCAGCAGTGGCTCCACAACATCGGCCGATAAAACTTCGTTCCAATAAATAAGAGCGTTCTTTGCGAGGTAAGGCACCTTTCTTATTGCTCGTATCAGAGCATTGCAGAATGCTGCATTTGAAATATTGTTTCGGCCTGCTCATTAACATGAGTGTTCTTCCGCAGGGCGCGGGTTCGAATCCCGGCTGTGGCGGCTGCATTTCCGATGGAGGCGGAAATGTTGTAGGCCCGTGTGCTCAGATTTGGGTGCACGTTAAAGAACCCCAGGTTGTCTAAATTTCCGGAGCCCTCCACTACGGCGTCTCTCATAATCATAGAGTGGTTTTGGGACGTTAAACCCCACATATCAAACATGAGTGTTCTTTAGGGGCGAAGCTTCTTACGCCGTGGGTCGTATGTCCCGTGTCGTCGTAGTTGTCGTAGTAGCCTGTTGCATTGCATTGGATGTTAATAAAACGATGTCACAGCATATCTACGGAGTGAATAATGAGTGCGACGAAGCATCCGTGAGTCCGTCCGTACTTCCGTGCGTCCGTCAATCTATCCGCGTGTGCATCCATTCGTCCGTCCGTTCGTCCATTCGTCCACACGCTTGGCCCTACTCGTCATCATTCACCTCGGGGATATGCTGTGATTTTTTATTGGCTATTTGTGCGATGCTTCAAACTGAAGTTGTCATCAATATGCTGAATTATTTTATTAGAAACAAGAAAAAAGTTTATTCGTTTAACATGTTTATACAAAATCAAGGCAGGGAAAGTTGCCTTAAATGTCAATTGTTGCATTCAGCCAGCCACTACTAGAAATAGCCGCCGAAAACATGATGAATCCTCTGCCTCCATATTTGCACAAAATAATGCTTACAAATACAGTTATTTTCCCAGAACAGTTGATGAATGGAATTCACTGCCTCATGAGATATTTTTCAGCTGACAATTTTGCTATATCGCTGGAAAATTATCTACTTGGTGATTAGAGTGTTCAAAAGTGTTGTAAATTTTGTTGCTGTTTCACAGACATGTGACCTCTGTTAGCGTTAGATACATGTTTGTTTTTTTTTTTTTTTTTTTGCTGGTACGAGTCACTTGATGTTTTTTATGCCCCTCCTGCCTGGACCAAAATGCTGGTCTGCAGTATGTTTAAATAAATATTTGATGTCTATGTGGGGTTGACTTAATAAATAAGTAAAAATATATAAAAATATTCAGCTCATACTTCATGACCTCGCTCGCACCTCGGCAATTGTCAAATATACACAACTGTAGTCTACTTTTGCTGCAAACAATTACGTGGAATCACATAACTTCTCAATCGCGCTTTGTGTGACTGTTTGGATTTGTTTACGAAAGCGTTTGTTGGAGAAAACAAATGAATAGATGAATAGACATGACCCTAATTGGCGCTGATTTCCATGAGAGAATTTATTTTTTTGTTTTTTTTTGGGGGGGGAGGGGCGAGGATTAACACAAAATCATGAAATAGATGCGGTTCATCAAAAAAGAAAGAAATACAGAGGTGCAGCGGGAAAAAAAGCTATAGCACAGTGATACCGATATTGAGGCATTTTCTATGAGACCATGTCAGCAATTGCTTTGGTCGCGCCGTCTTCAATTCACCAAAAATAAACTTTGTTATCTTTTATACCAGTGTCGCACGGGTACTTCTCACCATGATCAGTCAGTCTGGATAGGATTGTTTGGTCGCCATCGACGCGCAGATTATGATGACCTTTATCACAATCAGGTGTGATCGCAATTATAAGCGACCGCGTAGCAGCACCTTATCCGAATCAAGCCTGATCCAGAATGGGTCTTATCGCTATAAAAAGTGTGATGCCGATGTTAATTACAGCCTTATCTAATACATGACGAACCCTCCACGCAGCGCTTCTGTTTTTTTCTATTTGGCTTACACAGATTCACGTTTGTGACACTACTAATGTGCGTAGTTTTGTAAATAAACCCAATGAGAAATTCCGCGTTTCAAATGACGGGTCGTATACGCCACAAGCGGAACTACATCAGATGCAAACGTACAGCACGTTATCATGCGGCAGAAAAACATCCGCATTGCAGAACTCCCCATAAAAGCTTTTAATTAGCATGCCCCACTTATACGGCCTTTGGAAGAAGCTAATCCTTCAATAAGCGGTTGCTTCAGTGTTCCTAATTTTATTACCACCATTAAAAAAATTCAGCACTACAGTGCCGCGGAAGCTGCCGGAAATAACCCACTTCCGTTGAATTCAGTGGCGCGCCCGCGGGAGCATCGGCTGAAAATGGCGCCGTGCGGCTACACTACTAGTACACTCTAGCACGGTGAGCGGGCGAGGAAAATCAAGGAGGAAACACGCGCGTGGAGGAGTGTCGTTACTTTCCGAGGATCAAGGGGTTTTACGCAAGATTAGAGTTACTGTACATGCTACCTTTAGGTAGTGTATGCTACTTAAAGGTAGCATACAGTAACTCTACGCAAGATCAGACTGCAGCGCCGTTAGTTCTCGCAACCGCACTTCTAGTACACTCTAAATTGGGCAGAGTCTGACGTCTATGCGTGTGAAAGGAGGATTGGTTTGCGTAGGAAAGGAGCGTGGAAATTGTTTTTCGGAATGGAGCCTATGCGCGGCGCAGTAATATTCAGAAAACGTGATGGCCGCAGGGGCTACTAGGTTCGTGGGGGTCTGTGAAAAAAAAAAAAATGGAGCCTGCGTCGACGTGAAAGAAGTGCTCTCCCTCGGCAGCAACATAAATCGGCATTAAAAGGGCAGCACATTACATCAGTTTAGACAGATAGGTTCTTTACGAACTGAATTCTCGTAAATTTTGCCGTTACAAATCAATTAGGGGAAGAGAGATCAATGTTCAATTTTCGAATTTCACTACGTGACGATTTTTACATCTCACTTTTGTCCCTTAAACACAGTGCTATAGAGTTTTACCGATACACTCTACTTGGGCATTCGCACACACCACCAAAACAATGATCTACGAAGTCATGACAGGTTGGTGCGGAAACGTCAAGGCAACGTTGCCACCAGTATTTTCTTTCTGCACGTTTCCTCCCTTGACAAGAGTCTTCTCGCCGTGAGAGTTGCGATTTCAGCGTTTCGAAGCAGTAATTTACAAATGCGACAATTTTTTTTTTCTTTTCAGTGCAACCATACAAGAGAGAGAGAGAGAAGGATGCACGGTTTCAGTATTGTTCCGAGCGGTACTTGTAGAACTGCAAACAGCAAGTTTCTTGGTATTGACATCCGTGCAAATCAAGGGCGTGGGCAGGGTACACACTCTAGACGCACAGTGCATTACATCCTGGCTACGTCCTTGGCAAGGGTGATTCCAGGTAAGATCGAACAAGCATAGCTATAGTCGACCACTTAAATTTCTTTCAACTATATTAGATCATATTGCCTGATGAGTGGAAAGAAAAGAACTGCAATTGATATTGCTGAAAAAATATTTTTCGAACCACAGTAAATAAATAATGACGAAGAGGTGGAGTGCCCCTTTACCTGCTCTGCTGTTTCTTTTTAAAATTTGGCGATGAATTACACATAATATATTAAAGGTGCGTACCTCAAATTTGTTTAGCTAAATACAGGCGGACTCGCGCGCTTACTTTCAATTAGATTTCGAAGTCTTTGCGAAATGTAGATTTTTTTATTCTCAAGTTGAATCTAAAATCGTTTTTTTTTTTTCCTAGTTTGCAGGCCTTTATTCAAAAATGACCAATAACAGAGCGGTAAAAATTCCACATTACTTTCTCAGCATGCTTATTCATAAAACTGCGACAGCTTATATCAAAAACGCTATTCAATAAAAAGATATAATTGTGCTAACTTCAAGTAAACAGAGTGCAACGGAAACTTCTGGCGACGATTAAAACAAAAGTTTTAAATTTTTATACTTTCCCCACTTATTCTCCTCCACATCAGCTTTCACAATCATCAAAAACATTATTCACAATCATTAAAAACACAAGCGCACACGGACTAGAAGAGAGAACAACTACACAAGTGCACAAGTGCGCTTGTGTTGTTCTTTCAAGTCCGTGTTACGTATACCGCGCCCTACTCCTTCCATAATGAACAGTTACCGACTAGCCCAAATGGCTGTTTTGCTATAATAAAAAAAAATGGTAGAGCCCACGTAGAGTGGGAATTGATGATATGCGAAGCACGAATGAGAAAGGTTGATATTTAACTTTAAAATTAGCCCAACGTTGAGAGGTAGAGGCAAATGATGCCGTACATGACTTCCGTGTCATGATTATCACATTTGGATGTGTCGTTTACCTTCGTCATCTATTCACGTCACGTCTGACCAAATTTAGTATATGTGAAGCTAGCGAAGCAGCAGCGAGCACATTATGTAGGGCCCAACATACTCCAATGCAGCGTTGACGCATGCGCACGCTGGGCACAGCGTCGCTACGTTAGCAAAACGCGAGCACTCTATAGTCTGACGCCAGGCGCGACAAGCGCGACCAGCGTCCGTCAGCGCGGCCCGACGGCAACCAGCGCGCAATGCGAAATGCTGCATTTCGCACCGATGCGTTACCCAGACAACACTGCGTCTCCCCTTTTTTATGACGGAGGGACGTCGGACGCGCTGAAACGCGCATGCGTCAAAGCAACGCAGCGAGGACCGGCAACGAAATGAACGCCGGCGAGCACGCGCACCGCGTCACGTCAAAACGTATTGGCGCCTTGACGGTGACATGTAATGTTCTCACATGACACGCATCTCATGATTATCATGTTCGCATTAGTGGCATACCTTCGTTATTCATTGGCGTCACGTAAATACCAAATTTGGCATATGTGAAGCTAGCGAAACGGCCGCGAGTGCATCATGTGTGTGGCATCTGGTCATGTTGTTACATGACCCGCATGTCGTGATTATCATGTTTGGATGGGTCATTTACATATGTCATCCGTTCCTGTCGCGTAATGCCGAGTTTGGTACATGTGAAGCTAGAGAAACAGCCGCAAGCGCATCATGAGCGTAACATGTAGTCATGTTGCTACATCACACGCATCTCATGTTTATCATGTTTGCACCAGCATTATACCTTCGTCATCCATTCACGTACCGTAATACCAAATTTGGTATATGTGACGCTAGCGAAACGGCCACGAGCGCATCATGCGCGTGGCATGTAGTCATGTTGTTACATGACACGCATGTTATGATTTTCATGTTAGGGTATGCCACTTGTATCCACCATGCAACCATGTCATACCATACCAGTTTTACAGCATGGCATGTGAACGAAACCACCGCAAGAGCTGCAGGACCATGAAATGTAAATCATGACATTGGTGACTTACATGTCATGATTTTCATGTCATGATTTTCATGTTATGACTAGTCGAATATGTTCTTTATACAGTCACGTTATGGCATACGAAGTTTGGTATCAATACCATAATCGAAGCGGCCAGGAGAGCTAAAAGTCGTAGGCGGCTAGATAGATAGATAGATAGATAGATAGATAGATAGATAGATAGATAGATAGATAGATAGATAGATAGATAGATAGATAGATAGATAGATAGATAGATAGATAGATAGATAGATAGATAGATAGATAGAGACACAACCATGAAACCACTCACCATGAAATGTAAATCATGACATTGATGACTTACATGTCATGATTTTCATGTTATGACTAGTCGAATATGTTCTTTATACAGTCACGTTATGGCATACCAAGTTTGGTATCAATACCATTATCGAAGCGGCCAGGAGAACTAAAAGTCGTAGGCGGCTAGATAGATAGATAGATAGATAGATAGATAGATAGATAGATAGATAGATAGATAGATAGATAGATAGATAGATAGATAGATAGATAGATAGATAGAGACACTCAAAGTCAGCGAAGTTCGCTAAGAAATGCTTCGCATTTAACATGTTGCACATTACGGTTCCACTTGCAGTTACAACCCGTCAAAAAATACCCTTGCGCATAGATAGGCAAATGTAGACCGGACTTCCTGCCCGCTAAGTATGGAATGCAGGCCTTATATACTTCAGTTTCTCGAAAGACAAGCAGCACTGAAATAGCTTTCGACTGCACTGGGGATGAAATTATTTGGTCACGGGAGTGGCCATGAGTGCGGGATTACTGAGCAAGCAAGCGCGTACAGTCTCGTGTTCCGGTGTGAAGAGGGACCGTCGAATAAGGCTTTCGCGCAAAATTGAGCACATGTGGGTCAAAAGATTGTATGAAATTTGTGATCGCGGACGGCTTTTGAATTTGGCATGCTATTGCATTGAGTAATTATGTCTTGCCGCTGCAAATTAGCAGTAATAAACAGAGTAGTGAATGACTGTACGCGGGATTCACTGTGGCACTGCAGCATCAAGCTATGATGTACAAGTCGGTAACTCTGCGGTAATTTCGGGTCTTTGAAATGAGTTTCTTGTGCTTCGAATGGTAATCTGCACAATAATTTTGCTAGGAGCTATACTTTGCCGCCACGAAACGCACAACAGCAGAGCAAAGCGCCAGTGTGAGAAGCGGACACGGCCAGGCCAGTACGTCTGCTGCCGTCATCTGAGATGGGCGGGCGCACCCACTAGTGGCCTTTGGAGCATCACCTTTATGGTTTTCACTCAGATCAATTCGCGCAGCGCAGCTTCTCTAGCTAAAGCGCGCAGCTGTCACCCGCGTGCGAGGCGCTCGCAGCTTCCTGACAAGAGTTTTCAGGTGCTTCCCACCGAGGGTACGCACTGCTTCCACGTCGATTCCTGGAAGTGTTTCTTGTGCGGGCGCCAAATGCGGTCGGGGAACTTGAGCTCCAGGCGCGCGTATCTGTGACCTTGGCCGATTGCGTCTGTTTACGCGCCAAACATATGCGTTGCAATCCTGCCGTGCCCAAGTTAGATCAGTCACCTCGGGACGCTTTTGTTTAAATATACAAGTACGTATTGTAGACGTGCTTTCACACACAAAAAGTGCAAAGAATGTCTGCTACGTCCGCAATTTTAAAAGCGCGTGGCTACTATGCGAGCAAAGGGCGGGGGAGAGAAGTATTATTAAATAAATGCTCCGATACCCATGCATGGAAGTTGCCCCCGGCTGTATCGCAACCAATCCGCCTGAGGACACGAAAACGAGCCCGCTTTGCCACAGAACACGCCGGACTGTGCGCGCTTGCTTGCTCGTTAATCTCGCACCCATGGCCGCTCCCGTCTTACAGCTATTTCAGTGCTGCTTGCCTTCTAAGAAACTGAAGTATAGGCCTGAATTCCACACTTTGCGGGCAGGTAATCCGGTCTACCGTTGCCTATCTTTACGCAAGGAAACTTTTTGACGGGCCGTAACTGAAAGTGAAACCATATTATGCAACACGTTTTATTGATCGCGAAAGCTCGTGTGCAGAATAAGTGGGGAAAACATTTAAAAAAAAAGCAATTTTTCTTAATCGTCGCCAGAAGTTTCCTTTGCATGCTCTTGATGTTCGCGCGATTATATCTTGACTGAAAAGCATTATTAATATAGGCTTTGGCAGTTTTATAAATAAGCATGCTGAGAAAGTAATGCGGAATATTTGTTTTGTTTGAAATGAAGACCTGCAAACTAGGCAAAAGAAAAAAATAACGTTTTTAGGTCAAATTTCGGAAATTTTATTTTAAAAATGTAGACTATACAGAGAATCAGAATATAATTGATCGTAAGTGCAAGTATGCCTATATTGAGCTAAACAAATGTGAGGTACATAGCTTTAATATGTTTTGTGTAATGCATCACCAAATTCGCAAAAAAAAAAAAACCAGCAGAGCAGGTACTCGTGGCACACCACCTCTTCATCATTATTGATTTACTGTCCTTCGAAAAAAACTTTTTTACCGCAAAACTGATCACGGATTTCTTCTTTCCACTGATCAAGCAATAATATACAAAATTTTGAAATTTAAGAAGTTGACCAGCCATGCTTTGTTCGATATTGCATAATCACCCGCAAGCAGTATTAATGCAGAGTCCTGCCGATGGGGTCCTCACATGCTAACCACCTGGCCACTATAAGGTAGCTATGCAAAAGTTATATCTGGGCCTCTCACATTTACGCCTTTAATACCTTGGTGATCTGCAAATGGCAATAAAGTGGGCAAACTAAAGCTCTCTATTTTGTCGGTTGCTGTTCCTTGTTGGTTCCTCGAACTTGGCTTAACACTTAGCAGGTGTGACTACCTGTTCGTGGTCAACGCACAGTTGTTCCATGCTTGTAATGACCACGTCTTGTTTTCAGCTTTGTGCTGAAGGTATGAAAATGTGCATAAGTAGTAATGAGACCTCTTTCTTCTATCTGTTAATTTCGAGCAGAGCCCATGTTTCAAATAAATTTTTTGTAATTAAATATAATTTGCCTAAGTTATTCACAGGCTACAACACATGTTAAAATAAGAACGAAAACTTCTTACCTTTGTGCTGTGAACACGAGTTCATAGGAACTGTGTGTCAGTGTCTAGACTTTCCACCTGCATCGTCTCAAAGCAAGAATGCATTTGGCCAAAGCACTTTCAGTGCAGTTGACTTGAGTACAGTTGTGTTGAAAGTTAAAAATAGTGAAGGGATCAAAAAAAGAAGAGAGCTTTTTCAATCTCTGTTGTAATAACAGGACACAACTCATGCTCAGAAAATATGGTGTATCAAAAGCGTGTATGCGTAGAATTCCTGTTGATTCACAAGCGAACAGTTAAATCAAAATCTTGTACACATTTGCATAATCTGCAAGGGCCTTCCAACAACACATCCCATGTAATAGCATAGCATTTTTTGTTAGTCCACTTGCAAATTAAAGGTTCTAACAATTTTCAATATACCTCTCCTTGTTTGCAAACAGTGCAACATTAATGCGATCACCACGCCCACCATTTCCTCCCTCGGCACATGGACTTGTTGGCAAGACAGTTCCACCGACAGTATCTTTCTGCATAGCAGGGCTGCATGTGTCTGCTTTCCTCAAACAGAAATTCCGGCGAATTGTTGTTTTTTAAAGCCACTAATATGAAGGGTCACTGGCCATAATGTATGATTCTGTTACGTTAAACATGCGGTAATTTGGTCATTGTGCATGGCAGCCATTAGAAAAAACTTTTTCCTTTTCAAAAGTGAACATTCTGCATGTTGACGGTGACGGATGCTTTGAGAAATATTGACAGGATATGCACGTAAACATACTGAATTTTCGTGCACTGCAGTTTAAACGAGGCACAGCATTGGCAGCAGCATGGTTTTGGTCTGCCGTGCGAGAGGTCACGGTCAAGATTCTCAATCACGTCGCGATATTATGATCAAAGATGGACTGAAAAAAAAAAAAATGAAAACACTTTTGGCTGTGCGTTAGATTGAGATTAACGAATTGTCCTGAAAATTAAAGCAAAGTCATCGGCGCCGTTCCTCATTGCCCACTGAAAATTTGTGCAATTTTAAACTCAATATCTTATTTGTATACGTAATATTTTGCGTGGTTACATAGCTGCATCTAATGACTACAACGTATATACATACTTACATTGCTCTTTTAAGACCTGACACACAAACATGCAGTGCGCATCGTCACCTCATAAATATCGAGCCATAAGGGTACGAAGTAGATTTGAAACAAAAGCCTCCAATGTTTCCACTAATGCATATGAGGTCTCCGATAAAACGAGTTATATTTTTATTGGGTTTGCGTACTCCCAGGGGCGAAGCGTATAGACAGCTTCGGCAATGGTAAACATGCTTATAGTTAACGCGTAGTCATATCTTTCAGCCCAAAGATGATGCAATTTTTTTTTCTGCATGCAGCGCAAACACTGAGACGTGCCCACTCGCAGAAAATCACGTCAAACGCATTTTTAACTTGACAAAAATGTCGAACCAAGAAGTTCCATTGACAACCGGTTGCTGCAACGGCCCACAACAAGTGCGTCAATGTTTTTGCAAACAAGACGCATCATTATACACACTGCACACACCATGCACAATATTCCCAGTTTCAGCATCCATAAAGATGAACCAATATTGTCAATGCCTTTCAACGCACACTACATGCCACAATCAACACTGCACATTTTCAAAAACGATGCCACTGTTCCTCGCACAGGCTGCCACATGTGATCACTTCTTGAAGACAAACAGTCTGCCAGTGTGGCAAATATTTATCACGCAGTTTACCACACAGCTAGATGTTCTCTGACACATACTACAGCTAATGCCATCACTGTAACATGAAGTTTAAGCTTTGAAAAAGAAAAAAAACTTGCCCCAAACAGCACACGAAAGAACCGCACTAAGCTACCAGCGGGGGTGTTTTGCCAACCATACCTTGCACGTGCGCCAGTGACGTCACGCTGTGACGTCCCCCGGTAGAGGTCTATAGTGAACTAGTACCCAAGGTAAAAAAAAACAAAAAAAAACAATGCAGGTGTTTGAATTTCCATGATAGCTATCTTAACATTTGTGCAACTTTACACAATTCAGTTATATCTCTAAGCCGTCAAAACATTCCCATGCTGTTCTCTTTGATTGAAATAGTGAATGTTATTTATGCAGCCCTGCAAACAGCCTGTAATATAACATTACCCTAAGTTTCACAGGCAGTTGCATCTCTTTCACAAGCTTGGAATAAAAGTATTATGGAAGAGGCCATGTGTGAATTTTAGGGCCATGTGTGAATTTTTTGGTAAGAGACTTAATGACTGTGCCAAGAGCTGGATGATTCCAGACAAAAAAATAACAAAAATTTCAGAGAAATGCACAGATGTGTTGACAAAAGGAAGCAATTTTAGTGCATCACACAGTTAGAAACAAAGCCAAGCGAATGTTTTTAAGAACAAATAAACAAAGCACTAATACAGTACCACACACAAACACATGCCAAAACAAAAGCATCCAGGGCATTTATGGCAAGAATTTCTCACACAATAAGCTTTGTAAACATTATTTACAACACTGAAGCTCCTTGATTTTGAGGAAAGCAATGACGAGTTTTTGGTCAAAGCTACTGAATTGTGCCTATGACCAATGAATGTGTAGCACTGGACGGGTGGTCATTTGAATTAAGTCTCAATATTTCACTACATTATATTTGTACAACAGAATCTTTTCCCAATGACATGCAAAGTAAGAGTACTGCCATTAGTTGTTGCCGTACAAGAAAGCCGCAGTTGATGCCCCTAATGTAAAGATTTCCAGAAAAGCACAAACCAGGCCTAATGAATCAATGCGATAATATGTCCAGCAAGGTGACACTGCGATACCATGTCAAGAAAATTTCAGATTATACATAATAGTAGCATGTAATAAAAAGACTAGATTACAGTGCAAAACAATTTTTAGTGAAGAAATATTAGCATGATCTTCTAAGTCTTAAAGATGTGTCGCTAATTCATCAGTAATAAAGGCCACCTAAGAAAACATGGATACCACAAGGGAGTTGAAAATGTTAAGCTAAAAGAAGCCGAAGCAATAACAAAGTTGGAAAAACCCTGTATAAAGAAGAAATAAAGCTCATTTTTATAATTTGCTTGTAAACATGCCTGAAGCTAAAAAGGTGTAAAAACAATAGCACACTGATTAAACATCTAGTGCCATTCACAAGAATACCCCATAATATATGTATTAGAGTATACAAAGCATTCATAATTATATAAAACACCAACAAGAAATGGTGACAAAGAAAAGTGGAGCAGGACAATTGAACAAATGTAAATATCCTGGCCTCTCTGAGACATTAGAAAAAATACGTCGTGCACAAATTGATTGCACATTAATTCTGAGGTCATCTGTAGTGTGCCCTAAGATGACTGAGGGTAACACGTCGAAAAAACCGAAGACAAGTGAAAATAATAGATACAACAATAACAATAAAGATAAAAATGCAGCTTTTGTAGAATGCCCACTAGAGTGAGATATTACTTCAGTGATGGTATCACTCAATACATCGCACAAATTTACAGAATATTTTAAACTGAGTAAACATGCCTGACAACCAAGTGTCACTTTCGAAGCAACCTAACTCTCTATGACTCCAAAACGACAATACTAAAAAAAATATAGAAATATGACATCAAACGCAATCATGGGCCACAAACATAGCACGTCGACATTTCAGTACTCAGTCAATCGTTCATACAAGTGACACAACTAGGTTTGACATGGCAGCAATGTTGAAGTAGGTAGGAAAGGCCTTTTCTCTCACAAAATCATCACGCTGTGGCTGTCAAGTTATGCATGAATGAATGTTGCAGCTAAGGCAGCTCCAACAATGTTCACAAGTGAAACTTTGGCTTTCCTTTGATGAGGCATGTGAATTTCAGTGCTGCAATGACTCCAGTTATGTGAGCTACGGCAAGGTCTTTCCGCAGGCAGATTGCATCATTTTCACTCATTGTTGGTCTTGTGCTTCTACAACTGCCCATGTCACTTGTTCTTGAGGTTTGCTGGAAGCCTCTTGGTGACACGGCCACAGAACAATCCCCCTACAAAGATGATGCCTAACACACCCATGGCTACCACTACGAAGTAGTTCCGTGAAGGAGAGTTAGCAATTTGTTGCACTACATCTCGAATAGACTCCACGGGCGCCACCTAATAGGAAAAAGTAAAAAAGTCAGAAATTCACCAAAATACAATGAGGCTATATTTTGCACAACTTCCTAGTATCTCACTATAAGCAAGTCAGCATAGACCTACCTGAGCAGCATATTCAAACATTTCCACTCGTTTTGAAAGCAGCGTTCGACACTCCTCTGTCAAGGCAATCGTGTCCGACTCTAAACCCGTCAGAAGGCATGAAAGCACTAAGGAAGAAACAAGAAACAAGTGCCACAGGATTCGTAGCCTTAAGCATAGTCACATGCAATTTTGCAAACTGCAAATAGTGAATCTCAATGTTACCTATGTGGTATTCTGCATTAGGTGAAGCTTTCCTTTCAATAATTTTAAGGTCAATGTTACTGAAATGTAATGCTAACAATAGGCTTATCTGTTGAAAATGACAAAGATAAAATGCAATTCAAAGCACTTTTCTAGGAACGTTCATCAATTCCATGGCTTGGAGCTCCTGGCACAATGCATGTCCTAGTATCATATATTCATAAAAAAAGAAGTCTTCAAGAAGTAGTTGTGCTGGAAAGAAATAGGCTCTAAATCTTTTCATCCTTTGATAACACTAAATGGTTTTAAAAACTAAAAAAATTAAAGGATCAAGCTGTGATGCAGCTCCCTTGAAGGGGCAGCAAAGCAGTCCGCCCTCAGCACATAGTTAGCATTTTGCACATAATGAAATGGCAAAGACAATATGCAGACTGTTCATAGCTAAATTACGAGAATGAAGGGCAGAAAAGGTAACAGGTACTTACAGTGACCCTGGCCAGGAGTGAGATCATGGCAGAAATGCTTAATGTCATGCAAACATGCTTTGTATAGAATAGGATCTGCCTGAACGTCAGCCTTGCCTTCATGTATGAGACGAGCAACCTCCTGTAATCAAAATGAATAAACAATTGCAGTCATTTTGAAATGTTGAAGAAATGTTGAAACACTGAAAAAAATTAAACTTTCTATAAAATCATGAAGCATACCTTCTTACACTCTGGGTTTTTGATGTCACGATTTTGGAAATGTGTCTTTAGGCATTCCTCTATGTCACGATCATCCTTACAAGAGCTTTGAATCTGAAAGTAAACAGTGGCTTCAGGATTGATTGGAAAAATATTTTGGAACTGAAGTCAAGTATGGCAAATATAAATGCAACCTGGAGAATGCCTAAGTTTTCGGTATGCCACACAAGGGTTGGCTAACAAGTAGACTTCCTTTACGAGTCACGAATTCAGCATCAATACTTCCTCCACACACGGACTTCCAATGCTTATCAGGTGTTCATAAAAAATCAACCAATTTAGCAGTACTAAACTGTATAATATTCCCATTACACAGCACAGAACTTGCACAGAACTTGCACACACACAAAAAAACATGTATGTAAGGAGATATCTACAGGCTGGGTACTTGGCTTAAGTGTCTAAACATGCTCAGATTATATCTGCTGTAGATACTAGTATTTTTTCAGCCAGAGTGATACGTTCTTGGCTTGTTTCCCGCCAGAAGCAGATGATCCACACCAGGTGCTCAGAACATTAAATAGAAAAAAAAACACAAGCCATGTCTAATATACTGCACTGTGGTGAAGCTTAACTAATAATAATAAAAAAAAGAAGACCATAGTGACTGGAACTTCACCAATATATATTTCAATTATAGGTCCAAGATGCATTTATAAAAACAAAAAGCATTTGGAGAACATGACAATGAAACAAAGCCCTTATCAGGCATTCTATTACAGCTTCATATAAATTCAGGCTCATAGAAATGGCTTATGCAATCATAAAAAGAGCAATATTTTTGTTTTGTTTAAAAGCTGGTATTTCACAGCACAATAATTATTGGGGTTTAACATCCCAAAACCACCATATTATTATGAGAGATGCCGTAGTGAAAGGCTTTGACAACTTCGACCACCTAGGGTTCTTTTAACGTGCACCTAAATCTAAGCACACAGTGGTGTTTCAAAACAGTATTACAGTCAGCAACTTCATAAATCAGGTCAGATAACCATGTACATGTCAACATGGCACAAAAGCTTTTAGAAGCGAGAATTGGCTTATATTAGAAAGATTTTTTATTTGAAACTTTTATGCACACGGCCCAACATAACGTCAGCAGCAAATTTTCAATGATTATATGTGGTTCAAATTTTTGTTAATGTAATATTTTAAGTGTTACATAAAAAGTAAAATCACTAACAATACTAACAGACATATGCACATTTTCTAGAGCTCTAAACAGTAACAAAAAAGTGTCACGGCACGGAGCACAGTAAAAAAAAAGAGAGCAGCAAATTAGGCAGATGACAACACACTACTCATCCCCAACCTTTCCAGACAAACCACATGGTTATCACATTCTTACTTTACCAGATAAACAGAAGGTTTTAGTAACTTTACTAGAAAATCTATGTTTCATCCTCTACCTCTTATGCAAAATACAAATTATGTGAAAGAGAAATGCCTTCATGTTTTGCTTGAGGTCCATGCAAAGTGCATGCTATGGATGGAATATACTTTATGATTGTTGTCAATGTTGTTTTTAAATGAAAAGGCACCATTATAAGAGTTGGAATATCGAGTGACAGTGGTGAAATTGCCAGTCATTCTTAGAATGAGCACCAAATGATAAATCAAACTCACAGTCAAATTAGACAACAAGATACAGTGGCGAACAAGCGAGTTCATAGTGGAACTACACTTTGAAAGCTGTGGTAAAATTTGGCACTAATTCTGCTTGAACTGCAATGGCAACCAATTGCAAAGAAATAAGGTCTATATGCAGCTAAATTTGTGACGCTTGCAAACTCTAGAGAATTGGTTTCTCTGGAGTTTATCGTGCTAAAACCACTATATAATTATGAGGCACACTGTCATGAGAGACCCGACATCAATTGTGACGACGTAGGGGTTCTTTAATGAGAACATAGATGTAATTACACAGACGTTTTTGCATTTTGCCTAAATGAAAATGTGACCATTATGACCAAATATCAAACCCACACCCATCAGCTCAGCTGCATAACTTTCACTGTTTGATCAGGCTCTGAAAACTTTTTGCAAACAGGTCATTACACTTAATGAATAATCACTATAAAAGTTGAGATTTAATGAACTATAATTAGTGTCACATAGTTTATTTACGTACAGCTCTACTGGAAGGCCGAAGAACGCTAGAAGAGCGAGGAACGTCAACAGGCCGAAAATACAAAACAAGCGCAAGCTCGGGTCGCGCGTGTGCACCAACGCTGTGGCTTGTCGTTTCTTGCTGTTTCGTCATCGTTCGCATAGTTCCCTCCATTGGCCCCCGGTGAATAGCGTAGCCAACCTGGCGAGTTAAGGCGTAGTCACTATAGCGGGGTCGTAATACGGCTTCATGCGACTAACATGCACAATTTCTCAGCCACGACGGCGTAAGTCATCAGACTGTGTCAAAGGCTCAATCTCATAATTGACTGGTGACGTATGGGTGAGAATGCGGTAGGGCCCGTGGTATCGTGCCAGTAATTTCGATGAAAGGCCAGGAGTACTTGGTGGAATCCAGAGCCAAACGAGAGCACCAGTTGTGAAAGTAGAGAGATGTCGGTCGGTGTCATGCCGTAGCTTCTGGTGGCCTTGGTCCTCGGTTGTCAGTGAACGGGCCAATCGTCTGCAATCTTCTGCATACCTGGCAACATCAGAAATTGCAGTGTACTCAGAGGAGTCGGGTGTGTATGGGAGGATAGTGTCCAGCGTGCACGATTGTTCGCGTCCGTACAACAGAAAGAAAGGGGAAAACCCTGTTGTCGCGTGCGTAGCGGTGTTATACGCATACGTTAAGAATGAAAGGACAGTGTCCCAATTGGTCTGGTCTGAAGCTATGTACATCGTCAACATATCACAGAGAGTGCGATTAAATCTTTCTGTGAGGCCATTCGTCTGCGGGTGATATGCTGTCGTCATGCGATGAACCATGTTGCACTGAGCGAGCAAGGCTTGAATGGCGTCAGACAAAAAAACATGCCCCCGGTCGCTCAAAAGTTCGCGGGGAGCACCATGGCAAAGAACAAAGCTGCGCAAGATGAAAAACGCAACTTCCTTTGCGGTTGCTGTGGGTAGTGCTGCCATCTCCGCATAACGCGTGAGGTGGTCCACGCCGACAATTATCCACCTATTTTCAGAAGACGACGTGGGAAGTGATCCGTATAAGTCGATACCGACGCGGTCAAATGGACGCGCTGGACAAGGCAGAGGCTGAAGTGTACCGGCAGGGCGTTGAAGTGGGGCTTTACGTCCCTGGCATTCAGTACAAGCACGTATGTACTTGCGAACAAATGTGTACATGCCGCGCCAGTAGTACCGCTCACGTAGACTGTTGTACGTTTTGAGAGCGCCGGCGTGAGCGCTTTGCGGGTCGTTGTGGAAAGCAGTACAGATTTCCGAGCGCATGTGGTTGGGTATCAATAACAGCCACCTCCGACCTTCAGACGTGTAATTCCGCCGATAGAGGAGGTCGTCCCGAATATCGAAATATATGGCTTGACGGCGGATAGTTCTTGAGATCGAACTAGCTAACGGATCAGTCAGAAAAGCGAGGAGTTGGGAAATCCACACATCTTTGCATTGTTCCGATGCCATGTCAGTGAAGTCGATTGGTGTTATGACAGCTGAAGAAGGTGACGAGGAGGTTGGGTCAGCCGGTAGCGGCGAGCAAGATAGCGCATCAGCGTCGGAGTGCTTGCGGCCGGATCGGTATACAACACGAATGTCGTATTCCTTTAGGCAAAGCGCCCAATGACCAAGGCGCCCCGACGGGTCTTTGAGCGATGATAGCCAGCATAGAGCGTGGTGGTCCGCGACGACTTCGAAAGGGCGGCCATAAAGGTATGGCCGGAACTTCGTCAAAGCCCAGACAATTGCGAGGCACTCTTTCTCAGTGACGGAATAATTACACTCGGCTTTCTTGAGGGTTCGACTCGCGTAAGCGACCTCGTATTCTTGGTATCCTGATTTTCGTTGAGCCAATACAAGACCAAGACCGACACCAGTGGCGTCGGTGTGGACCTCTGTAGGCGCATCGGGGTCAAAATGACGTAGTATTGGAGGTGATAATAATAACCGCCGAAGCGCGGTGAAGGATTCGTCGCACTCTTTTGACCAAGCAGAAATGCCTTTGGAAGTTGTCAACAGGTTGGTAAGAGGCGCGATGATGGAAGAGAAGTTGTGACAAATTGACGAAAGTATGAGCACAGGCTGATAAAACTTCGAAGCGTCTTGATGGAATTGGGCTTCGGATAGTCGGCCACGGCGCGGAGTTTTGCCGGATCCGGGAGAACACTCTCTTTGCAGACGACGTGACCCAGTATAGTGAGCTGACGTGCGGCAAAATGGCACTTCTTGATGTTAAGTTGAATGGCAGCAGAGGTGAGACACATGAGAATAGCATGAAGACGAACAAGGTGAGTCGAAAAGTCGCGAGAAAAAACGACGACATCTCCTAGGTAGCAGAGGCACGTGTTCCACTTGTAGCCGCGAAGGATGGTGTCCGTCATCCGTTCGAAGGTAGCTGGGGCATTGCAGAGTCAAAACGGCATGACGTTAAACTCATACAGCCCATCAGGTGTTACAAATGCAGTCTTCGATTGGTCAGGATCAGCCATTGGAACTTGCCAATATCCTGAGGGTAAATCTAAAGAGGAGAAATATTCTGCTCCTTGCAAGATATCGAGAGCATCGTCGATGCGTGGCAACGGGTACACATCCTTACGAGTTATCTTATTGAGCCGGTGGAAGTCAACACAGAATCCGATAGACCCATCATTTTTGCGCACAAGTACAACAGGGGACGACCAAGAGCTCTGCGATGGCTGGATGACACCACGCTTGAGCATATCGTCGGCTTGTTCGTTGATAATACGGCGCTCTTCCGCTGAAACTCGATATGGTCCTTGGCGTAAGGGAGCATGAGTACCGGTGTCAATGTGGTGCGTGATGTTCACTGTGCGGCCCAAAGATGGTTGAGAGCAATCGAAGGCAGAACGGAACTCTCGAAGCAGAAACAAGACTTTGCGTCTTTGTGTCGGCGATAGCTCAGCGGCAACAGAGGGCTGGAATGAGTCTGGCGTGGGTAGTGTGGCCACAGGTGGCGTCATAGCATTGAGCTGGAGGTGAGGTGGGTGTTCGACAAACTCCAGAGGGCGCAAGAGGTCAACGTCTTGTGTGTTCCCAAACATTCTCCGCGAAGTAAGGTAACTGGCGAAGATAGCGAGTTCGCAACGAGCATGGCGGTAGCACTGGATTCCACAGTGAGTATGGCAAAAGGCAGGTGTAGGCTATGGCGGCGGGTAAATACGCCGCACCTCCACCAGATGTCACGTAGTTTATTTACGTACAGCCCTACTGGAAGGCCGAGGAACGCCAGAAGAGGGAGGAACGTCAACAGGCCGAAAATACAAAACAAGCGCAAGCTTGGGTCGCGCGTGTGCACCAAAGCTGTGGCTTGCCGTTTCTTGCTGCTTCGTCGTCGTTCGCATAGTTCCCTACATTAGCAATAATAAGCCAATGGAACAGGTGAAAATGAAACTGGCAGAAAGCTTATGGTGGTGACAGCTCTGATATGACGTGCACAAGTCCTGGACAAAGAATTGCCACAATGACATTAAAGGTTACTGTTTCTTTCATGTACTGGATCTTTGGGCACTTAAAGGGGTCATGCACCACCTCTCTCGCTTGGCATGAGAAACATTTTGGATTGAGTCAGACGCCTTCCAGGCATACATAGCCAAAAAAGCTTTCCGTAAACCTGGAGTAGGACCGGAGATACAGCGATCACAATATTTGCCTGACGCATTCTCCCACTTCATTTCACAGGAGAAGGTAGCGCCATTCGCGACGCCCCACCCTATGCATTACGTCAAGTCACTTCAATATTATGTGGTTTTCTTTCTGCGTAACATGGAAGTGCTGATGGCTGCTGCAGGAAATTGATAGCTCCAGTTAGAGTTGGCTGCCTGTTGCTGCGTTGTAGCTGCTGTAGCTGCGCAGTCTGGCGCTGTGTCTGCACTCAAGGGATCTGGATGGCACTTTAAGCACGCACAGACGAAGTTACCGTAAACCACCCCTTTGTCTTGGAAGCGACCGCGCAACCACTTGTTTTCTGTTAGCGGGCCAGCACTCGTTTTTTTTAGTTTGAAACAACGCCTGCCTGTAGCACTGTAAACTGCTCAAGCTAACTAGAAAGGTCATCAAGGAAGATGTTTCATGAGAAGGTACCCCTAAATCATATTGTCGCAGTACAACGCGAATAAAACAGAGGTACACTTTGAGGCTGCGAAAGCAGCGTGTTTTCAACAGCTGAGCCACAAGATCGTCTTCTTCGGTCTCGAGTGAAGCTAGAGGCCAACTACCTCATGTCCACTAAATCCCCCATCATTGTTTTCGTCCACATGTAGACACGCGTCATTTGCCTCCCTCTCAAAGAGCATCGCCCCGATGCAAAGTCCGTAATGAAGTTTTTTTTTTTTTTTTTTCCACAAAAGTCTCACATCACTCGCTGACGTAAGGCTTCATGCGGACTACGTGAACGAGTTCAGGATGGTGCTGGTGACGCCTTGTACTATGCGAACTGTCGGGAACAACTTCGTAAGTGACGTCACTCAGTCTTCGCAGCACTAGGTAAGGTACAAAGTATCTTCTTAAGAGCTTTCCGGAAAGTCCTCGTTTCCCTATTGGCGTCCAAACCCATACTTTGTCGCCAGTTTGGTAGACGACTGTTCTGCGGTGAGCATTGTAACGGCCTGCATCGTACTCTTGCTGCTGGCTGATGCGTAAACATGCAAGTTGCCTAGCTTCTTCCGCGCGTTCGGTAAACGTGTCGGCATCCGGGACGATGTCGTCTCCTTCGTGCGGTAACATTGCATCTAACATGGTTCGTACTTCCCGTCCATAAACGAGGCTGAACGGTGTCATGCGGGTCGTTTCTTGCTTGGCCGTGTTGTATGCGAACGTTATGTATGGCAAGATTTGATCCCAATTTTTGTGTTCAATGTCTACGTACATTGAAAGCATGTCTTCAATGGTTTTGTTTAGATGCTCTGTCAGCCCGTTCGTTTGCGGGTGGTAAACGGTGGTCTTACGATGCTTTCTTCCACTCAGCATCAAGACATGGTCCAAAAGAGCTGCCGTAAATGTGGTACCTCTGTCTGTGATTACGACGGTTGGTGCACCATGCCTCAGTACAATATTCTCAATGAAAAATCTTGCCACCTCCGCTGCTGTACCTTTCTGGATAGCCTTTGTCTCGCCATAACAGGTCAGATAATCTGTCGCGACGATAACCCATCAGTTGCCTGCAGTAGAAGTAGGGAGTGGGCCCAAAACGTCCATGCCAATCTGGTGCCGTCGACGAAAAGTTTCTTTTGTAGAGTACTCCGCCCCGTGAACAAAACGATGACAACTCTCTTGCGAAAATTCTTGGCGCCTTCCGAGAACTGCCATCCAAGTAGGTAATTAAGCCAAGCAACTCAGCGTCGTCACATTGTTGCTGCGCAATGGTGGTCGTGTCGAGGACACTGAGAAATGATGTTTCCTCCTCCTCGGGTAGGGTCGCCGACTCAATGGGTGAACGGGACAAACAGTCGGCGTCCATATGCCGCTTCCCTGACTTATGTACGACTGCCATATCGAATTCCTGCAGCCTGAGACTCCAACGCGCTAATCGGCCGGTAGGGTCCTTAAGATTTGTTAACCAACACAGTGAGTGGTGATCGTTAATTACTTTGAAGGGGCGAACATATAAATACGGACGAAATTTTGTAACCGCCCATACCACGGCGAGACATTCCTTCTCTGTCGTGGAGTAATTAGCCTCAGCGCATGTTAACGTTCTGCTTGCGTAAGCGATTACCCTTTCTGTGCCTTCTTGCTGCTGCACAAGCACAGCTCCCAGACCAACATTGCTAGCATCGGTGTGAAGCATCGTAGGGGCTCTCTCGTCGAAGTGGGCAAGGACTGGAGGTGTTTGTAGTCGCTGGCGAAGATCGTTAAAAGCAGCTTCCTCTTCGTTATTCCACTCAAAGGTGACGTCTTCTCTCGTGAGGAGAGTTAACGGTGATGCAATGCGTGCGAAGTCTGCGATAAATTGTCGATAATATGCACAGAGGCCGAGAAAGCGTCTGACAGCCTTTTTATCGGTCGGCAAAGGAAACTGTTCTACGGCTGCGATTTTTTCAGGATCGGGACGAACACCTGCATAACTGATGACATGACCAAGAAATCGCAGCTCTTCGTAGGAAAAGTGGCACTTCTCAGGCTTCAATGTCAGGCCCGCAGACTGTATGGCTCGTAAGACCACCTCAAGTCTCTCAAGGTGCTCGTCAAACGTTGCGAAGAACACTATGACGTCGTCCATATATACTAAGCATGTTTTCCACTTTAACCCAGAAAGCACAGTATCCATGAGTCTTTGAAAGGTAGCAGGCGCTGAGCACAAACCGAATGGCAAGACCTTAAATTCATACAACCCATCTGGTGTTACAAAAGCGGTCTTCTCGCGGTCTCTCGGGTCCACCTCGATTTGCCAATATCCACTCCGCAAATCCATTGAAGAGAAGTATCGAGTGTGTCGAAGTCTGTCGAGAGAGTCGTCTATACGCGGTAGTGGATATACGTCTTTCTTGGTCACCTGATTTAGCTTGCGGTAATCCACACAGAAGTGCAGGCTGCCGTCCTTTTTCTTAACGAGGACTACAGGTGGTGCCCAGGGGCTCTGTGAATGCTGAATGACGTCATCTTCAAGCATTCTGTCTAGTATCGCTTCACGTTCTTTTGGAGCCACGCGATAAGGGTTTTGGTGAATAGGTCTCGTCGTTTCGTCGGTAATTATTCGATGCCTGGTTAGAGGCGTTCGGCCAACTTTTGATGTTGTCGAAAAGCAGTCTTGAAATTTGGCCAGTAGCTCAAGGAGTCTGCATCAGTCGTCTTTTGGCAAAGTAGTGCTAACGTCCAGAACAGGCGCTGAATCAAGATTTAGGGACTCATCGACTACCGCCAAGCAGCCTTCGGCATCTACGACATCGTCGAAGTAAGCGACAGCCAGGCCTTTAGGAAGGTGCCGGCACTCAGCACTGAAATTGGTCAGCAGCAAGTCCGTGCGTCCAGCAGCAACTCTGACGATACCTCGTGCGACGGAAATACCGTGGGTGAAGAGCAGCGAGCTTATTTGGTCTGCAACTCCTTCGGTGTCAAACTGAGCAGCGGCGGCCACCGAAAGAAGCGTGCATGACCTAGGAGGGAGAACCACGTCGTCATCAGTAATATGCAGTTGGTTTGGTCGCGCCTCTGGAGAATTGGGTAAGCCCGAACTGTTGCAGCAACTGACCACGGCGGCGGTCAGAACTGCAACGCAGCAGAGGGTGCTAAGAATCTTTGGATCCGGACAGGCCGCCATTGGAACCTGAACTTGGCAACATTTAACGCTAGAACCTTATCTAGTGAGGGAAGTCTAGCTGTACAATTCGAGGAGCTAGAGGGTGTTAAATGAGATATAATAGGGCTCAGTGAGGTTAGGAGGACAGATGAGGCCTATACTGTGCTACAGAATGGGCACGTCCTTTGCTATCGGGGCTTGGCAGACAGAAGAGAACTGGGAGTGGGGTTCCTAATTCACAGAAACATAGCTGGCAACATAGAGGAATACTATAGCATTATTGAAAGAGTGGTAGGTATTGTAATTAAACTGAATAAAAGATACAAGATGAAGGTAGTACAGGCTTACGCACCTACATCCAGCCATGATGACGCTTCAGTTGAAAGCTTCTATGAAGACGTGGAATCGGCAACGAGTAAGGTAAAAACACAGTATACTATAGTGATGGGCGACTTTAATGCAAAGGTAGGGAAGAAGCAGGCTGGAGACCTGGCAGTAGGAGATTATGGCATCGGCACTACAAACGCCAGAGGAGAGCTGCTAGTAGAATTCGCAGAACGCAATAATTTGCGGATTTTGAATACCTTCTACCGAAAACGAGAAAACCGCAAGTGGACATGAAGGAGCCCTAATGGCGAAAATAAGAACGAAATAGACTTTATAATGACTGCACACCCAGGAATCGTGAAGGATGTGGAAGTGGTTGGCAAGGTACGATGCAGTGACCATAGAATGGTATGGTCTCGAATTCGCCTAGACTTGAAGAAGGAACGACAGAAACTGATACGCAAGAAGTCAATCAATGAGCTAGAACTGAGAAGGAAAGTACAGGAATTCAGAGTGTCGCTGCAGAACAGGTACTCGGCTCTTAGTGAGGAAATCAACCTTAGCGTAGATACAATGAATGATAATCTGACGAGTATCATTACGGAGTGTGCAGTGGAAGTTGGAGGCAGGGTAGTTAGACAGGACACTGGCAAGCTTTCCCAGGAAACGAAGAACCTAATTAAGAAGCGTCAAATCATGAAAGTCTCAAGTACAACAGACAAAATAGAACTGGCAGAGCTTTCGAAGTTGATTAATAGGCGTAAGGTATGCGATGTAAGAAGGTATAACATGGAGAGAATTGAACACGCTCTGAAAAACGGAGGAAGCGTCAAAGCAGTGAAGAGGAAACTTGGGATAGGCAAAAGTCGGATGTATGCACTAAGGGACAAAGAAGGCAAAATAACTACCAATATGGATAGGATAGTTAAAATAGCGGAGGAGTTTTACAGAGATCTGTACAGTAGCCGAGACAATCACGACCTTAATACTATAAAAACTAGCAGTAACCCAGATGACACCCCACCAGTAATGATAGAAGAAGTCAGAAAAGCTTTGGAGAGCATGCAAAGAGGCAAAGCTGTTGGTGAGGATCAGGTAACATCAGACCTGCTGAAAGATGGAGGACAGATTGTGTTAGAAAAACTAGCCACCCTGTTTACGAGGTGTCTTCTGACGGGAAGGGTACCAGAGTCTTGGAAGAACGCTATCATCATCTTAATACATAAGAAAGGAGATGACAAGGACTTGAAGAATTACAGGCCGATCAGCTTGCTCTCTGTAGTATACAAGCTATTTACAAAGGTAATTGCTAACAGAGTAAAGGAAACATTAGAATTCAATCAACCAAACGAACAAGCAGGATTTAGAACAGGCTACTCAACAATTGACCACATTCATACTATCAATCAGGTAATAGAGAAATGCTCAGAGTATAACCAACCACTATACATAGCCTTCATAGATTACGAGAAGGCGTTTGATTCAATAGAAATATCAGCCGTCACGCAGACACTGCGGAATCAGGGCGTAGATGAAGTATATATAAACATTCTGGAAGAAATCTACAGGGGATCAACTGCTACCATAGTGCTTCATGAAGAAAGCAACAGAATACCAATCAAGAAGGGTGTACGGCAGGGGGACACAATCTCCCCAATGCTATTTACCGCGTGCTTACAGGAGGTTTTCAGAAGCCTAGAATGGGAACAGTTAGGGATAAGAGTTGATGGAGAATACCTTAGTAACTTGCGCTTCGCCGATGACATTGCATTGCTGAGTAACTCAGGGGACGAATTGCAACTCATGATTACGGAGTTAGACAAGGAGAGCAGAAAGGTGGGTCTCAAAGTGAATATGCAGAAAACGAAAGTAATGTACAACAACCTCGGAAAGGAGCAGCGCTTCGAGATAGGTAATAGTGCACTTGAAGTTGTAAAAGACTATGTCTACTTAGGGCAAGTAATAACTGCAGAGCCTAACCACGAGATTGAAGTAACTAGAAGAATAAGAATGGGGTGAAGTACATTCGGCAAGCACTCTCAAATTATGACAGGTAGATTGCCACTATCCCTCAAGAGGAAGGTATATAACAGCTGTATCTTGCCGGTACTTAGCTACAGAGCAGAAACCTGAAGACTTACAAAGAGGGTTCAGCTTAAATTGAGGACGACGCAGCGAGCAATGGAAAGAAAAATGGTAGGTGTAACCTTAAGAGACAAGAAGAGAGCAGAGTGGATTAGGGGACAAACGGGGGTTAAGGATATCATAGTTGAAATAAAGAAGAGGAAATGGACATGGGCCGGACATGTAGCGCGTAGACAGGATAACCGCTGGTCATTAAGGGTAACTAACTGGATTCCCAGAGAAGGGAAGCGGGTTAGGGGGAGACAGAAGGTTAGGTGGGCAGATGAGATTAGGAAGTTTGCGGGTATAAATTGGCAGCAGCAAGCACAGGACCGGGTTAACTGGCGGAACATGGGAGAGGCCTTTGTCCTGCAGTGGACGTAGTCAGGCTGATGATGATGATGATGATGATGAACTGTTGCAAAACGTAATCAAGCTCTCTGGTATGTTGATGACGACGCCATATTCCCGTAAAAAATCCATGCCAAGAATTACATCTCTGCAGCATGCGGTGATAACGACGAACGATGCAGTGAAAGGAGAACCTCTGATGTCAACTCTTGCGGTACATCTTCCAGAGGGCATCAGTAACTGGCCACCTGCTGTTCCTATGTCCACGGCGTCTTCACTTTTCTGAGGCTGTCGGCGAGGTCCTGACTGATAATAGAGAAGTCGGCACCAGTGTCGACTAAAGCTGTCACTTTCTGGCCTGTCAAGAAGAACACTAAGGTCGGCAGTCACAATTTCATCGTTTTCACGGCTTATCGGCTGTACGACGTCATGCTGTGGGGGTTTCTTGTCGTCATATTTATGGCCTGCAACCTTGCCCCCGGAGGTCGCCGCCCTTAGTTTCCCCGTCGCGGGCTAGGTGACCTTCTTGTATTAAGATCCGCGTATGTGCGGCGGTGCGACAAAGGCGAATGCGCGGGGGACGGAGAGCGGGATTGACGTCTCAGACTAGGAGCGTGAGTAGGCATTGCCTCCTCTGCAGTGTACAGCCATCCTCAAAGTGAGAACGGGCTCCATTGAAAGGGGTGTCGTGACGGCGTGGTGTGTATTCGTCGTTGGTACGTCGACCGTCAAACCAAGGTCGATGAGGACGGAATGAATCACCTCGATGCCAGCAATGACGGGCAATATGGCCTGCACCTCCGCAGTGAAAGCATAGTGGACGTCTGTGCTGGCTTCTATGCAGTTTCCAGGCTTGAGTTCCTTGTAACAAGAAAATTAGACGACGCAAACCACCGGGGAAGAATAGGCGAAAGAAAAGAGCATTTTTGCCTGTTGAAATGCTTGAAATGCTTTCAAAGTTTTTTGTGCAATTGTTTAAAGTACAGTATAATCTTTAACGAATGCAACTTTATGTGAAATGTATTTTTGTTGAGTTAAAACGCAGTCTACTCGAAGAGCTCAGCTGTAATGTGCCGTCACAGCGACATTGTCTCAACAAGTTGCTGGCATGCGATAAAACACGACATCAATGCGTTAAAAAAGAGAAAAAACACGTGGTGGCAAAAGAATAAGTATTCAAAACACATCAAGGTGATGCTCACTGAAAGCTTCAGCAAAAAAAAATGCTGCACTTTTCCACCAAGTATTAAATATAACCTACCATCCATGTCACTGAAATGCTAGACTTCACCGCCAACCGATGGTGGTTACGTGTGTTCGTTTATTTCAGGCATGTCAGGAGCATTGTAAAGCATGGTTTCTCGAAGTGGGTTCCGCAAGCCACTGATAAATTTTCCCTGGTTCTGCACTTGCCACGTCCCTTACACAGTGAACCAGAGATGCGATCGATATAATATACCACTATTACTCATACCCGAGTGTCAGTAGGCAAATCTCAGTGCATAACAGAAATACTCGAGATGCACTTTAAATCGTGCTAGCAGCTTGTCGCCAGCCAGATTGCGAAAACGGGACGCACAGTTAAGGATTAAGCACTTGAATGTCGAAATCTTTATATTAACCCAGGCGAATTTCTCTTGTTTGAAGATAGGTGTCAAAGCTAGAGCAGTGGACAGGCTACAGCCAGTGGCAACAACATATGCTTGTGAGCAGGCATTCTCTACGCTAGCCTATATAAGGGGGGGGGGGGGGGAAACACAAGTCAGGCCTGTGCAGAACACCCAGCAGTGACAGGGAGGCTCGAAGAGCAACCTTTCTAGAGCGTTTCTTAAAACACTCTTCGGGCAATTAGTACAAGCGCACTTTCAAGGTACCCACTATGCCATAAATCATCACAATTTACGTGAAGTAGGAAGTGTTCACTATGTCCTTATTCATCATTCTTTGGGAAAGCATAGTACCCACTACACTTGTAAGGCATTATGTGCACTTGTTTTATGCTGTGGCTGATGACGATGAATATATGCCCGAGGCTTTTTCAATGGGTTGCAGCATTCAACGACCCAATCGTCACAGTTTGCATTCTGTGACGCTTAGTTGTTACTTTACTGTTCGCAGCTCAGTTAGCAACGAAGTTTCGAGCACCAGCGTAGCACACTGGTAGATTACTGGGCTGCTACACCAAGGGCCTGGGTTCGATTCTCAGTATGTACTCTGCATTTTTTATTTACTTTTCTATTTACTTTTTTTTTCCTTTCGCGCAATAGTGGTTACAGACAACAGCGGGGGTGGACAACTACAGTGTGAGCCCTTTTCATGATTTCATATTAGATTTCACTGTAATAAGCACAAGAATCAGCTGAATCCAGTACACATGTGGATGGCCCTCAGTGTTACTGAGCCTTGCACTGATTTGTTTTTGCAAGGAAAGGGTTTGCATTGTCAGTTAAGACATCACCTTTTATATCCCTTGCTTCTAAATTTATTGCTTGCGAATGTAGCATGAACCGAATGAAAAATGCTTGCATGAAAACGAGGGGGGGGGGGGGAGGCAACAGGTTCCATTGCACTTATGGAAGCTTAGCAGAGTTCCAACATGCTTGAGAACTCCTGCTGCAGAACACAGTCACGTTGACTGAAATACTACACAATGCTCTCACTTTTATGGTTTCACTCAATAGCCAATCAGTGCGTACCAAAGTAGACAGTTTGGTGATTGTTGCCTTTTTGCAATTACTTCAGAATACTGCCCATGGTTAATTTTTATAAGCTGCTACTAGATGACACTAGCTGCCCTGCTAATGATAGAATAGCCTAAAGAAATGTAGTGCAATGTAAAAAAACTTGCCCCAAATAATGTGCACTCCGCTAAAGTGTCATCACCATTGCCTTCTGTACTCGGCACCAAATGGTAATCCAAATATTACTCTTAAAATGTGTGTGTACCAGTATTACAGCAACAAAGTTAAGAAAGTATTGCAGTAAGCAATGTTAAAAGGCGTCCTTTCAACATTCAACTCATCACGTGCTATAAAGTTTACTGCAAACTGCTTAACAAGCTACTTAGAGAAGCCAAAAGAAGATATCACGAATGTAGAATAGCTCAGGCTGGCTCAGATGCAGAGCGACAATGGATTGATTGATTGATTTGTGGGGTTTAACGTCCCAAGACCACCATATGATTATGAGAGACGCCGTAGTGGAGGGCTCCGGAAACTTCGACCACCTGGGGTTCTTTATCGTGGAGCGACAATGGAAAATAATAAATTGTTTCCTGAACCAATCTAGTTGGGATGAACCCATAACAAAGCTTCGATCATCAAATGGCTTCTATAGCGAACTGTTATATATTGCCAATGCTGTCAATGAGTTCTTCTGTGGTCCCACTTCTGAGGAAAACATTAATAATCAAGTATCACCTCAATGTAGTTTACAATCAATGTAATTATTTCCAACTGACCAAGACAAGATGTCACAAATCACTTGATGTCATAAATCAAATGATGTAATAAATCATTGAAAGGTTACGGGCACAGATACAGACAAGATCAGTTCAGCAAATATAAAATTAGTCACTCATTGCATTGCCATCCTTTTATCCTGCATAAAATAATTTTTAAAATATGACTATCTTTAGTTTGTATTACATTTATTTGTAAACTTATTCCACATTCGTGCCAGTTGCATTTTGCTTGTAAAATTTCCACGCATTTTCTGACAGGAGGTCCCTGTTCAGCCAAGTGATCTGGGACCTCCTTCTGTATACTTATGTAAGCACGTATGTTTTAAATGAAAGTAAATAAACTGAAACTGAACTGAATCAACCGTTAGACCATGTGGACAAGTTTCATTGATGATCACAATGGTGAAGTGAACCTCGAGTCTGACAACTATTGCAAATGCGAATTAAGCTCATGTCAATGCCCACCAGGCTCATGCGGGGGCATAAAGCAAAAAAACTCTTTTTTTTTTTTCATCACAAACTGAACTGACAGTATGATGGACAAGGCTGCATGCAGATAACTACAGTTCTTGATGACCTGCGATGCACATATGGCCACACTATGAGCAAATGCAAAACATAAACATGACCAACAGCATCACTAAGTTTCAAGTAAATAGTGTTTTAATGGAACTCAAAACTAGCAGATATATGTCCACAAATTTGTTTTTCCCAACTGCCTAATTGTTCAGACCATTTCTGCAGTACTGCCCACAAACAAAATATTAGTATGTGACTATATATGTCACATAACTATTTTGAATTGCAATCTAAATGCAGTTGAACTGGTGAAATATCTCGGAGAAAAAAAAATTGTGCGCCTTACACAAGTAGCACTGCTGCAACTTTATTTCAACCACGTCTCTAAGATAATTTTGTCATTTTATTAGGTCCTATTAACTTAATTTTTTGCGCTCACTGACCCACGGAAAAAGAGAGAGAATGACACGAGCGCTACTATCAGCTGAAGGCTTTATTCAAGAAAGGAAAATATCTACTACATCAATGCTATCACCTGCTGCCCATGCGCACCATTGTACAGTCGAGCCCAACTATATCGAACCCGTTTATATTAAATTATCCCATATATCGAACAATTTCTAAACATGGTAAATTTACATTGAGAATATATAGCAAAAGTTACTGTTACATCGAACAAAAATCGCAGCAACAACCGATATATCCAACTCCATGTGCTTCAAAAGTGCCCCAGCAAGTTGGCTTTCCCTCGAGGAGGCGACGAAAACTGCCGGCATCACCCTAAAAAGGGTGGTTTAGACTCGGCTCTGCATGGGCGAACACCCCCCAAAAAAAAATTATCCTGGCCTGCTCACAGCGCTTACAGCCAATCAGAGGCCATCGTGCTTTCTCCAAGGCGTGGATGCAGTACAAGTGAGCGCCATTTTTTTTTCTTTATGTTTGTGTGCCTACTGCTGCCTCTTTTTCTCGAGTCCTCATCCGGCGTGGTCCGTGCTCGTGGTGTTGCCATCATGGCTTGTGCAAAAAGGAAGAAATTGCCGTTCACTGCGAAACTCAAAATCATAAACTGAGTCGAGCGCAGTAAGAAGTCCAACGTTGCCGCCGCGTACAAGATTCCAAGGAGCACATCGAGTACTATCCTGAAGAACAAGGCAGACATCAGGGCCAAGTCGGACAAAAAGCCAGGTGCCCATGACACCCGACTTGTGCACACTGCTGTGTACGAAGATGCCAAAGCGGCCATTTACAAGTGGTTTGTGGACTTTCAGTCGCGAGACATCTCGGTATCCGGCCCTATGATCAAGCAGAAAGCCAAGAACCTTGATTTCTTGCTTGGCAGGAACAATTTACAAGGTAGTTCCGGCTGGCTCCAATGGATCAAAGAATGGCACGACATCGTTGGCAAAGCAGTTACGGGTGAAAGCAGAGTGATGGACCTGAACAGCGTAGAAAAATGGCTAAAAAAAACTAGCGAGATATCACAGCAAGATATTGCCACGGGAAACTGCCAACGCTCAGTGTAAGGCAGACATAACGAACCAGAGAAGCGCTGACGGCACCGCTACAAGAGACGAAGCCACCCGCAATGGGTGAGCGGGTGCTGCATGCGCATGAGTTTCGACAGAGCGGCCAGCGCGCATGAAGACGAAAACGACGGTGCTCGAGGCAGAGGTTCGCGAGGACTACGGACGTTCGGTTCCTTTTCCCAGCTGCTGTTTGATTCCTTTGGCTTTGGGCACAAGTTTGCTCTTATTAAAACCTGTAAATAGGACATCCTTGTTGTGAGGTTGTTATATCTGCTACAATATCGAGCACAATATATTTTCAAAGCGGATGAAACCGCTGTATTTTGGCAAATGTTTTCAAACAAGACACTTCCATGTCGGGGCGACAAAACTTGTGGTGACAAGGCAAACGAAGCCCACGTGTCCGTGCTGTTGGCAGCTAATTTAATATGGATAAATAAAGCTGCAACCTCTAGTTATCGGGAAAAGCACGACACCACGGTGTTTTCGAAATGCGGTGCCGCTTCCAGTTACCTACCGAGCAAACTCAAAAGCCTGGATGACTGGGGATGTTTTCAGCAGGTGGCTATCGTCGTGGAACGATGAGTTGGTAGGCGAAAATCGCAAGGTGTGCCTGCTCGTGAACAATTGTTCATCGCATCACTGCAGTACGACCTTCAGCAATATCGAGCTGTGTTTTTCGCCCCCAAACACTATGTCTGTCCTGCAACCACTGGATCAAGGCGTCATATGCACCCTAAAAGCTGGCTATCGGAAGCACCTGGTGGAGAGGCTGCTGCACAACCTTCGTGTCAGCAGGGAGTTGAAGATCGACTTCTTTGGATCTCTTTCTATGCAGAGTAGATCATGAGCAGATGTCACGAAGAAGACAATCCAGAACTGCTTTAGGCATGTCGGCTTCCGCATGCCTGGTGATGACACTCTAAAGTCGATGACAGCATTGAGGCATTGCAGGTGTTTCTGCCGAAGTTTGGAGCGAGCTGGCAGAGTACCCAAGTGCTATCGATGGATCTACATTCGACGAGTTCGTCAGTGCGGACGATAATGTCGCCATCATTGGCCAGCTACAAGATGAAGACTACATTGCAGACGTCGTGCCGACCATGAGCCAACGCGACTGCAATGAGAAAATTCATGATGGCCCGTTGCCTACATCCTTCAAAGTGATTAGTGCACTTGCATTGGTCTGACACTATCGCGTGAACATGGAAGGTTGCGGCCTCAGCTGCTCCAACTCGTTGGACAATGTGGAGGCGTGTGTGCTGTCGCAGGCAGCGAAGTCATTGAAACAGAAGAAAATCTAGGACTATTGTATTCTAAAGTAGGCCACGCAAGTAAGCCGCCATATTAATAAAGTACTCTTTTTATCAGATGTGCCTTTGCGTCATCAAATCCTATAGCGGGCCTATACCGAATTATGCCATATATCGAACTAATAAACGCTTTTTGGCGAGTTCGATATACCCGGATTCGACTGTAGTTCGAGGCTATCGTGCCATATCTTTTGTGCCCATTATCCTCTTCAGCCCTTTTATCCTTTCCTTTTCTGAATAAAGCCTTCAGTTGATAGTAGCGCTGGTGCCGCGCCCTCTCTTTGTCCGTGTGTCAGTGTGCGCAAAAAATAAGTTATTATGCATTCATACCGACTAGCTCGCTTAGCAGTATTACTCCAGTTCATTTATTAGGTCAGTCAGTGAGTCAAGAACTTTATTAGGAGGTCCTGAGGAGTTTAAGCCACCAGGGGTCAATGAAGTTTTTATGCGCTCCCCCTCCAAGTGAACGAGCCTATTGCATGTGTTAACAACACTGTTATGCCAAGGCAAAAAGAGCTTACAGACCTCAGAAGTACAGGCTCTTGCCAGGACAGGATCGAGCTGATAGTCAAGTGCTGCATCACGCACTATGCCCATAACCACAGGCTCACAGGTTTTTGTCAGCTGATGTCGAACAAACTGTGTCTTGAGGCACTGAATTACCTACAAAGGCAGGATAAAACACATACACTTGTTTTAAATTTGATTTGTGGCACACAAAATCTGTGGATATGCTGAAGGGAACAGCCAACCTAAAGGGGCCCTTTAACACTTTTTCAGCATGGTTAGAAAACTCTGTCAATCGGTTGTCAAGGCTCCCGATTAGAAGGGCAAGAGTGGGGGCTAGTTGGTTGAACATTGTTGAGACTCACACCGCGCTGGAATTAAACACACAAATAAAAGACACACTGAAGCACAGGTAGGACACACACGAGCGCTCGTGTGTGTCCTACCTGTGCTTCAGTGTGTCTTTTATTTGTGTGTTTAATTCCAGCGCGGTGTGAGTCTCAACAAGGCTCCCGAGAGCATGCGAACCAAACACTATAATGCAGCACACAGCCTGGAATATACAATTAATTTTCAAAGTCAGCTAGCAATTGTTCCCTCTTCTTTTGACAAATGATGCTCCAAACCAAAATAACAGTGCCTTGAACCCAAAGCCCACTGCCATTGGCTAGATTGAGCATTGCGGGCTGCATAGTTAACGCATCCGCCGCAGGATGCCACCACATGCCCATGGGCATGCTCGCAATCTCACTGAAAGTAAGCCAGATATTCAATGAAAGAAAGATAAGAAAGCACTCGAGCTGACTTACAGATGCATCTTCTTGCCTCTTTGTCATCCCCCCTCCTATATAGCTTTTAGCATGCTTGCTGGTACAAGAAAAGAGAAAGCACTAGAAACATGCTACAAAACTCATATTTGATGGATTATAAATCTTCTTGCGGCAGTCTATTCGTGGAAATCAGCTCTTTTAATAAAGCCATTTAATAATCAATTAGAAAAGTGCTGCAGGGTCCCTTTACGAGAGAAGCTCCACATGTGACATTTCCGAAAGTTTTCCAGCATTGAGAACTCTTAGCAGACAAGACAGTGGCACAGTGAATTATCCCATGTGTGCGTGTGCACACACACACACACACACAAAAAAAAGGGATGTGCAAGTTCAATCAGTGAGATATTTTATTCAGACACAGCCTGCAAATTGTACTGTTATTCTCATGGGAATATGAGCTACCTGCCAAAAACGGGTATCTCTTTGCACTTATGCTGGGCAAGCCAGTACCAATAGGCCTACAATTTTATACTTCTGGCTACCTGCAGGCTGCCTGAGCCAGCAAGATCACATCCGTTTTTCTTGGGTTGCGTGCACACTGCGAGGCAAACTTCCAGCACATGTTCGACTTCGTTTGACTAGGCAATTTTAGAATGGAAGTCTTCTGACCAGCAGGTGCAAAAAAGAAAACGATGAATGCTTGCTGCTGGAGACATAACAGAGTGAAATGCAGGTCACACTTGAGAACTTGGTCTTCAGCTGTGATTACCTCCCGTGTTATCACCTTAAGCCTGCCCCACCCTGCAAGATAGTGCGATACAAACAATTTTTTCACTCTTTCTCTGTTCTCTTCCTGTCTTCCATGATGCTCCCTTACATGAACAGAAATGCACATTCATGCCTGCCAAGTGCATTAAGTCTCACAGGCTGGAGACTTTGCAGGGACACACTGCAAAGCCTTTAGGGTTTATTTTTATATGGTGGTATGCATTCTTATATCTTTTGCTTTTGTATTATGTTACCTTCTTATTCTGCAGTTAATGAAGACAGCAGAACCCCCAGCTATCTAGCTGTCTCACTCTGTTGAATGTGTGGCTTGTGGGAATTGAGGCTAGCCGGCCGCCTTTGCGTGGGCTTTGCCGCCTTTTTTGCCATTCTCATGTCCCGACATGACTCCCCTCCTCCACTATCAGCCGCGCTGGGAGAGCAAGGAATGACGTTTAACCCCTCTCACCCGGTAGCAAATGTTGACTGTGGCGCCGCGCGCGGAGTCTCCCGAGAGGTTTTGTGCGCATGCGTCGGGAGTGAGTAAGAGATTATCCGGGACAGCTTACAGTGAGCACGCATTCCCTTTTCGTCCATCGACTCCCGTTGTTCGGGGCTCGTCGGACTTGGCTGACGGCGCCTCGCGCCCGAAGTGAACGCTCACCTTTTGTTGCCCTTTTGCGTACGCTCAGCCGAAGGGCGGTATGGTGTCCTAGTGCGTGGCTAAGCTACGCCGACCCGCCTACCTCCGAAGCTAACGCGACCGCCTTTGCCCTCGCTCTCTTGGGACGTTAAACCCCACAAATCAATCAATCAATCTATCAATTTGCCCTCGCTCTAGCAACCGGGCCTTGTTGGTCCCGGTGACTCCGTGAATCACTTTTACCACGGAGACGTGCTCGTGGCACCCTATGTAGTACTTTGCGCCCGTGGCGTGGATAAGCCCATTTGCTTTTCCACCATGCCTTTGCAACGGACTGTACTGCGTTTTGGTGTTTGGTGTTGCCACAGACAATAAAGTGTTGTGACCTTGAGCAGTACAGTGTTCTCGCCATGACGACGGTTAACGCGTGCTCTGCGGCTCGCTAAGACCGGACCCATGCTAGTGGCCGTACTCCTTCGGGATACGTGTCACTACAGGCTCTATTGAATGTGTTGATCTTGGATTGCATGCAAGCATAATTTTTAGTGATGGGCGAATATTCGGTGTTGCGAATATTCGATCGAATTCTGCCCTATTCGTTATTCGCTTCGATAGAAATTCAGGTATTCGGTATTTTCGAATTATTCGGTGCTTTTGAATAGGCCGCAAAAGCCACGGACGGCCGGTACAAATACAAATCTCTGAGGCTATGCTTTACATGTCATGGCTGCCATACATCCGTTAATCTCCAAGGCCATGCATTGAGGAGCCGGAAATACGTCATCGCTGCCATGCTCACGGCAACCGTCACCCAAAAGCTCATTGCGTAAGCTGCCCCGCATTGCTGTAGACAATTTTTTTGCTTTCTTTCTTTCTTTGTGTTCCTCGAGCTTCAGCCGCGCTTACACGTGTTGGCTTATCCCGCCCTCGGTAACCGCTGCCTCCACAGTTGAAGATGGTGTCGACCGCGCCCTAAAGCGCGTACACGAATACGATATGGGACTTTTTCCTGAAAATGCCTGCTGGAGGCGAAGCGCAGTGCGAGACGTGCGGAGTTGTTTTGAAGACGCCTACTGGTACCACGACGACGCTTGTCACCCACTTGAAGAGACACCCAGGCAAGTACAAAGAGTACTCGGAATTGCATCAGCTTTACAGTTTTCCGAAAAAGAAAAGTGAACCAAAGGGGCTGCCATCGCAGCTGACCGTGACCAGCTTGTTTAAGCCTACACTTCAGCTGTCATCGGTAAAAGCGCAAGAGATGACTAAGAAGATTGCAGCGTTCATTGCCTGCGGCCTGCAGCTATACAGCGTGGTCGAGGAACCGAGCTTCATCGAGATGATGCGATGTGCAATTCCAGAGTACGTCGTTCCATCGCGGAGGACCTTTTCACGAACGGTCATTCCGGATTTGTACGCGGCCAAAAAAAATGAACTGAAGAAGCACATCAGGGCCGTATTTGACGACGGTGGTGCTGAGTGATTCACTTTAACAACGGATGGGTGGACATCGAGGGCCGGCGACAGCTACGTGTGTGTTACGGCCCACATGATGGATCGCGACCTTAGGCAGCACGCTTATGCCCTCGCCTGCAAACCAATGCCGCAGGAGCATACTGGAGAAAATATAGTTCAGTTTCTCCGAGACGTGATCGAAGAGTGGGGTCTGCCTGACAACATCCCGACTTTTGTCATTACCGACAACGGCAGGAACTTCGTATCAGCTGTTGCCAAATCCAACTGGTCAGGACTCCTCTACTTTGCACATACCCTGCAGCTGTGCATAAATGACGCCAAAAGAGAAGTGGCAAGTTTTTCCCAGCTTTGTGCGAAGTGTCGATCGATTGTAGGTCGCTACAAAAGAAGCGCACGTGCACGGCTTATGGACATACAAAAGGACATGCACATGGCCCAGCATGAAGTGATTCAAGACGTTCCCACACGCTGGAACAGCGAGTATGCCATGATGGAGACACTCGTCGAACTTCGTGCCCCAATTTCAGTTGAACTTTGCGATTCGGATGTGGACAACTTAAGCTCCAGAGAATGGAAATTAATGGCTGCGGCTGTAAAAGTGTTGCAGCCTCTGGACCAAGCAACGACAGAGCTGTGCGCGGACCGCTATCCCACACTTTCCCAAGTGATACTCCTCGTGCATTGTGCGCAAGTGGTGCTACATAAGCATAAGTCTCAAGGTGAGGAAGCAGCATCATTTGCAAGGAGCTTTCTGCGAAGTCTTGCCACAAGGTTCCCTGGCTTGAAAATGGCAAATGTTCCGGCAAATGCAATGCTAGTTGACCCTCGCTACAAAGAAATTTGCTACACTGAAGACAGCCAAAAAAATTGGGCAAAAGCCGCACTTGCAGCTGCAGCAAATGAGCTAATGCAAGCCCAAAATGAATGTTCCCAGGCACCTGTCTGCCCAGCCATGGAGAAGCCCCCAGCTAACACTCTTTGGAGTGTTTTTTCTTCATTAACCTCTAATGTACTGCAATACAACGTGCACGAAAGTGTCCCTTCTCAAGTGGCAGAATACTTGGGCGCCCCTGTGCTTCCCCGGTCAGAAAACCCTTTGGAGTGGTGGAAGACCCATGGCAGCCGACTGTACCCAGCACTGGCCAAGGTGGCACAAAAGTACCTCTCAATTCTTGCCACACAGGCAAGGAGTGAGAGGCTGTTTTCAACAGCAGGGAATGTTGTCAGCAGCCGGCGGGAACTGCTGCTCCCAGACCATGTGGAGCAGCTGGTATTTTTGCATGAAAACTTGCGAGTGCAGTAAAAAAAGTGAGATTTGTGAATAAAATTCAACTATTAACAATTTTCAATTTCACAAAATGCTGTGCCTACATGAGTTCTAATTCCTTTAAAAAAATTGTGTAAATTAGTCGGGCCATGAAAAAATGCTAATTTTTCTTTATAATATGTGATGTACACTATTCGAACTATTCGATTCAAAATTTTTTGACCAAATCATTGTTCGCTTCGAATTCGCTTCGAACGTCAAATCCACTATTCGCCCATCCCTAATAATTTTACGTGCGATTGTGTGGAAATTATGGTATAATTATTAAGGCATGAAAAAATGGAAATAGAGGAACATGCCCTGCCAATGTTTCTCACTTCCTCCCCCCATTTTTTTCATGCCTTAATAACTATACCAGTTTGTCTGACTAATTAGCTTAAGCAAAAACTCTGTCACAAATAAATGGCAGAGAAAAAGTGGGTAATCAAATATGCTCGAGTGATAGCATCAAGTTCTGCGACTACTTAGCGTAAGATGAACCCAGTGGTGGTCAATCTATGACAATTAAATTATTTACAAGTGCATGTGGTTTCAAGCGCTCTTTTTCATCCAAATATGCACATCACATTGTCATCACTTATTGCAGAGGATGTACCAGTGCTATTCTTATTCTGGAGCAACCCCATGAAGTTTTCTCTACAAGTTCTGCATATTAATTAATCACAAGGCATCATAACTTTTTAAAGATTTATTGCAGAATCCGTATGCAGGCAAGCAATATATTCACTAAATTAAAAAAAGGCTCATGTAGTGAACTACTTCCTAAGTTCTACACAATGCTTGTTATAAACAAATAAAAGATACTGCTACTGCTAGACTGCCAGAATGATGAGAAAAATTAGTAGGATTGAGAAAACTACATTAAAAAAATAAAGAAAAAACTGGACATGAAGATGCTTTCAGAAAAAAAAAAGAAAGAAAGCTGTACAGGAGCCATTAGTCAGCTGTTTTTGGTTATCTGGACATGCATCATATTAGTGACAATGGCATGAAGAGCACCCCCCACACCCCAATTCAGGAAAGAAAAACTGGAGAGAGGCAAAGCATGCAGGGACGAATTTCGCAGTTTCACTAGCGTGAATCCTGGGGAGGGGCGAAACATGTAGTGTGCACCCGTATTTTCCAAAGCGAAATCATTGTTAATGGGCAGTGGGAGACAAAGAAAGAGACAGCCGAAAAAGAAGGGCCTGACCGAGGTAATTCAGCACATTGTTCTGAGAGAAATTTCTTTCATGAGGCATTAGTGATGGCAAGCCTGAAACTGGGCATTTAGAGAACAGTGTTTTAGGTCCACTAACACCGGCAAAGAAATGTATTGAAATACAGCTTACCCGAAAGTGCTTCTTTTTCTGCTTATTCTTTTTCCCTACATGACCAGCGTCAGTTCCCTCGAGCATGTTTCAGCTCCATTAACGTCGTCGGCTATTTGTAGGGCGCACTGTCACATTCTTCACTTTTAGTGGACTGGTGGCAAGTAAAGCACCATCACCTTTGCAGATATGCTTCAAATTACTTTACTGAAGGACTCACATTTGTGTCTCTGGTTTTAGATGAGAAACTTGAGTACCTCAGTCAATTTCATTGGGGATTCTGAAACCACAGCTAAGCCAAATATAATTGTTTGGACAGTAAGGACAAACCTTCCACTCATAATATGCATGGTACAGATAAGCAGCAAGTAGTGAGATTTACCCAATATTTGTGGCGCATACCCGTGTACGAGGGACCGTGATGACAACATGACAGGCCAACAAGCTGAGACTCAAAGATGCTTTGCCCCTTAAATAAGGGCCTGAAGCTAGTATTCAATGGCTCAACACAAACCTGAAAAATTGCCTTTCTTAAAGCTTCTTCCCTTTCTTTCATTTGTATTTTAAAGTAAGTAAGTATATAAACAAAAACAACCTTTCCCTGCAGCTCAGTGCTTTCTGCTGCTTTGTCAAGCACAATGGCTGAGCAGAACTTGGCAATGTCCATGCGACAGGCATGCTGCAACTGGGCATTGAGCCTATAGTCAGTGTTTTGTTCCACCAAACGGCGTTGCACCATGGTACGGCACCGAACATCCATTGTTGGTTCTTTGCGATGGTTTGCCAAGCATTGAAGGGCCCGGGTATGTTCAACCTGCAAGAATAGCCAAGCTGCTTTACTTCTTTCAGCACATGTGATGACTGACAGTAGCAGCTTTGCGGGGGTAAGATCTGCTTTACTTCCATTTGATAGAGGTAGGGCAGGCATGTTTTTTATTGCGATAGCAATTACATGGACACTCTCGGCTGATTTTCACCATTGCCATGCTCGTCATGTCCCGAATATGTATATGCACGCACCCACACACACACACACACATATATAATTATTGACAACGAGAGACGCCGCAGTGGAGGGCTACTGAATTTTCGGCCATCTGGGGTTTTTTAATGTTCACCGATGTCAAACAACACAGCCTTCAAGCATTTTCGCCTCCATTGAAAATGCAGCCGCCACGGCCAGGATTCAATTCCGCGACCTGCAGGTCAGCAGTCAAGCACAATAACCACTAGACCACTGTGGCAGGATATATATATAGAAAAAGGCACAAATAAAAACAAATCAGAAGGAAAAATTCCCAAGCACCCGAACGGGGACTGGAACTGGTGACCCCTTGTTACTCAGCACGCTGCATTCAACAACTCAAACACGCGCCATGCATGCGCCAGCGTAATAACAGCGAGCTACTTGTGTACACCACTTACTCCTGGCCATGGAGTTTGATACCGTAATACCTAGAGGGGAATCTGGGGCTAATAGGAAGTACAGGCTTCGGATCTGCTTCGCTTGGATCACGTTATTGCGATTCGAGACACTTGTTTTCTGCATGTAAAACAAAGTGATATGAGATTATATCTGATTAAAACTTGCTTCCTTTTTTTTGTATGAAAACTTAGCACAAATAACTTTCGTGACCATGAGATGGAAGTCTCGACAAAGTAAACTGGACAAAGTTCACCAGGGTATCATTGCTCTGCCATTCTGTTCCAGATTCGGCATCTGAATGTAATGAATATTTTTTTTTAAAGCTTGAAAATAAGCACCCGTTTTTCTCTGGAAAGTATTTATTATGTCTTTGTGAAAATAATTGTACTGTACTGAGTTAGAAACAACGTATCGTGAATGAGAAACGATGCACAGTAATAACTCATTAATTTGAAGTCACTTGGACCGTGAGAAATATTTGAATTAAGCGGGTATTCAAATTAACGAAACATACAAAAAAGTGGAGTTTTGCGCGAGAAGACGGCCGAGTGTTTACGTCGGCATTGCGCTCCGCAGTGCCGCATGGCGCTTCGTAAGAGCCACTATTACTAACATTTTTTTGTATAAAATTGACTGGTACAGATAGAAAGTTTGTATTTGCAGTAATGTTGTATATAGCATTCTTTAAAATGTATACTTGGAAATTTTTTTAGGGTGCGTTGGTGCAAAGCAGCATCCATGGTTTTACGGAGTTTTCTCGTTTTTCTTACAAATATTTTCATTAAATATTTTTCCACAAAAAATTTGAAGAAATGTTTGTTTGAAAATAATACCATTAGAAAGCACAATCTTTCTGCTACAAATTGATCTATACATTATATTATAAAGCATTTGGTGTAGCAGTAAAAAAAATTGTTTACTAGACCACCAAAAAAGTCCTTATTTTCCTGCGGACAGGAAAGTGCTAAGGCAAGTTTGCCAACAAGTGCCAAGAACCGACGTGGCTCAGTGGTAGAATACGGGGCTGGCACCCAGCGGACCCGGGTTAAAGCCGCACTGTGTCATTGGTACTAAATTTTTTTTCCAAATTTCACGTGATGTGATTACGGACACCGGCGGCGGCAGACAACTACGGTGCTGCGCGAGACCCGAGTTGTGGTATAACAGCTTTTGCTGCAAAAGTTGGATGCAAGAAACTTGAAAATATTCAAAGTAATCAGGGCTGGTCGTTTGCTGAGCTGGCTAGTTTGCCGCTCCAAGCGTTATGTTTTCCAGCAATATCAGGCTACAATTTCGCTGCAAACGAAGGGGAATGCTGGGCCTCGCTGCTGCCACCGGTAAAACAAAACTTGTCATAATCAACTGAAATGCACACCTGCAAAAAACAAGACTTCTTCACTGCAACACAGAAGTGACACGTAGGCAGCATGTCGCCTGCTCCTCATGGCGTCAGCATGACATGGTGCGACCATTGGCTCATTCTTTCTAGTAAAATAAAGAATTTAATAATGGACAGTGTGACGAAAATCATGAAGTGTTTTGGCTGGATCGAGGGCGCGGTAGAATTGAGTAAATACGGTAACACTTCTGCTAATCATCAAAAATTGCCTTGTGCATGGGCACATCAAGACTATACAGCTCAATTTCTGGGAACTGCTGCTTTTGTGCACAAACTGTGCTGCTCCTTCCTGGCAATTTCGAGAGATCAAGCAGCAAATTGCTCTCACAATGTAAGAACTGAGGGATGAGGCTCAAGATGGCACCTCGATCCCCACAGCAAAAAAACAGCTATACAGTGAAGATATTTCATTGAACTCTTGGAGGTTGATAATGTCTACTAAAGTAGTTTTTTAAGATTTACATAGTATGCTTTAGTTCAAGAAACTAAATATGTGCAATTATGTACAAATGTGCCATACCTCTGGACAGAATTGGCGCAGTGCTGATTTGCATGCCAATGTGAGGCTGTAGTCCAAGCCAACACTTTCTGCTTCCAAACGTTCTCGCTGGAATATTGCAATGTGGCATTCTCGGGTGAGCTTATTCTTATGTTCCTTCAGGCATTCAAGCATCTGAGAAAGAGGTAAACAAAAACAGACAAATTTTTGTAGAAGACAGAGTGGTAGGATTTAACATACCAAAGTAATACTTAGGCAATGCAAGTGCTCTTGCGGATGTCATTAAATTTTATTTTTACCATTAGAACACCTTAAATACACTTACAATCTTAAAACAACAGCAGTACCATGTACTGCACATTAAAAACACAAGCACTGATGCACAAAAACAAATCCATGACTTTGCACTAGCCAGAATGCCACTGTTGCCAAGCCACTACAGCAAAGTGATGTATCAAAATAATGCTAGCCATGTAATTGTACTACACGATAGTTTTGCACCCAATTTGTATACCTAATAAAAAATTATCGGTTGGCGAGATAAAAGCTCTTGCAAAAAGAAGTTCACAATGCATATTCTCAGGTCTTGGTAAATTGCCACCAAGAGTGTTACATTTGTAGCACAGCTAAAACGGAACTACCAGCTTCACAGCACCAGAGCATCGTTATTGCCACGCTCAGCAATGCATGTATTCAGCATATATAATAAGGGACAAATAAGCACTTCAATCATATTGATGCCTGAAAATGCATCTAGTTGATTGATATGTGGGGTTTAACGTCCTAAAACCACCACACGATTATGAGAGATGCCGTAGTCAAGGGCTCCGGAAATTTCTACCACCTGGGGTTCTTTAACGTGACCCAAATCTGAGTACACAGGCCTACAGCATTTTCGCCTCCATCGAAAATGCAGCTGCCCAAGCCGGGATTCGATCCCGTGACTTGCGGGTCAGCAGCCGAGTACCTTAGCCACTAGACCACCACGGCAGGGCGAATGCGTCTAAGTTAATTTATTAATAAAGTCTTTCTTGACTAGCATGCATGTATAAACATACTAGAAGGAATCTATAGCGAATCCACAGCCACCATAGTCCTCCACAAAAAAAGCGACAGAATCCCAATAATGAAGGGTGTCAGGCAGGGACACACCATCTCTCCAATGGTATTCACCGAGTGTTTACAAGAGCTTTTCAGAGTCCTAGATTAAAAAGAGTCGGGGATAAGAATTAGTGGAGAGCATCTTGGTAAACTGCGATTCACTGATGACATTGCATTGACGAGTAACTCAGGGAACAAATTAGAGCTCATGATTACTAAACTAGATAAGGAAAGCAGAAAAATACATGTGAAAATTATTATCAAGAAAACTAAAGTAATCTGCAAAGGTCTCTGCAGAGCACAGCACTTTGCGATAGGTGGCGAGACACTGGAAGTTGTAAAAGGAATATGTATACTTAGGACAGGTAGTAACCGTGGAGCCGAACTATGGGAGCAAAATACCTAGAAGAACAAGGATGGGGTGGAGTGCATTTGGCAAGCATTTTCAAATCATGACCCGTAGTCTACCACTATCCCTTAAGAGGAAGGTACATAGCAGCTGCATCTTACCGGTATGGAGCAGAAACCTGGAGGCTTACAAAGAGGGTTCAACTCAAATTGAGGATGACGCAGCAAGCGATGAAAAAGAAAATGATAGGTGTAACTAGGCTCGTGCAAATAGTGAATTTGAGGTTTGAAGGAATTCGAAGCAAATAGTGATTTGGTTTGCATAATTACGAACCGAATTTGAAGTGATATATCACACAAAATGATCCAAATGAACATATTTGTCGTGACCCAACTAACCTGCATAGTTTTTTTTAAGTTGAAACAAGGCCTGTACAAATGCCATTCTTTTTGTTTCAAAGGAAGTAGAAATTACTTTTAATGGTAGCAGGACTGGACTTACAGTATTAGGCAAGTGATAACTTGCAAAATACGTTACGTTTCAAAATTTACTATACTTAGAGCATATAAGCCGGTATAGCAAGAATATGAACTTAAGAAGTGATGAATCGATGAGGGTGATATGTTCATTTAACCTTGAAGTGGTACTTTGCGGTACTTTGCGGCAGTGTATATTTCCCCTGGACAGGTGTTTTCATGGTTTAGCACTTCTTTACTACAGTAAAACAACCTTTACAAAGGAGTCACACACAACCTAGCATACATTAAAAATAGATGTTTTCATGGCTTAGCATTTCTTCACTGCAGTGAAACCACCTTTGGAGGGGGTTACATGCGGACTAATATACATTTATTTGTTTGTTTCAAATACTTCGAAATTACTTATAATTTGAATTCGAATCAAAGCAAATTTGAATACTTCAATGTTTGTCCGAATAGTCGCACAAGCCAACGTGTAACCTCAAGAGACACAAAGAGAGCAGAGTGGGTCCGGAGTATCATAGTTTGAACTAAGAAGAAATGTACATGGGCTGGGCATGTAGCACGTAGGCAGGATAACTGCTAATCATTAAGGATAAGCGGCTAGATTCCAAGAGAAGGCAAATGTATGAGAGGCAGGGGTGAAACAGCCGAAAATTGGTTTGGAGCAGCAAAATGTTACTTAAGAAGCACTAAAATGCAAATTTGGAGCAGGTTACAGGGGAAAAACTATTCATTTTTTATCATGAAAGACCAAATTTACAGTAGTATAAAAAAAAGACTTATATTTAGAAAAGAAAATATGTACAAACCATTCAACATCCCCTAAACCATGCAGAGTGAATATGAGCCCTACTATTTCAATTATAGTAATATTTTGAAATACCTCACTTAGCAAACAATGATAAAGTCCACATTAACATTTGCCATGCCTAACAAATCCTTTTACTTTGAGGATTCAAGTTTCAAGTGTGGATCTGCCAAACTGGCGACCTTGAAATTCAAGAGACTCGTAAAACTGAGGAGTAGGGTGGGTGAAAAAAAAAAAAAAAAAACTGACACACAGTTTTGTTTGATTTTTTAGGGCTGCAGGAATGCTACACAGTACTACAAACGATTGCCTGTAAAAACTCAGCAATCATACTAGTACTAATAACTATGCGGCATACACACGCATCAGTAACTGAACAAACTGTGCTGTAGTTCGTGACTAGTGCTGACAGCCCCTTCCAAATCTCAAAACACTTTTGCGCAGGCCATCAGTGTAGTGCGGCAAAGGTAACTTGAGTGGCATTCTGCTTGGGTTTGAACAAAGCCAAGAAATTTTCGAACCACTATAGCCCCCTCGCTCCCCCCCCCCCCCCTAATCACGATAGGGTTAGGTTTAGAGCACAACTTCTCGTCTCGCCTACCAGGCACGTTTGACCAGATAAAGCGCAGTACTGTCACCGTGCCCATTCACCCGGTGACGGCACCGTATATCTATCACATATGCCGTTGCTATGGCAACTAACGTGGCCGTCAGGGACGCCGGCGTTCACAGCCTGTCAAGTTCGCGCGTAGCAACAGCGGCATACGCTTTCAGTTTTAGATCCTAACATGCCACAGCCACGTTTACTGACTAGAAAATTCACATTTCCTGCGTGTTGCCGGCAACTGCAATGCATTTTTGTCTTAACTTGCATCGTCCTGTCGATACATAGCCACAGCAGTCAGCGGACCTATGAGCACGTGGCTGGGCGATTGCCCTTCGCGTGTGTCCTGGGCTAATTAGTATACATCTTACACTGTGCTTTAGGGTTAGTCTGCAGGCCTGAATCCCTGTGTTGATCGATGATGCAAACTATAGGTGGCAAACGTAGTCTCCATTTTTCATGAAAATTAGCGCAACTGAAAAAAATTTTGAAGCAGGTCGGGCACTTTGGCGCAGCGTGGCGCAATTTCGACAAATTTCATGTTTTTGGCACTGCATGACGTAAAAATGGGAAATTGTATCAAATTGGCGCAATCATTGGGCCCCTGGAGAGGGAGACAAAAAATAAGGTGGGCAGATAAGATCAAGAAGTTTGGTGGTATAACGAGGCAGCAAAAAGCACAGGACTGGGTTCATTAGCAGATCATGGGAGAGACCTTTGCCCTGCAGTAGGTGCAGTCAGGCTGATGATGATAATGATGATGAATAGCATAGCCAACATTTAGAACTCACAGCGCCTTCACCAGGGTGAACATTGCTGCACAGACTACGTTGGTCAGAAGCACAAGCAGCATCCAGTTTTGGATCTAGCTTGATATTTTCTTCCTGAAATGAATAAAAAGCACAAAGCTTAGCACACTTTATTATTTATTGTTGAGACCCTAAAGTTGCCACAAGTTGATATGATGACATACATAGTAGAGTCTACTTCAGTTGTCACTCGGCAACAATTTGTACCTAATGGCTCCGTTTCTATGGCTTGTCATGGACAATACGAGAGACAAACATTTGAGACAAGAGAAAAATATATGAAATTTCTATATTAGATTTTGATGAAAGATGTGATGAAAAACCATTTCTCTGTAATACATAAGAATTACATATAAGCATTAGGACATACTTCATACTAGTGCAAGGAATGACAATAAAAATTAACAGAAAGCAATTTATCATTTCAAACTGAAAAATCTTGATGCGAGCACAGAGCAGTTTTACTGCAGCACCTTTGTAGGAACATTTCTCAATAAAGTTAGTGTAACGTGCAATTTCCTCTAATTTCACAGCTAATTTCAAATTTTCATGTTCAGGAAGAGCTCTCCCCCCATCTCCTCCACTCCTTGCTTCAATCCCAATCATGCAATGGGTCCTTGCATCACTAGCCTGTCTGAATCCCATCCAATCCTGCTTAGCAGCCTGACGTCTAAGCTCCTGCACCTGTAATTCGTTAAAAGTGGATATTTTGCTTACAAGACAATCACATCTTGAACTTTATGCCAAACACCCACAATGATTTTTTTCAGGGTCTTGCGAGCTTAAACATAGCCTTTGAGATCTAAACAATGGTACTTATGACAATGTAATCAGCAAAGCAAGGCCTCCAAGGTCTGTGTTGCTTAGAGCTGTTGCATTGAATAATTGTAGAGTGCTTCCATGCCATGCTTCTTGTGGTTTGATCACATTGCCATTGCACTTCCTGTATTTGTGAGCAGTCGTAATGCGCCAAATCGTGAATTACATTGCAAAGACTTCCGAAATCGTACACATGCACCCCCCCTCTCCTTTTTTTTTTTTAAGAATACTTTGGTGTAGCCTACTTGAATTTCAGTGCCACTTGGAAACTGCGCACTACCCCTCCTTACGCAAGTACTTAAGACTTGCTAAAAGAATGGGCTTGTTCATGATTTTACAGCAGATAACTCACCCTCAATGACCAATATATTGCAACAGTGGTTCTCTGTATCAAAGAAGACACTAGAAACAATGCCAGAAAATGGAGAGGACAAACGCCATCAAGAACATGTTTACCCATGCACTTGCATTTTTTTTCCCAGAGCAGCTTGCACCCAACATCAGCACTAACACTTGATGCCATGCTGCACCACGTTAACCCACAATGCTGTTCATATTTGTAATAAAATCAAGTATTTCTGCAATGGTTTAGCTAATACATGGAAAAGCAAGATGTTTTCATATTCCAAGCATTTGTTTTTTCACTACTGAAAAAAGCTGCTCTAGTGACTTTGCGCTTTCGATACAACCTAGGCCTATGTTATATGGTCAAGTAAATGATGTCATGCTCCATGGACAAAACTGTGGTGCTGTTTTGTGGGCAGTAATGTTTGATAATTAACTGGTCCTTTGTGTCTGATGCATTCTCTATGTTTAAAGAAACCTGCCATAATGGAAGGCTCCGTATCTTATTTGAAAAGTTCTTTAACATGAACTTCGGACCAAGATGACACAACGTACTATATATATATATATATATATATATATATATATATATATATATATATATATATATATATATATATATATATTCTAACAACTTCTCATAGTCTTTGCAAAATTTCACAGGCCTTTGCCATGGGTGGAATTGTTAATAAATCCTGACCACAGTAACGTATAATATACATGCTCTGTAGTAACTCTTCTTTAAAAAGTAATACTAACAATTTTTATGAAACAAAAGTGTTATGTTCAAGTACATACAGTTATTGCTCACTCTAATTAATGCGATGAATTAAGTAAAAGACTGCTGTCCTACAAAAACCTGTAAATGCACCGAGTATTACTTTCCTATAACACGACATTTAGCAAACACATTTACTCGATTTAATAATGCTATGCCACCAAACTAGATACTAATACATAGTCATAAAGAACCTTTATTAATGCTGCACGGGGTAGTTGGCATTGTTTCACAGCGCAGGAGATTCACTCCTATGTGTCTCAGTTGTCTGATCAGAATAGTTCATTGTTGTCTCACCAAGATTCAGGCAATATAGAGAAGCAGAGTTGTATTTACGAGCATGATTCAGTGCAACCAAAGTGTAGCCAACACCTTACACGTGAAGTGAAATATGCTATTTCCTCAGCCCCTTCTCCTGTTTGATCTTCTATGGAAGACCAACCGACTTGAAGGACAAAGGTGTGCTCCCTTTAAGTACACATTTCTGAATCTGCCTCGTAGAAGCCAATATATAAGAACATCTGAAATTTCAACATCTTAAGTTTCAATGCAAAAATCTTCGACGTCTGATTTTTTGGACTTTCTGCCCAAACTACAGGTTCAAAATAGCATTATTGAGCACTCACGTCTGCCACATCAATCAACTCCATGTTAGAACCAGCGTTTTTTTTTCTTGAGTCAATACATTCGCAACCATAGTAGAGCCTATAAGGCAGCTTCGCCGCAATAACTAGAATGCAATAGCGTGAAGCATATTGAAAATCTGACAGAGCCACTGCCAATCGGACATTCACTGTATTTGTCTTCAAGAAGTTCGAATAGTTCAAACAGTAAAAATTCCAATGCGAATCAAATAGTAAACACTATTAGAAAAACATTCAATATTTAGAAAATTCACACACTCCTAGTGATAATGATACTGATGAACCTACCACATGCAGAAAAAGCTGTAGTAATCAGAATTGCTGAATTTATGGTGCCACACATACATCCTTATAGACTAAGCAGTGCAATAGACTAAACTGTAAACAACAAAATATCTGAACTCTCTTGATGGTTGCAGGAAGCTTGTGATTCCCAGGACACACAACACCTCAATAGAACTACTAACCCTTTGGAAAAGTTCGACTCGCAGCTGCTGCCTGCAACGTGAAGAGACTCGCGGTGTCTTCTCATCAGTGACATCATCCAGCACCAACTTGCTAAGACAGCTCACAACATCAGCACTGCATTGAATAAAGCAGCCACAACCCATTACTTTGCACTTAAAAGAGTTTACAGCTGCACAATGAAATATTTGTGACTTTAAAGGGGCGAATAAACTATAGAACAAAAAATAAAAAGTATCAACACTGAGCTTGCAGTTTGCACAAGATCTACAGGAACTACATATAAGGCCAGAGAATTAGAACTTTTGAAATAGTGCCCGGAACATTTAATCAAAAAGTTCAATAGCAAAAGGTTCAATAGACAGCCATGCATTCATCAAGAGGATACTAAAGAGGAACAATGACTTGGTTTAGATTGGCAAACTCCCCTCTGAGAACTGTAACACTATATGTTTTATTATCATAGGTTCATTATTAGAGGAGAAAATCAAGGTTGAAGTTTAATTTCGAATTTCGCACCCGAATCTCTATGCGTGACGCAAGAAATTTCAAAATAAACTTTCAGTATTTTCATTGCTTTGCCTCAATAAAATTTTTTAAGGGGTCCTGCAAAACTTTTTGAGCATGGTAAAAAAAAACACTGCTGATCGGTAGTAGAGCTCCCCAGAACACGCGAGCCAAATATATTATGGCGCAGCACGCGACCTGAAATTCACAACAAGTTATCAAAGTCAGCTACAGACTGCTTTCTCTTGTATCGATTGCTTTCTCTTGTTTCAAAAATCACTCCCAGAAGGCCTTCTATCAGTCATTGGTTGATTTGAACATGGCGCACTCGGTCGTTACAGGGATCATCGCGGTAGGCCAAGACTTGTCTATGCGTGCGGCCGCAATCACACTGAAAAAGCCGCGTATTTGAATAAAAAAATAAATAAAAAGCACTCAAGGTCACGAAGTGCATGTGATTTTCTTAGCCCCTACCATCACTCCGTGCTTAGCTTCCAGTGCTTTCGTCGGGATGAGAGAAGTGAGAATGCGATTGCAGTGTGCGACAAATATTCGGAACTCCGCTTGTACTGGATGGATTCTTATTACTTTTGCGGCATTAAATTCATGAGGCAATAAGCTTTTTTAGTGAATCCATTCCATGGTTACTTAAAAAAGTGTTTCAGGGTCCCTTTAAACTACGCATGCAAAGTCTATGGCACCCACAGACTAAAATGTACTCCACTTTTATCACTTGGAAGCTACGTAGGACCCTGTAGACAGCTTCAAATTTTTTTACGTCATGGTGCTTGGTGTGGGAATCTCAAGGTGGCGTCGCCACCCGTATTTCCTTTTCACGCGCTTTCTCACTCACTAAGCATCGTGTCACAGTTTTCGGAATTGCAAAATTGTACTTTACTAATACATGAAAAATAATTTTCCTCCTTAGTGTCCCTTTAAAAGCCTCTTGAAAGCCCCACAACAGTTTTGATCTTGAGATATGCAACTGCGCTATCCACATAGTTACAAGTGAGGACCAACAAGATGTTCCAAAAGTCCACACTTCCACATAAATGTGCTCTTGGCTCAACAATAATGACCCCACGCTGTACAAAAAGCAACTCAAGTAGATCTACAAAGCTCGATATTCTATATAACCTGAAGATGCAATGATGCATACACTCAGACCTACTGCTCCAAAAAGATAAAAGGTTTCTATTCAGTTCAGATCTGGAATTAATACAACAATCTTGAATAGGTGCATCAAAAATTCACGATATATATATATATATATATATATATATATATATATATACACACACACACACACAAATATACAAAGCACCGTGACTTAATTTGCTCCCTCTTTTCTTTTCTTCAAACCAAACTTCATACCTACCAACCTAGCAACATGAAAATTTGGGAGACCTCAGCAGGGGGGGGGGGGGGGTTGCATATCCAAAATTTCTGAAACAGACATGTGCAACCCGTCTTTGTTGCTTCCGCCCACTGAGACCGCAAAAACACGGGGTTTCAGAGCCTCCGCTATTGTGTTTTTGGTATCTGTAGCAATTTCCTCGAAGATAGCAGTTGTTTTCCTACGTCTGCACCCATACCGCTCCGAATCCTCGAACTTCGGGGACATTTTTTAAAACAACAGTCCCACGTCACTACGGTGAGCGGCCTTCCACAATAAATCCCATGAATAGGCATTCTGCACGGATCACACAGTCTTCGCAGCTCTTTTGAAAGAAACTTTCGATCTAGTGCTGCCTTTCCGCAGCATGAATGTAGTTATGATGCTTCTATGAAGTAATGTGAACTTTAGGTGGGCCTTGCCGCCAAGCGAAATGCTTAAATCACAGGTGCAAGTGGTACTCAATTAATACTTATGACCTTTCCGCAAAGTCCCAAAGTGCGGAAACTCAGCTATGAATGAGTCTACAAACACTGTAAGTACTTCTTTCAAAACTAGAAACTTTCCTGTTTTGCTAAAATTCATGTACCTCCTCTCAGGAACAGTCTGTGTTCAACATCCTAGTGAAATGAACAGTAAATGCAGTATAAAAAATGATAAATATAGGAACTTCGCATGATACTGCATTGATTGCAATGAAACAGGCAATTTTAATGAATAGATAACTAGGCCCAGGCAATGCTGCTCATAAATGACCAATGAACAAAAGAGATATTTGAAGTATCAAAAGAACACCAAAGACATCAAAACAGCACATTATCTAGAGTTCACACCCAATTTCTTGGATGACCGAAATTACGGACATACCTGATTTTCCGGACTCATCTGTGGCACTGTCAAGTTGCCCACAGAGTCAATGTATTGAAAAGTCTGAAATTCCAGATGTTTATAACGCTTGCCACCCAATTTTCTGGACTTTTTACCACTAACCGCAGGCTCAAAGTCACTATCACAACCTGCTGCACCTCTGGCCTGCCCAGCAAGCGGAGCTTCAGCACGCCCATTCTAATACAGGCACCTGCCGCTATGAACCTGGTGGCACTGCATCTTACCCCATCTGCACCGGCTGGTCACGGCCTCAACATGCGCCGTCGCACTTCTTTTTTTGTCATCTACTCGAGTCATCCACAAAAGAAACCTAGTTGCAAGCAGGCACGCACACTGATTATGATGATCGTTGAGGTTTTATGTCCCAAAACCACAACATTATTACAAGGAACGTTGTGGGGCTCTGAAAATTTCCATCATGTGGTGTTCGCCTAAATATGAGAGGTACGCGAGTTCGCCACCTTTGCTCCTCGTACGGCGAGGCGGCGCACTTGGCCAGGAAGAGAAATGAGTTGATTAACAGAACATAGAGAAGCAATAGAAGAACAAAACGAGCGATAACCTTTCTCGTATCATAAAATGCCGAAACAAGAGAGAACCTATCCTGTATCATTTCGAAAAATTTGCACAAGCATGAATTAATTTGTATTAGGTTCTTGCACGAGCAACTCCACAATCAAATCTCGACCTCTGGGCACGGTTTAGAGGCTCTTATGAACCAGTTACGAAACTGTTAAAACGCTCAGAAATGCAATCAGTTAATTGTCAAGGAATTTCAGTAGATGCAATTTTTCTTTGCAAAGACCCATTAAGTTGTATGCGGCCTTTTTGTTATTATATTCCAGAGGAAGGTATCTGGCAGACTGGCAATATATCTCCAGTTCTGATTCTGCAAGATAAGCTAACTGTCTTTAGGAATGAAAACCTGATTCTTACTTAAAGATACTGTGCAGGTTGAGTATTTGGTAGCATAAAAATGCAAATGAGTCGGCCTTTTCAACAGACATAAAGGATTTTTTTTATCCGTTTACACCACAGGATGTGCTTCTAATAAGAGTTGAATAAGTGATTGTAAGTTCTGTTTCATTTCAAAGCAGTTGAAGAGTGTCTTTCATTGATCTTAATGTACCTGCAATTTACATTCGTCATTTGGGACAAAGGTATTTATCTGCAAATTACTGTATTTGTATGTGGTTGTTTTCCATGCACGCTGGACGAAGACACGATCACTGTCAAATGTCACAGTCTTTGCCCATTCTTGCAACCACACAGTAACTGCAGGCCAGCTTAGTGTACACCAACGGTAACATGTCTACCATTGTATACAGATATACCTGGTATTATAAGTTGAATAAACATTTGGGAATCAGCACTTTTTACAAAAACTGTCTGTCATCATCCTTTCTAGTTTTGCACGCTGATACATGTGTTCGTATCTGATTTGCGGTTCTACTTGAAAAATAATGCACTAAAATGTCAACTAAAATGCGAAAGAAGATTCTCAGTGTCAAATTAAATAAAACAATTTAAGATACACATCACATTTAAACACAATGCACGATGAAACTCTTCTCGAACAGACGACAACCCATGCATTGCCATGCAGCCACCGGCGCTCAGCTGAGGTAACTTAAGCACCCCCTTAGCAGCGAAGTTCGGAACGAGAGCCGGAGCAGGCAGCTCCGTTGAACGCCGCCAGCTAGGCAGGTCAGAAGTACAGTAGGTCATCGCATAGAGTTTCTTATATATCCACTGAAGGGAACTCTGGCGCTAGTGTCTGTGGGAGCTGCAACGCATGGCGCTTCAGCGAGCATGGGAATGATGGGTAGTACACGAATTTTTCTAATCTTTGTACTTCTGGCTCCGTGTGTATTCGTGTGGCTTGAAGCTGTTTTGTCACGAAAAAAAAAAATGAACGAATGTTCAGCAGTTGAACTTCACAACCTTAAAGTAATACTGAACAGAATATTTGACCCCAATATTTTCAGCCAAATCGATAGATGGGATCCTAAAATCGATAGCGGCAACCTTCATTCCAAGCAGAAACTATGAATTTAATGCGTTTTTCACAAACTGTCGCGTCTAGCGGCAGCGCCGTAAACTAGAGGATGTGACGTTGGGTGACAAACTCACCGGAAACTGGAAAGCCAACAATGCCAGCCATCACTCGCGTCTCTCGACTCCCTCATCTTCCACTTCGGTTCTCAGAACCGGTATGAACAGTCACAGCAGCGAACAATGCTTTTAGCTGGGGCAAAGCGCCAGTGCTTTCGTGGAAGGGAAAGAATGGAGTGAAAGGACAGCTGGAGAAAAGGAAGAGGAGGACAAGAGCACGTGCATCTTGCATGCACCTCGGTGAGTTTGACGTCACTGCTCGCGCTCGCGAGCAGCCGCCGCGCGCTCACAATCCATCAGAAATACAACCAACTATTGAAAATTATGGGAAATAAACTGTTTATCAGAACAGTGGCATCTTCTGAGCGAAATTCCAAAGTTTAATCAGTTTTTCCATTTTTTTGTTCAGTATCCCTTTAATCTTTTAGGCTTACCATTTCAAATACAGTCACAAAGTTCAAAAGGGTTTGTTCTTTCCTTCGAAAAAGAAAAAACCCAAACACAATAAACGAAGCCACAAGTGCGATTCGCCTCTTACAAGTACAAAGACTAAGCAAATCCATGTACTACCTACGTTCCCAAGGTAGCTGAACAATCACAGCGTTAAGAGTCCCCTCTAGTGAATTTTAGGACACTCTATGGGTCGTGGTCACTATCAACGCCGTCATTTTGGTTTTTTTGGACCCTCGAACACATCACGGCGCAGCTGCTGTACCTTCGAAGCTGAAAATGCAGCAATCCGATGCACGCCAATCTGTTGCCAGCCATAGCTTAAGCTGCATGATGCTGTGGAGCCCAACGTTACTAGAATGAACTCGGTTTCAAAGCTCCGCCAAAGAGGTGGGCTGCATGGCGGTCGCGAGAACTATTGGCACTGTAGTCAGATTTTTTCACGCGGTGGGCGCATGTTCTGATCGATGGCAGCGACGTGCGAGCGGCTACCGCGAATGATGCACTGTAGCACACGTCATGACTTGGATCGTTCTTAGCACTGCGTAGTTTTTTTAACGAAAACGTGTTTGTCGTGCATGATGTGTAGCGAGGAGGAGCAGATTTATCTGCAGTATGGAGTGCCAACTTGCCTTGCGTTGGTTCGCAATGACGACTCCGCAACCTGCTTATTTTCGTGTCTAGCCTTGCATGTTACCTAATAGTTCATATTGTCGTAAAAATAAAAATTATCATTTCATTCCATTATTATTATTACTTGCGGCAGCATATGGCGGAGGTGCCATCGCTGGGTATTACATATATTGTGTGTGACAAAAATTACACAACAGTTACAAACACAACAATTACACAACTTGGACACTTGAGCTTCTCCTTCAAGAGTAGAATAAAACGTGATAGCATAGTCGGGCTCTGTGCGAATCACCTTCTCAATTATTAGCCTAGTGTCGGTCTCGGTGCATGCCTCAGCCGTGCCATCAGGGAACCCTGCAACAATGGCCATTGCACAATTGCAAGTACAATTGCTAAGTGCCAAATACACCATAACTTTTCCTCTTGCAAATCAGAGAGGGGCTCACTGTGAATGCGTAAGGCAACATGCGAATATATATTTGAGTGCTCTGCGATGGGTGGGCCTTTCTAACACCCACTCATAGCATATTTCTCATGTTTTGGTGCCTGGCGCAATTCTACGCTTCTATCACGTAATATTTTGTGCGTTGAGGAGATTCTTTCTACTACACAAAGGAAAGAAGTGTAAACATAAGACCTCGTTTTTTTTTTTTCGTTAGACACAATATTAATGAAAACTTCTACTACATTACATTTTATTGCTTTTGTTTTTTTTCGAATCAGTTACGACCATTGATGTGTCTTTGCGACAGAACACATGATTGCCACATAGACTGCCTGGGTTCGATTCTCACCTGTACTGAAGTTTGTTATTACAGTCGAACCCCTTAATAAGAGCCATTGATATAAGAGACAAATGGGTATAAGAGACATCAATGTGCCTACAGTAAAATAAGATTTGGTAAGAAAATGCATACATGGTACCCTGCTTATAAGAGACATCTTATATAAAAGACAGGAATTGCTGCCTAGAACATGCCTTTCATGAAGGGGTTCAACGGTTTTATATACAAGTAGCTTTCTTGATTTTTTGGTCACGGAGAAGATTATGTTTTTTCACTCACAACCAGAGATAACAACACCGACACCATCAGAATTTCTGCAAATATGTTCCAAAAGCCGGGTGAGTTCAAGATTAAAAATATACTCTGACTAAATAATTTCTGCAAAACAAGGTCTTTTTTATAAATTATATACAAATTTTTATTTATAAAAAATCGTAGAAGTGTTTTTTTTAGGATTATGTTTGATATTGCTATGAATTTACTATGTGTACATAACAAAATTGCTTTTCTTTTTATCACTAGGCATTTATGCCAAAAAAAATTCTGACAATTTTTTCATTAAATAGAATCATCTGAAGAATTTATTTCAGCCTAATAAAAGAAAAGTACACATTTTCAGACTACATTTCGCAGAAAAATTCGACCCTTCAAGGGTTAATTAAATAAAAGCCATGTATTTCATCCGCCACACCACCCTTCTTTGTCTCAGAAGGGTCCTTGAAAATTCATAGCCGAAAAAAACTGACCTCTAATTTTCAATCAACCAACCAATCAACAACTGATATGATTAAGTTAGGTACTATGTTGCTATTGAAAGTTGTAAAAAATCCAGCTGGAAGCTTTTTTTTTTACTACCTTAATCTAAAAACTTATTTTTGCATATTGCAAATCCTGCACTCGCAACAACAGCACAACACACAATATGCCGAATGCAGAAAGTAGAGGTAATGGTGCAATGAACATCTGTCAGCAAGCACAGCATACCAAATGAAGCACTCATGCCATAAAATGTGATATGTTTGGGCTCTTCTATTATCCTAAGTCAATCAGCACCCGCCAGCTAGCATGCATACATGCCAGTATTTCAAAAAACGAAATAGCAGCAAAACAAAGCAAAAAACAACGCATAGCAAGACTTAGTCCATATCCATCTGCTTGACATCAAAGAACTGCATTCTTATGAGCCACAATTAACTATAGGGCTTTCAACAAACTTTCTGTACAGAAAATATTGTTCAAGGCAAATTGTTGATTTGTACTAGAATTCCTAGTAGATAATGACTATTCAAGGTTGAAACATTCTATACTTTTATTACCTCAGGTTTTTTATGTTACGGTAATATCAAACTACTTGATTTTGTTCTTTGCACTAGATTCTGGCAAATAAAATGTTGTGGTTCCCATAGAACTCATTACGAAGACTATGGCATCTGAAAAACACAAACATTCTGCATTCTTTTCATGCACTGCATAAAATTTTTTTCACCTAGTGATTGCATAATATTATACATGTCATATGTTTTCCCAAGACAAATAAAAAACTACAAAAACAGTCATGTTACCACAGAGCAGGGAACAAGTTAAAGGTGTTTCCCTAAGAGCACCAAAAAGGTTGCACTACATTTTTAGTTTGTAGAAGGCAAGTGACATTTTATAATGCCTTGTCCTGCTTATGTCTTATAACCTGCATGAAGCAAGAAATGAAAAAAGACTTTCATGCACAGATCGAAGATTATTCTTTGCTACATTTTCAGTAGCACAGTTAAGACAGTATACAGTGGTTGTCACTGGAAAAGCTTACCCAGACTTTGAGTTTCCACAGAATGCCTGAGCATCCTTCCGGCAGGCTTCCTTAAAGGCATAGCTGAACTTGTAGTCTTTCAATGAAATCTTTAAAAATACCAAATGAAAGCGTGCATTACAAAAGCATGCATATGTGTCTTTTATAAAATCAAATGAATGATCAAGCAATCACGTGCAAACAGGCAATACAAAGCCTATTCACCAGCTGGAAATGCTCGAGAGCAGCCCTACAGCGTTGGTCCTCTTTCATGCGAAAGTCATTCTTGTGTTGAACCAGGCAGCCCAGGAGGTCTCCCTGGTCAACATCCTTAGAAAGTAGGTCCTGTAATAATGAACAAAACTAAACTGAATAATCTGAAAAATATTGTTCAAACCCTATTGATTCATAAATGAGAACAAGAAAAAGTTCCTTTGATCAGCAGAACACAAAACACATGTTCATATGTAGACCACAACATCTGTACTCAATACAGTAGATGCTATTCCCCTCCATGTATCGAATTTTCTGTTTAGCTCATCCATGAGGCCTCACCTGGTGTCCATACAATTCTAAAGGACAAAATTAGTTACTTTGATCCTGAGTTTTACCTTTATAACGTAACCTCAATCGTGATCCCAATGAGTGTAGTTTCTATCTTAGCTAAGACACAGTGAATGCACTTAACATACACCAAAAATGTCTGCTTTCAGTCTACCCTGGAAAGATAGAGTGAAAAAGTAATGCATGAAAAGTAAATACTGTACAGTAGACTCGCAATAATTCATACTTTCGGTTAATCCAAACAAAATTCAATTTTTTGGTTGGCCCTCTATTATTTCAATATATTAAAAGCCTCTTAATTAAAAACTCTATCATTTGGCTAATTCATACTTTTTTCGGGTCCATAACAGAAAATGTCATCTGCTTTCCAATTACTACTTAAAAATGTGTGTGCTTATATAATCCTAACAGTCCAAAAATGAAAAATAAGCACCTGAGGCCTTCAAGGAAAAAGGATTTCCAAGTAAACAAATGTTTGAAATGAAGTACACGCATGGTAAACCGTGATGCTTCTCAACTGGTATAAAGAGCTTTGTGCTGAAGGCACATACCTATAGAAATAAAGCAGTTAGAAATTCATGATTTCTTTAAAAGGTCTGATCAACAGTAAATGGCCAATAAACTTATGGACTTTACACCTCTGCTTCATGTTCACTGCATGCAGTTAGGACTTAGACACTTAAAAAATTTTTAAATGTCCCTGGTTATCCATCTGAGAACTTCAGATAATTCAAACTTCTTGATAATTCAAACAAAATTCAGAGGTCCCCTCGAGTTCGAATTAATGAGAGTTGACTGTGTTACCTAATTCTAACACATGCCTTTAAAAAGAATGGTTCAGAATTACCTACCCAATGCAATAAAACACAAACCTAAACTGTATTTGTAGTACCGCAAGTCTACCAATAAGGCCAGTGCTGGTTGCAACAAAGCTACTTTTGGCATAAATTAAAGATGACAGTGCACTGCTTTCCATATTTGCTAATTAAGGCCCTCTAGCAGAAAACTTGGGGTGTTTTGTATGAATGAGTGAACTTGTTTGGGACTGTTTACTGGTGCTTTAAATGGAGGCTTAGCTGTGTGGCACCACTTTCTTTGACTCTAGGCCCTTACACTGCACAGGTCTTTGAGCACAGACTGACAGCTGTGGTAGAGTGGGTAGTTAAGTTCCAGGTGTTCAGCTTCCTCCTCAGTGTAGTTGGCCACTGCTGCCCGACAATCCCGGCTCAGTTTTTCCAGATTGTCCTGGAGGCACTGCATTTCCTGTGGCACATGATATAGCCAAATGAGTCATACTTAAACTACTTATCACAAACAATAAAAGTGAAACTGATGCTTACAACTGAACTTTGCTTTACTAATACCACTAAAAAGAAAAAGTTGATGTACTTTATTAACTTATTTATTTATTTAAGGCAAAATTGTTACAATTTGCCATAGGGGACACGACTAAAGGCCAAGTAAACGCCTGACTAAATCATGCCACCTTGGCAGCTAAACATAAAAACACCAACAAGCATTTGTAATACAATATGCACTGGTACATATTCACCTACAATGGACACAAGATTAAAGAAAATTATGATTTCAATGCACAAGGATATAAACACAGCTGTCTGAGAGTGGTATCAGTAGCACGAGCGTGTACTCATAATAAACTTAAAAAAAAATAGTCAAAAGTTTCTCATCGCTATTGCGAGTGAACTGCACAAAAATATAATCAACACTCACTAGAATGCTGGGAATAGTACTAACGGTGAGTGCTCTCAAGGTGAATTAATACGAAAAAGAAATGACATGACTGGGCATGCTTATGTCCAACAGGTGAAACCAGTAAAAATGTATTGAGAAAAAATTCTAGCAGAAAGAGAAATTAGGTCAAGCATGTCATCTACAGTAATGTTATAAACATATATAAACAATCACAGGCCATTATGAACAAGGAGTTCACAAATACAAGACATATACAGTTACAAGATTTCAAGAATCAAAGGAATCATCGCTTTATTGTGTTAGGAGTTCTCTCATTTTTTTAATGATTTAAATAATGTTCCATACTGCAATAAATGAAGTATGGCTGGGTATTGATTTAGAATGTCTGGTATATGCAAGCTTAACCGTTGGTCACCATGGTTCGCGCGCGATCTATGTTTATATATTAAGCTCTTACGTAATTCATATGGTGTTTGTCTTTCTTATTAACCCGCTCATTTATTGTATCCCACAGGAGGCATGCATCTCCTGGATGAGAAGTAAATTTACTAATATAGCATTCTGTTTTAGCTATCTTCAAATCTTTGTTCAGATTATAGTGGAATTTTTTATAATTATATAGATTGTTTGCATCTCTAGGGAAAACATTTGAAATAGATTGTTTCTTAATTTAATTTTGTTGTATAATTCGACTGTCACCCATGGCTTTCGAATATTTGTATCTTTTTTTGTGGCTCTTGAGAGGAAAGTGCTTCTCATAATATATCTTCTTTTTGCGGCTTTTAAGAGGAAAGCGCTTCTCATATATGGAGGTCAAGTACCGTATTTACTCGCGTAATGAACGCACTTTTTTTCTCGAAAAACTGAAGCAAAGTTGGCGGGTGTATTTATTACATGGGGTAAATTTTATGAAAACTTTTTTGGGAGAAGGAAAAAATGCGGTAATGCAAAAAAAAGTTAGGTCGCTTAGCCTATCGCAATTTACATACGCGTTCACTGTTTAGAAACAGCTTCTTTGTAGCACTTTACTCATCTTCGGTGGTTGATGGTGGTACCTTCTGCAAGCTGTCTCTGGGCCACCTGCACACACCATAAAAACGCTTTGCGACTATCTTTTCTTGCAGTCCTGTAACCGCAACAGGGGTATCTGCTGTGATATCTGCTGTGATCTCGAGGGGCCAAAAGCATGCACTCACAGGGAACAAGGAATGAAGCGTTAGTTTTAGTAAAGGAAAAAGAAGTAGGCTAAAAAAGAAAGGGGGGGGTCACAGGAAGGGACAGGCATCGATTGGTTGGTGCGCGCGGGCAGTTTGGTGGCCTTCGCTCCCTGTGTGCTTATCAGCTGGGATGTCTCTACACTCGCACCACTATGTGGCGCACAGATAAGACCTGAGACGTGCCGCGCACAGATAGAAAAAAATCAATAGGCCCACGGAAACGGGCGAAAGGGGCGAGCGAGCCGAGATGGTTGAGGGTGGTCGGAAAGTTAATAAAAAACGGAAGAGAGCCAACATCTGAGGAGGCGCCAGGTGTTGGTTAGGGCGACTGCAGCGGATGAATGTAGGGGATGTGTTTATTACAGATAGAAAGAAAAGGAATATGGCATGCACGCACATGGCAACAGGCTAAGGGGGGGGGGGGGGGGGGGAGCTGAGGTGGTCAAGGAGGATTGGCAAAGTAATCAAAAACGGAAGAGATCCAACAGGTGAGGAGGCACCAGGTGTCGATTAGCGGAACTGCAGCAGATGAATGTAGGGGGTGTGTTTATTACGCGGAGGAAAAAATCCCAATTTTGATGAATGAAAATGCGGGTGCATTTATTATATGAGTGAGCTCATTACGCGAGTAAATGCGGTATTCCATAAAAGTGTTGCAAGACTTATTAGGATCAGTTTCATCAATGATAGGGCCCCAGTCAACTCCAGTGATGAGGTTCTTAAATAGTTTCATATTATGGTAGGAGTAACTCCTGAGAAGTACTTCATCCTTACTTTGGACTGCACAATTTCCAGTTAAGAAGCAGTATATTATAAAATGGTCGCTAATGTAAATAGTAATTGCAGCTACTTTAAAATCAGCAGAATCGGAGCTTCTGATACACAAGTCTAACGTTGTTTCAGATGTAGCAGTTATTCTAGTTATTATTCTGGCTGGTGTGTTAATTACATTCATACCACCATAAGCTTCGATTAATTCATTTAAGCCTACAAAGCAGGGGTTATCTAGTAACAGATTAATGTTAAAATCATCCACTAAAACAGATAGCAGAGGAGAATCAAAGATCTGTCCAGTAGTTTTTCAGTGAAGTTCAAAAAGCTTGGTATTTAACCTATTAAAGTACTATTAATGGCTCACAGTCATCTACATTAACTGTAGAATTCAAATCACTATCAAGAAAGTTAGTAAAGACACTTTAACGAGATTCTCTCATTACAATTTTAAAATTGTAGTGAGAGAATGCTTATAATCCTCTGCCCATAGTAACTGTTCACTTTGGGTTTGCAATAATTATACAGGTGATATAAAGTTTTAAATGAGATACCTGCACCCTTCACATATTGAGGAATAAATGAGCAAGATTTCATCCCAATCGGACTATCAAAGATATCGAAATCATTATGTCTAAACTCAAGAAGTTGCCCAAAAATGATTCTTCAGAAAAACACATTTTAAAGTTGTAAGTGAAAGCTCATCTATGCGGAAAAGATATGTTGAGACGGTTTTTTCTATCATACACGATTGGCAATCATGGTTGTTTCAGAATGTGACTTTACTTTAGTGAACTCCGATGTGCAATAACAAGTAAACAGGTGACAATTTTCAGTGGACTCTAGACAATTAGCTCCTTTTAGTTTTAGTAGTCACCTTGTGCTCGTTAAAAGCAATTTTAACCTACTTTGAGTTTAATTGCATTATCCATTTTTTCTTTCTGAAAGTAGAGAAACTATACTTGTAAAAGCAAATAACGAAAAATATGTAACTTTGGAAAAAAAAATTGGCGGCGAATCTGAGTGCTTTGCTGGCAAAGGTCATAGAAAGACGATAGTCTTCTGCCTGGGGAAAGAATAAAACATTTGACATTCTGCGCGACTAAATCGGCGAGTAGGGGATGCCTGAGATATGGACGCCATCTAGCAGTAATCTGAAGAAAGGAAGTTTTTATAGAACGCAAAGTCACTGGTAGGCAGCAGCACCATGTAGTTTTAGTGAACCATAGGAAACACTCGTTTTTCAAGTCACAGCATCGCATTGCCAGCTGCCTGTAATAAGCACTGCATTCTTTAGAATTGCGTATCTATGCATTTTAGAAATAAAGTAACACACTACCTAATGACCCCGTACAGATGTTCCGCCAAACAATAAGTAATATTTGATTTTGATTGACAATATCAGCACATATGAACGCAGAAACCAGATCAAGTTGGCGGTTATTGAGGAGGGCGTTGAAATTTCGCCTTTATACTGAATCGGGTGACCGAAAGAAGCAGGAAAGACGCACACAGACAGACAGACCAAAATTTCTGCGTCAAAGTATCCCCAGAAAGACTATCATCTTTAAAAGTGTTTTTCGACTCGCAACTCCCCTTAAGCACCACTAATAGCATGACAGCTATCTGGCCACTACATTGTGCTCACAGAGTATTGTGGATAGAATGACACGCACTGTCTTCATATTGTAGTGAAGCTTAAGGAAATTTGTAATGGGTAGTCCTGTCCAGAACTTTCTAGAGGGTCATTGTCTCTGGCTCACGTTTGAATGAATACCGCTCATGCCGGGGGTCCGTGCTCCGCCTTGACTGTCGCCATTCCACATGATTGGAGAGCGTTGTCCAAAAAACACCATCCCAATATTTCTCCATAGACCACTGTTGAGGCTTATCAGTGGACACACGACTTACTCCCACCTCCACAACCTAGCAACATTAAGAACCAAGTAATCTTGGCATGCAGCACTTACATGTGCTTCATATCTATTGTCTAAGCACACAGCCATGCTTCGTAGAAAGGGCTACAGAATATAGTCCCTCATCACTCCACAGTTCCGCTCTGGAGCATAAGGCATATATAGTCATCAACAAATGAAATGTAAACAAGTGTTAACTAAAATGTTTGTTTTGCCAGTATTTTTAAGGTCAGCATTATTTCGGCTTGCATATAAGTGGTTGGTTGGGCATGTTGGTACGACATATTGGTGGCAAACAGCGTGAAAGACGATTGATATGTGGGGTTTAACGTCCCAAAACCACCATATGATTATGAGAGACGCCGTAGTGGAGGACTCCAGAAATTTTGACCACCTGAAGTTCTTTAACATGCACCCAAATCTGAGCACACGGGCCTACAGCATTTTCGCCTCCGTCGAAAATACAGCCCCCGCAACCAGGATGCAATCCCGCGACCTGTGGGTCAGCAGTCGAGTATCTTAGCCACTAGACCACCGCGGCGTGGCGCGCAAAAGGCGAGAGACCCAGACAAACGACATGTACAAGAGCACTGTATGTGTCCTTCCTTGCCTTGTCTCTCGTCTTTCGCGTTGTTTCCCTCCAATTTGATTTACGTACATGGTTATTTTTACATCTCCAACATATTTTACAACCCCAGAATAAGCAGACAGAAATAGTACTTTTGAATTGTCACTTGTAAAACATAAAACATTTTACTTAATAATAAGAGAGAGATGATTTATTAGAAGGCAGGGAGGTCAGCCAGCCTGCTAATAAAAAAAAACAATAACAAGTGAGACAGTGCTTTAGTCATCACTCGCACAGCATTTTAGTGATAAAGGCAATGCCATTTTATAACATGCATTAATACTAGGTTTGTGCGAATAGTGAATTTCGGTTCGAAAGCAGCGAATTTGAAGCAAATAGTGATTCGGTTTGAATGATTTAAAATTGAATCCGAATAGCATATACCACATATAATAAACAAAATTAGCACATTTGTTATGACCAAACTGATTTGCACAATATTTTCAAAAAAATTGAAACAAGGCCTGTGCAAATGTCTTTTTTTTTTTGGTTCAAAGAAAGTAGAATCAACTTTTGAATAGTTTTGAATAGTGATTTTACTTTCGGTAACAAGTGATAACCTGTTATATATGCTAAGTTTTAAAATTTACTATACTTGGAGCATATACTCTGGTTTAACAAGAATAAAAACATTAAAAAAATGGTGAATGGATGTGAGAATAATGTGTTCATAAAACCAAGAAGAGGGGCTTCGTGGCAATGCAGATTTTTCCTGAATAGGCGTTTTCACGGCTCAGCACTGCTTCACTGCAGTGAAAGCACCTTTACAAAAAGTTATCCGCTATAATTATTATCATTATCGGCCTGACTACGCCCACTGCAGGGCAAATGCTTCTACCATGTTTCACCAATTAGCCCGGTCCTATGCTTTCTGCTGCTACCTCATATCTGTCCATCGAACTTTCTGTTAGGTTCGAACTATAATTGGTGACAACCTGAGAATAAAAAGTAAACTGTACCGCAGTCCATTTGTATTATGCGCGTCCAACTGCAGCCGCTCTTTGCTATCATGATGAACCAATGACAAATTTAGCATGGCGCCATTTGCGACAACAGGCAACGTGCTGCTGCATCTAGACCAGAAGGCGTTCATTCGGTTTTCCTCAGGTGTTAAGCTATTCCATTGACTCGCACTTAGCATAATCCTCGCTGGCCTCATTCGATGGTGACGTTTCTGATTTTGCAGTGTTTGAAGTGCACCGAAGTGGCAGAGCTTTCTCGCATTCCGTCGTTTCGGCAGCGTGAAGCAGCAACTCGGCATTTACTTTATCAGTTGCTCAGGTGCACCAAGCATGTCGCCTGAGGATAACCTTATAAAATTTCATTTATGCCGCTTGGTCATTTTTTTTTTTTAAGTGCAAAAGGAGGATTCTTCTATTTTGAACTCCACTTTATTGTCGCATCGTTTGTTTTAGTACCACTATAGGTACCGCACAGAAAGGTCGCCCTTGAGAGATGTCCATTGCTTCTTCGTGGACTCCAAGATAAGTGCGGTAAGGGGTGCAATAAGCTGGCGCTAAACTCCATGCCCTCACAAGTTTTCTTATCGAGCTTTGGTTTCTTTATCTCAATATCAATGAAGGATTGCAAGATAATGATTGTATGCAGGAAAATTGTTGCCCTTGTTTGGGAACTACTTTTGTAGCACAGAGGCATGGAAAATAAGGGTGATGCGGCCTCGTGGGTGAAGCTTATATTTATTCTTAAGTTGTCACAGACTATAATATACACTTAGATAAATGTTTTCACGGCTTAGCACTGCTTTACTGCAGTAAACCCACCTTTACTGGGGGTTACATGTGAACTATTAAATTTACTAGTTAATTTTGAATACTTTGGAATTCCCAATTTAAATTTGAACCAAAGCAAGTTTGAATATTGGAAGGTTTCACATGAGCCTACCCAATACCCTCTAATGTTTTTTCGTTCCTTTTTCCAAAGCACATAAACGATTCTGGCTCTCTTGCAAGCATGGCCAAGCAATAATGCACTGTAGAAATTATAAGGAGCATTGCAATACCATGACAGTAAAAAAGAAAGCAGCCGCATGAAAGACTTGCCACTTTTACACATGTATATGTTCACTTATGTACAGTGATCTCCCAGAGAACAACAACTGGTGCCACTTCAGTGAAAAACGATATCTACTGCCACATAGCACACATGGTCAAGTTACTTGTGTGCAGCACATCGACTACTGTTCTCCCACCATCACAATGCCACAACGCTTGCTGTACTGTACGCATACATTTTTTATGCAAGAATCTGTGTAGTGAGGCTTCCTCGAGAGCGGCAATTTTCATTGTGCACAGGAACAGCGCACTTCTTGTTGGGCCCCTGTGGCAATGGCAATGCAGACTTTCATTTCAGGAAGTGACAGCACTTGAAAAGTGCTTGGGAATGAAAGCACTTGGAAATGAAAGCACTTGAAAACATTGTACAGTGTGACACAAGGAGGTGTAAGATCCCTGCTGTGGGAACTCTTTGTAATAGACCTCTCCCTGTTTGCAAATAGTGCGACATTACTGCGGGCACCCTACCCACCATACCCTCCCTCTGAGCAGGGGCTGGTTAGCAAGAAAGTTCCGCCGGCGGCACCTTTCTGCACAGCGGAGCTGCATGTGTCTGCATTCCTTCGACAGAAATTTCTACACTGCTATGTTCTAAAGTCAAGACTTTTAAAAGAGGGGGTCGCGGAAGGGTCACTGCTCATAGTGTGGATATTTACTCGCCACAGATAGATGGATGGATGGGGGAACTGCAATTACCACTGAGAGACGCGACTAGGATGCAGTGAGCTTCTCACATGTAGATGGCAGCCATAAAAAAATCTTATCTTTTTCGAAAGCGAATGTTTTCCATGGATGTAAACTTACTCATTTTCCATTGCGGCATGTACAATGCAGTCTTAAACGAGGTAAAGCATTGGTGGCAGCATGGTATTGAGCTGCTGTGCGCAAAGTCACGAATTATATTCTCACTCACTGGGCAAAATTCCGATCGGAGATGAATGAAAAAAAAAAAAAAAAGAGGAAACACTTTTTGCCATGTGGTAGGCTGAGGTTAACATATCCCCGTGAAAATTAAAGCGGAATTCAGCGGCGGTCTCTCTCAATAACCAACTGAAAATTCATGCGATTAAAAACCCAACTTAATATATACAGGAATTCTTGCACAGTTACCTCACTGCATTTGACACCTACAACGTGTTTTCATACCTACATTGCTCCTTTAGACCTGATGCAGAAACTTCTAATGCACATTGTCGCTTCATAAAGACAAGCCATAAAAATACAAAGTATATGAGAAACAAGAACCTCCACTGTTTTCATTAAAATGTATCAGGTCTCCGATAATATTAGCTATACCTTTACTAGGTTTGCGTATTCGCTGTGGTGATATAGTATGCAGATTCGGCAATGCTACAACACGCTTATAGCTCATGCGTAGTCACATCTTTCAACCTGGAGATCATGCACTTTTTTTTTCTGCACGCCACGCAAATGCTGAGGTGTACCCACTCATAAATGATCACGTCAAATGAATTTTACCTTGACTAAAATGTCGAATCGTGAAGTTCCGTTGACAACCGGTTCCTGCCACCGGCGCACAACAGGCAGTGTTTGTTTTCGCACACAAGGCACCTTGTTATTCACACTTTACACACCACACATAATATCCTCAGTTTCACCGTCCTTAAAGGTGAACCAATATTGTCGATGCCTTTCAACGCACACAACACACAGTCAACACTGCATATTTTTCGAAGACGATGCTGCTGTTCCTCGCACAAGCCACCCACCCCGTGTGTTCACTTTTCCGAGATTTAAACAGCCAGCCAGCGGGGCAAATATTTCATTGCGCAGTTTACCACACACCTAGATGTTCTCTGACTTATACTACAGCTAATGTTGCCACTGTAAAATGAAGTTCAAGCTTTCAAAAAGAAAAAAAAAACTTGCCCCAAGCACCGAGCGACGGTACCCCCCCTCAGCCACCGGTGGGAGTGTTGTGCCAACTGCCGCATTCCACATGTGCCGATGGCGGGAGTGTTCTGCCAACCACCACCTTGCACGTGCGCCGGTGACGTCAAGCTGTGTCGTACCCCGGTAGAGGTATATTTGATACAGGGACCTCACCTAATGCCCTATTGTCAAATTCAATGCACTGTTCGAGCGCATCTGTCAAAACAGACCTCTTCTGTAAGCATAAATATTTTGGATGATAGATTTCATGGCTTAGTTATGGAAAGCATTTGTTTGGGCGCAGCACAATTCAGCATTTGATATATATGTAATGAATGCAGAGGTGAACAGAATTTGAATATATAAATAATCAAGTGCTATGCTTTAGCATGGGATTTTCAAAGGAAGATTAAAACTAGTTCATATAGTGAATAACATACATCCAGGATAAACTCTATCCAATATATTGATAAAATTGATATCATTAACAGTAATTTCAATGAATTCCACATAAATTCAAAATTTGTGAATAAATCCTTACATTAGTTAAAAATGCAGCATACATCTCTTGGCTTGACAGTAAGCACAAAGCCTCTCCTCAAGTACTCTTAAGAAGCCATCAGCACTAATATTTCTGTAAACTTCAGTGTTCTGTCTCTGGCTTCACAAAGATAAAGAATTAAGAAATGCAGTGTGATGAAATTTTGAGCCACTTGGTAGGCATTCCTAACGAAGAAAGTAAGGTATACCATGCATGGCCACAGGAAGTGACAACTCTACAACAACCTGGTTCTCTACGTAGTTCGTGTTTTGAGTTGTTTGTTTCTCTACCTTGTGTCCAAGTTCAGATGCATAAGTTTCTTTCACGATAAAATGGAAAGTGCCCCAAAACAGCACCAGCTATCTGCTACTCTCTTGAACCCTAAGTATCAATTACCTCCCCACGTCCCAGGTGGTCACTGCACATGCCAGCAAGGTCAGGCATGCACGGCTCTTCAATTTCAGGATGGAGGTCAATGGAAACAGCTCGCTGCCGCATTACTCTTCGAATTTCATAAAGGCACTGCTTTGAAAGCTGAAAAGAAAATGATGGGGAAAAAGGGGGGGGAGGGGCGTTGACCAGCTGAACCGTGAAAGCGTTCTTTCAAATGATTTTGAAGTTTTATGCAGGCAATCTCATGCTGAAGTTTCATAGGTCAAGACAATCACCATATTAAGCCTTTTAAGCCCTTTTACATTTCACTGCTATATAAATACAGCTGCCGTGGCTAGAATTAAACCCATGATCAGAAATGCCGAAGTTTTCTTGCAGTGAAGTTACAACACGGTATCAAACACCTAACATAAAAAAATGCCTACATCGAAAGACCTGCATTTCCAAGGCTGACACACAGCTATGCACTATATTCAGCAACTACTGACAGTACAGCATAACCCCATTACAACAGACCGCCATAGTGAAGAGAATTTCGGTCATTGTGAAAGGAGTATGTGAAATCCATTGATTGATAGGTGGGGTTTAACGTCCCAAAACCACTATATGATTATGAGAGACGCCGTAGTGGAGGGCTCCGGAAATTTAGACCACCTGGGGTTCTTTAACGTGCACCCAAATCTGAGCACGAGTATGTGAAATCCAAGTACTGTTACAACACAATTTTATGAAAACACTGAATGGGTCTGCTATAACTGTAAAGAACTACAAGTCATACGAATTTATTCTCAATGGAGCAAAAAAAATTGTTTTTTGAAAACAACATTTTTAGTTTCTGTAGCACTTTTCTATCTGATTTCAAAATATCTACACTGAAAGCGACGTAGAAGTGCTTCAAAAAGTTTTTTGAAGAGCGGCCTTTCCAAGCCTTTTCTAAACACTCATTGGGTAACTGCTGCAAGCACACTTGCTGGGTACCCACTACGACATTAATAATAATTTCTGGGCAGTAGACCAGCATTCGCCCTGCTATTTTTCGTCATTCTTCTAAGAAGTGTTGTATCTGCTAAACACTTGCAAGGAGTTTTGTGCCAATTGTTCAGCAGTGGCTGACGACGATGAGGAATTATGCCTGAAGTGGGTATGCACCACAGTTAATAGGTGATCAAGAAAAAGCTTTTGTACTGGGTTGGAGCATTGAACAACCTACTCATTACATTGTTATTTTGTGACGCCTCGTTCTTCTTTTGCTGTTCTAAAACAACCACATTAACGTGATTCCTTTCCCAACATTAAGCCTGCCTAAGGCAAGTTTGTTAACAAGTCCCAAGCACTGGTATGGCTCAGTGGTAGAATACTGGGCTGGCACGCAGCGGACCCGGGTTCGAGTTCCATTGTGTCCTTGGTACTAGGTTTTTTTCTTATTTCGCAATAGTGGTTACAGACACCGGCGACGACGGCGAACAACTACAGCACCGCGCGTGACCTGAGTTTTGATCTTGCAACAGCTTTCACTGTAATATACGACAACAAAGGTGTGCCACACATGTATCATGTTTTCTGGCCGATTTCTTAGCTTTAACAGCCTTTCAGATAATTGGGAATCCTGCTTAATCAGGCTATTTCTCTCTATCTTAAGGCCTTCGAATAAACTAGGTTATACTGTATTTAGAAATGGGTGTTTCGGCATATCCTAGCACAACTTGATGGTTTGGCACATGATGGTGCAATCGGTGCAACCTTTCCATCACTGAAAGTGTATAGGCTTTTTGCAAGTTTCCAGACATCTCACTTCTGCTTCACAGATCACAAATAATCTTACAGTCAAAAAACAAGTACAGCAGCATGATTGCACAGTTCATATGAGGGCTACATGCAAAGGTCCTTATATTCTTGATATGCCTTGAGGCAATATCTTAGCATTAACAATTCTGCAAACTTAGAAGAGAAAAATGAAAGTGCAAAAACAAGGAGTACTCACCCGAACGCTGTCATCTGGATGATATGCATAACGATACAAACAAGGTAGCACTATTGGGCCTCTCTCTGGGTCCATGCGAGTGGGGTCATCGTGCCATTCTTTCTTGGCTTTGCAGTATGTAACTGCATCTGTCCTGCACTCCTTGTATAACACAGGGTCCAATCTGCATGACCAAACATTTATACAGTAAATCATCAACAATTATTAGTTGGAAATCAGTTCTACAAAATCCCTCGAGGTAGCCTTCTGGACAACTTTGACCTTTGTGCTACCAAGACCAACAAGTGTTTGCCAATTTTCTTTTTCATGATGCTTCTGCCACTTTTGAAAAATTTCAGTATATATTTTTTTTGGCATGTATGTGTTCTTGCTTTTTGTTGCTTTAAGTATTGCCGTTAAAATAATACAACATAAGAGTTACAAAACATTGCCTGTTTATTAGTTTAACTGGAACAGAAACAAAAAAATGACAACACACACACACTTTGTGTGTCTTCATGTTCTGCAATTCCCCAATATTCCCATATATTTCGCTCATCAACAAATGCACATTCTTTTTTGTTTAATACTTAAGTTCAGAAAATGCTCTCTCAATGTCAACACTTAAACTATGTAAGACACCAAAAAGTCGTAATATGTATTGTTGGCTAATCAAATGTGATTACATAAAACATCCAAACTTTCAAATATTTTTAACAGCATTTCCCATTTAATTTGATTCACACCAAAATTTCATTATGTTAAGTATTCAATATGCTATTTCTAATGAGCCCTAAATAACGAAGTCCGGTTGCGCCGTTGCGGAGCTAGCTTTTTCGAATATAACTTAGACTATGCTTAGGGATCCTCTGCAACTTTTTTTTCTGTAATGTTGCTTCAAAGTATTTTAGAAGTACTCTAGAAATACTAAAAAATTGTTCGATTTGATCCACACTCGAAACTTGAGCAGAGCGATGAATCGGGCTGGGCTAGTTGCTGGTGGTTTATGATTTCTCGTTGTGTAGCAGATAACGAGACGAGGATGACAGAGCAACTACAGGACAGGTTTGCATACCGCCTGTTCTGTAGTCCCTGTATCATCCATGTCTCGTCATCCGCAGCGCAACAAGAAGTCATGACGCAAAATTTTGCTATTCGCGCAGCTCTACATAAAACCAACTACTACCACATTTTTAAAGGCATTGTCCGGTAGATATTTATACACCTCAACTTGCGGGGCTTGACTCATGTCAACTTCACTAACACCAAGTTTGAAAGTGCTTTTGTATATAGAAGTCGCAGAACATTTCTGATGTCACTTTTGAGTCAAAGATATCCTTGCTAAACTGGAATATAGTCTGTAAAGAGGCGTATCTTATGCTGCCTAAACTTTTTCTTATGGCACAGTGACTACAATTTTAGGCCACAATTTTACAGCAGGAATGAAGCATCTTGGTTAATACGCCTCTTTCACGATGCCACGACACATGTGCTTTTCCTCCCATGAAAAAGTCATCTCGTGATCTCAGAGATTTTCGTTCTGGCAATATCTGTTGTGCCGGCCGCTACCAAAACGACAAAGGGCAGCACGGGAAAATGACAAAATGCCCGCACCTCCCCGAAGGGAATTGTAAGGAAATGGGAGTGCATTTCTTGCGCCGAGAGAGAGTACCATTGCTGTCAGACATTCACCTTCACCGACTACTTCCATCACCTTGAGAGGCGGCACAGCCATCGAACGGGCAAAAGTGAGGAGCGAGCGAACGGGAGGATAAGGCACCAGCGTTTTCAGCTCGGCGTTGGCGTTTCACAGCGGCGTCTCGAGCACACATTTCCGGATGTTCTTGAGAGGCGTCCAGCCAGAGAACGGTCGAGAGTAAGGCGCGAGTGGACGGGAGAGTGGTGCACAGGGAGGAGAGATAGCAAACGGTGAGAGAAGGAGCGGCGAACCACTGCACGTACCCTCTCCTACACTCTCTCGCACCACATCCTTCAGTTGCTGGGGGCGAGAATAAGCGCACGCGCTCTGAGTTGTTGGTATGGCAGAGGGAGTGAGGCAAAGAGATAACACCTGCCGGCGCACGGACTCTGTGGACAAAGCCGGATGCCTAACATAGCCCGACTAATAAATGCATTCGCATTTAAAAGACGGATTGAAATCATGCCCTTCGTCCATGAGGTCTAGCATGTTACCAACATCACTGAGCTATCCTTGACCCTCCTTGGCCTACACAGCCTACCCCTTCTAACCCTGCCCTGCAACCAGGTATGGAAGTAACAGCTAGTGTTGTCAATTATATAAATCTCAAGAACAACAATACACCTCTTTGGAGACACATTGCTATAGTAACAGTGCTTTCAGATTGGTGCTTTCAAATATGCATGACCCCCCCCTTCTCCCCAAAAATGCACTGCCAAGGCAAAGACATAGGGAGTAGACTTGCGATCCCGTGCAAGCCTATTCCCTCTTTCCGCAGAAAAGGTCCATTAGGAGAGAGCACTCGCAAGAGTCATGGCAGCCAACCCGAACCCGTGACACAGGTGGCAGGACATGCACTTCAAAACTAACTTTATATATGTTCTACGCCACATTATTCCTTAATATTTTGTAGACGATGCAAGTGTGTCCAAAAAATCTCTACCACAAGTTATCTCACCTTTAAAATTTTGTCAGCATTCCTTTAAACCAAAAACACTCAACCCTACTTATAGCATTATCAGCAATATTAGCATTATCAAAGCAGCCATACCGCAGGCAACAATGCTGCCAGATCAATATTCACAATATTGCAAAAACTAGCCAGAAAGTAGCCAACAAGATCCAAGGGCAGTAATAGAAGAAAAAAGCAGCCACACATACATGAAAAGTGCTTCCACATATTTATTTAAATGGCTAAATGCAAAAGCATTTCAGTGAAAATGAAAACATGTGCAGCACGCACACTTCTAAATCATAATTCCTGAGATTCCAGCATAAATTCTTGACTTTATCCTTTAGCAATCATTTCATGCATGATTACATAGTGTTTACGCTGTTGAAGGATCGACTCTTTGCACGTCTTACATGACTGCTTTTGAATTGACAGGAAGGTGCAACAACAAAAAATGTCTAAGACGTGATGAGTGAGCTAAAAATCGCAGTAGCTGCCCTTGAAGCATAAGTGGTTTGTTTTACAACTTTTTCTATGATGAAGAATCTACTGCGATGACGATTCCAGAATTGTGGTCGCTAGCTAAGCTTAAAAAATGACATAAATAGTCTGTATACTCACGTTATTCTCGCACCTCCCCCCCCCCCTCATCTATTTTTTTTTTTTCCTCGAGTAATTATTGCACCCCCGAAAACTGCCGCAATAATGCTTGCTATCTGCTCGTTCCAGCCACTGATGATGATAGCGTGCGCCATCTGGCACCATCTTTTAAGCATCAAGCGTACCATTATTGCATGAAGATTCAATCCAATTCAAGCCAAGCCAAAGTGGCAAGTGCACATTGCGGCGTGTTTTGTATGTTGTGTCGGTAATCTTGTCACGATATGGGGCGATACTGAAGATACTCGGCTGCTTTCAAGCTGAAGTGATCGATCATACACTAAACAACGGCAACAGGACCGCCGGTAGGCCCTTCGAAGTCTACGAGTTTTGTGTTCGCTATTGGTGACAGCAGCTGAAAGCCACTAAAGCGCGTTGGGCCTGCCGAGTGCCTAAAACTGGGATTCATGGTAAACTTTATTTCTTCAGAAGGAAACTGCAGACGATTCTGTTAAATTGCCATCAGCCCAATACTGACATCCTACGAGGGCTCTTGTTGAGCAACGAACGCTATCGCTACGCACGCAACGCCCACAAGCTTTGCATACAGTATTCTAATTCTCTATTTGCTTGCACTTATTGTGTCTCAAATAAATCTTGCCTTGTGTTGAACCTGTGCTCTTATTGTTGAGGTAAGTTTTAATTAGTACTTCTCAAAGCTTGCTGTTAGTTGCTCGTGCGAGAATCCCGATTTGCGGCCACTTCGTTTTCTTTCTCGCTCTGTACGTTTCTGTGGAAAGTTTTCCCCGCGTAATTCTTGCATCCCCCAGCTATGCAGTGATTTTCCGCCAAAAAAAGTGCGAGGATTATGCGAGTAAATACAGTATATCTGATTTCTAATTTCGGTCAGTGCAGATCACTCTGGATGCAGAGCACTTTCAATTCCTATTCACTTAGAACTGTGGTTTAAGTTAAGCCACGTTCAGCGATGGTTGATCCGTAAAATGGTGCGTCATGCAATACAGTCGATCCCTGATATGATCCCGGATATATCGAACTTGAAGGGGATTGCAAATTACAGTAGACTCTCAGTGAATAGAAATCTGTTAAATAAAACTGCTGCTTAAATGGAACAGCTTTCTCTGATACGAGTGGTTTCATACTTGAATGCTGTGACCCACTTTACCTCTCAGTAAACAGAACTCCTGTTAAATGAAACACATTTCTCTGGTCCCTTCGGGTTCCATTTAATGAGAGTATACTGTAGTTCAATGTATAGATAATTCGAAATACAAAATATGCATATTTAAGACCTGAATTGAAGCATTTAAGGTCTCAAAAATCATTACAATTCCTAACATAATGATTCGCTTACAGTATAATGAAGAACAAGGTGTGAACTGCACGTTACCGCACATTATTTCGCAAGAAAGGTCTGTAAACTTGCCTTGCTTCTTTCACACCGTCAAGTTCCAGTCATCCTGATTAGTCAGTATCATTGAAGCTTTACAAGGAAGCGAATCCAGCTCCTTCAGCCTCAATAGCGTTGACGCAGAATGCCGATGCAAGCTTTGTAGCGCGGCAAAAGGTTGGTTAGCGGCAGCAGCGATGGCGTTGGCATATTCACAACCATACAGGTACACTTACGCGGCACCGAACACGGCAGCCATGATCTCACTGTCGATGCAGTCAAAAACAGCTACGTCGTCATCCACACCGATAAGTCGCTAACTTTCCAACATGGTGGCCGGAAACGCGCCGGAAACGCTGATAAGTCGCAGAATTCACCGAGACACTGTGCGCCAGCGGTCATGACGCACCCGAAGTCGTCACCTGGCCCGCAAAAAAAGTTTACAAAGGTGCTTTACTTGACATCACTCCAAGCACCAGTCATAACTTTTATCGCTACGTGAGGGTCGATGTTCAGTTCAACTCCCGAATGAGGATTTATCAGGAATGAGGCGAGAAGTTTACAAGTACAGAAAATACAAAAGGCAACGTCGAGTTTCCACAGTGAACATGCTGGCGATATCGATGTCACTTGTGCTTTTGTAGCTGGCAGCCGCTGCTTTGATGTAAAAAGCTAGAAAAAGTGCAGCTTCCGAGCCGCGCCTTTTAAAACCGAAAATACCAAAAATACGCCACGAGGTTACACATCTCGAAGACCATGCTTTTCAGGCTAGTGTGCCATTGTGCGCTAACGAACAAGGAAGGGAATGCGAACATTGCAACCAGATCGCCGAATCACCTAGCATTCTCATTTTGGTGTCATTGGCAATCAGTTTTTTGTGAAAAACACTATGCCCGCACGTTAAGACCTGCAGATTGTGCATCAAACATGCCAATGCACTCGTAAGAGCAGCGCAACGAACCAAATCAGCACGATGGAATAATACCGCCTTTTCATCACCTGCCCACTCAAAGGAATCAAAACTTGTTAGAACGAGGTTGAAAACTGATCAATACAGTCAAATCTCATTAATTCAAACTTGCTTAATTCAAACTTCCCGTTAATTCGAACTCACGATGAGGTCCCGTCAAAGCTATGTGTACTCCAATGGACAAAAACGCCTGGTAATTCGAACGCTCAAGCACTTTCGACTGTTAATTCGAACATACCGCGCTCCTATAATGCTCTCAGCACCCCGCCCAATCCCGCGGCGGCACCTGCGACACCTCAACGCTGCCCGTGAAGGAAATGAAAAGGAAAGAAAAGGCTGCGTTGGAATGTTTGCTCTCTCTCAAATGCTGATCTGCGACGCACCCGTGTCAAGCTTCTCTCTTTTCCGTCCCTGCCACGTAAAGACCCTTCCTCCTTCGAACGCCGCACGCGAACAGAGAGAGGAAAAAAAGAAAGCTGTCCTTGGGTTGAATAAATGTGTGGTTGAAGGAAAGGAAAAAGGCAATATCTTCGGCAGCCTTTGCCCTTTGCGGGAGCACGGCTCTGCGCCTTGAGGGGGGGGGGTCTCTCACACACCGGTGCCACGCTTCCCCCTTTCCCGTGCCTGCCACGTAACCCTTCTCTTTTTAACGACGCACACGAAGAGAGCAAAAAAAAAAAAAAAAGGCTGCTGTGGAGTGTTGGTTTCCTCTCAAATGCCGATCTGCTTCTCTCTGCATGGAGAGGCTCCTCCTTTCTCGTCACGTGCTGGCCAGGCTGCGGCTGCGTAGCAGAGAGAGGGAGGCTCCGCTATGCAGTCCTTGTTGTCGTTGTCTTTGGAAAGTGTCGGCGCTGGACATTTCCACACACAACTTCTCTTGCCAGGAGAATGCTAAAGCCGAAGTAGAAATGCTTTGCAAGCTGCATGCGAAAGTGATTGACTCGCTGCAAGGCAAGCGTGTGCAGACGCACATTACCAAATACTTTAATTAATAACGGATGTCCTGTAATTTGTGAATAAATGTAAGTCTTCTGAAACTTCCCCCTCGTGTGTTAGGTCAATGCACTTACACCACTGCATGGACAGCCCTGCGTTTATTTAGCTTTCATTAATTCGAACTTCTTTTAATTCGAACAAATTTTCGGGCCCTTTCGAGTTCGAATTATCGAGATTCGACTGTATTTGCTAGAAAAAAATGCACTTTCTGGCCTTGGGCACGGCGCAGCGTTCGATATAGCGAATGTCCTGCTGTGCGGGAGTTCGATATACGGGAGCACTGATCCCATACTTTTGCATGAGAAATTCAAGGATATTTTAATGCGATGTCGAAGAAAATCTGTCGCCGGCATCAGCCTTGTTGGTTGTGAACGAAAAATCATCTGTGCGTCTGTGACCAAAAAATCAAGTTACCGAGATAGCCGCAGGAGACCGCTACTTGTCTACGCATGCGCGTGCAATCACACTGAAAAGCCGCGCGTTCGAAGAAAAAAAAAGTGCTCAAGGTAACAAGGCGCGGTAGTTTCTTTGCCCTACCACCCCTCCCTGCTTAGCTTCCAGGGCTTTCGTCGGGACGAGAGATGAGACAAACCTTTGTAACTCCACTCGCACTGGACGGATTCTTAAAATTTTTGCGGTGTTGAATTCGTGAGGCAATAAGCTCTTCTAGTGAACTCATTCTATGGTTACTTAAAAAAGTGTTTCAGGGCTCCCTTAACGCACTTTGTTCGACATGTGTCACAACGAAAACGAGCCCATTCGGCGATAATAGCACGTGCTGGTCCAATCTACTGTGTGCATGTTTGTGTGTGTGCTTGTGTATGTAACAAAACATATTAATAAGTATGCACTTAGCGGTTGAAGGGTGCACTAGGGCCAAATTTTGCTATCGCGTTCAACTCTTAAAGGCGAAGCTTAAGGGTCCCCAAATTTTTTTTAGACTGCTCGATATAGCCAATAATTCGATATATCCGAGTTTGATTTATTCGGGATCGACTGTAATTCTCGCTGAGTGCCAGCCACATATCCAAAAGCATCTTCTTTGTGTGTGCGAAGCTTGTATGACTGGCGGTTCATAAACTTGTGGTTTTTTGTTTTGTGTTCCATTTGTGTTGTGATCGCCACCACTGACCATTGCACCTGTAAGGCCACTGCGACAAGCTTTTCAATGAAGTTTATTATCTGCACACTCAAAGTGCCGAATCAAATTTTTAGAACAGGAAGCCTGCTTTGGCTGCCATATCTGGTACCATATACTGAAACACTAGCAACTCCCAGGTCGACAACACTGATAATATTGCTTCAATGGAGGGGAAAAAAAGTTGCCGAAAAGGAGCCAAGTAGCCAAGACAGTTTTTAGCCACCACCGGCCTTAAAAAGTAGCCAAATTTTCAGCAACTCTGGCAGACAGGTGAATACCGTATTTACTCCATAATGAACCCACTCACATAATGAACCACCTTCACCTTGGTCTCCGAAAAAAGAAAAAAAAAAACTTTTTATTGTATCTGTTCATTTTATTTCATTATGATAGCCATTGCAGTTGACGATCGGAGCAATGTTGAATCAAGCCATTATATCAAAAAATAATGCAATAAAAATCAAAGCAGTTTTGCAACCATGCTAAACAGCTGCGAGCAGCGCGAGTGCTAACGACGTCAATCAAAATTTGAACGTCGCGCCTTTTACAGTAAAGCGCCATCTGTCGAATGCCGGAGAAACGTCTTTGCCGATAGCGCCACGCAAGCACAGTGATTCAAAAACAAAGTGCCCGACCTCCAAAACCGCGCGCCCCATAGAAACACGCTGCGCGCTCACCATCTCGAAGGCCATGCTAAGCGCAGCCGCACCTACTGCGCCGACAGCACGTTGTACATCCGCAACGTCTAACGCAACCTTTTTGCACCCCCATCCGACGCTGCGTTTTTGTTTATGGGTTTGCTGTTGTGAACTTAGTTGGGACACCTGCTGGGCAGGGCGCGTTTGACCGGCACGCTAGCTACACTGCTGGTTACAAACAGCATGCGCTGGAGCATTGGAACAGAGTGGCTGGACGACACTTTGGCGTCGATCCGTACACTTTCATTACGGGAAAAAAACAAAAAAATTAGTCGTGCAGCCATCACGCAAAATTTTTGCGGTTATAACTCCCGTGACTTTTTTCTCCTGCGTAATAAACCCTCCTCCCAAATTAGCATCAACTTTGCTGAAAAAAAAAAAAAAGGTGGGTTCATTACGCGAGTAAATACGGTAGAAGGAACAATAATAGATAACAACCCAAGACAGCCCTAGCTACAAGCATCGACCCTGATGAGTCCAAGTCAACACAATGCACCATACCGAGACAGCCACCAATTGGCGGGTGCCAATCGCATGCATTGTCAGAACGTTTAAGCCACCAATTGGCGGGTGCCGATCGCATGCATTGTCAGAACGTTTTGATGGCAAGAATGGGCTAGAGTGCACGCACATGTCGGAAACACTCTTCGGTACTGAGCATGGCCTTTGATGCTCTTTTCCTACAGAATACATACGTCCTGCCTTTGTTGGACTCCAGTTTCCACCAATTTGAGACAATATTCAGGTGCTAATTCATTCCCATTAGACTATGCCTTCTTTTGCAGGTTAGGACTCATTCTTTTACCCTACCAAACATAATTCTCGACCAGCTGAAAACAACACCAATAAATCCTTGAAAGGCTAGAATATGAAGACAACACATGAACCAACACCCGCAAGTATTCCCATAGGTACAAGAAAAGTATACACACAGCGGAACTGAACAAAAAGCAAAAACATACTTGAAGTCACGTGCGACAAAATACTGGATCTGCAGCAAGGCTTCTCGGCAGGTGTCCTTCATGGCAATGTTGCTGACTTGATCCATTAAGCATGACAGCATCCTGAAATCCCAAGGTCTTTTCAATAGGTGTCTTAATAAACTTAGAATACATTGATTTTTTTTTTCTTTACAGAAAGCACAACTTTCACTTTCAGTTCAAGTGTCTTTTCACATATGATACTTAAAGAAAACAAAGAAGTACATTACAGTGCCAAGGTCTCCACATAACAAAGATAATGTGCAAAATAAATCTTGAAGACAACAATTAATTTTCCCATTAAAGCATACATGTGTGTGACAAGCACTGACTGTCATTTCTACAGTATTCATGCAGCAGCAACAAAGAAATATTCAGTCACAAAATACTCAATTTATACAAAATAAACATATGAAACAGTCAAAACAAATGCAATGTATACAGATGTCATTAAAGTATTGCTCCCTCATATGATATACACTTATAAGTTTTAAAAGAACAATTCCACAATAGCAAATTGTACAGCACAATGCAATAGTGATATGCATACTTGCTTGTCTGACCAGTGACCAGTTTTAAGTGACCATCAAAAGTTGAGAAGTTACTCCTTGATCCAAGATGTACCTTCACGTATCAAAACTTTCTTCAACGTTTATGATAATTCGATAAGGTGTTCACTGAAACCACATTACGTATAAGCAAGGTGTAGGGGGAAGCCAAAATATGTTTTGTTATAGCTAGTACTTTGTTATATTTACTACTGCCCGTTACTGTAATACACGCCAATAAAGGGCAAAACCTTAAGCACGCAAACAGGAACATGGTGTTACAGCCCAATGAAATTGTGTAGCCATATATGCAATAAAGTTTTATTGAAGCAGTACATTATTATTTGGCATCAGCATAGTGCGACTTCTTAGCAACTGGAGCAATTGCCTTTATAATAGCTGCATGATGTTCCAATGCTATGGTGTTTCATTGCAGTTTTTCGTCTGGCTCATCCACATAGCAGCAAAACCAGTGAAACAGTGATGTGGTTGAAGAAAGGCCACAGCAAACAAAATGTTTATTGTGAACAAACAGTACACTACCAACCCACCTACTTTACTCACAAGCCATAGGCAAATGAACTTCACCACTAGCTTGATTTGGCAGCTTATGGCTCCCAAGGTCACTGCAGCCCCAATGCAACCTCAGAGGCTCCATAAAGCCACATCAGTGTTCAATAGTGGGAGAAAAGGGCACGCTAGTCATTCTGACCATTGTAACGAGAAATGGCTCACAATAGCATTGCACAGTTAGAGATCAGACTTACTCTATTAGGTGTGGCCTCTGAAATCGATTCAACACAATCTCAAAGGCCCCACTTTGACCATGCCTATCCGATGTAATAAAGGAGACCATGCACTAACCATGCCTACCTACACAGGCCTGCACAATACTATGCAATACTGACAGAGGGAGAAAGATGTGAAATGGCGGAGAGCTGCTACTAAGCATGTGGCTGTTTGCAGTTCACTGCACAAAAGTACTTGAGATGCAGGAGTTTTTAATTTCCGCACCTAACAGTTGCCACTGGCGCAAAAAGCGAAGGTAATTTAGGTTTTGCAGACTATTTTACTTGATTATACAGTATAGGCCACTTACAACGTAAGCTACAAAAGTCACGAATATCCAAACTATAAGCAGTAGTACACTATAATCAAAACAACCTTTTTCAAGGGCTGCGATTCTGCAAACATGTTCGAGCAAGCAGGCACGCATGTCAGAGAATGGAAGCATGCCATGCGTGGTGCGCTTACAATCTTTTGAATTTCCGAATGTCTAAAAAAATTTAGAGATGCGTTGCCAACGTGATCACAAAAAGGGGAGGGGTGTCAAACAGAAGAAAGTACCATCATTGGTTGAGTACATTGGTTTCAGTTTATCTCTCTCTCATTAAAACGTTAATGACGGCTAGTACTGTGCTTACGGCAAGAAGCGTAAACAAACTCCGCTACAACAAAATTTCCGCTTCACATACGTTCTTTAATTCCCTACCCGCATCCCATAGGCTCTAATGTATTAAAAGCTCCTCTAAAATGAACCACATCTTTATTCTCCCGGTTCAACGAAATTTTTCTGGGACATGAGTTACTCGACTTGCCACAAATCGAACCATGCTAATTAGTAAATTGAAGTGACAACACTTTCTATCCTTAAAAACAGCACGAAAAAAGAAAAGAAGTACACATGACAGCGGCTGTCTTTGCTTTTTTTTTTCTTGCGCTGTCTACAACAAAAAATTCTTATTAGCTGGCCCACATTCAGAGTCTACAGTAAGCATTTTCTTGGTTATCGGACAGCTAAAACGACCGTAAACACACTAAACTTGACCTAATTTCACGTAACCTGCAAAATTCTGCAAAATCACGACACCATGGGGGACACCATCATTTGTGGTTGATGACAATGCTCCTCAACATTTTTTGAGGTATAGAGTTATGCCGCGAAAGCCAAGCCAAATCCACACATTGCATATTGGCTGCTGGCTCGTCTTTTTGATTTCTTCCCCCCACCCACCCGACACGTGTTCTGTGGCGCTGGCAGTGTTGGTCCTGGTTTGCCCCTGCCTTGTGCCTCATCGCATTAGCTCAGTAGATCAGTAGTCCAGCACCTTGTTAGCTTCAACCTGCGTATTATGTTTTTCTCGGTCTAGGGCAGTGAGGGCTTGCGGCACAGTGCGCCACAGAGTAAGAAACGGAAGTTTCTTTCGCTAGAGCAGAAGGTGGAAACAATTGCCGTGGCAGCAGCAGGTTAAAAAAAGGAATGTATCGCCAAGAAATACGGTATCTTGACGAGCTCGCTGTCAACGATACCGAAGCCCAAAGCGAGCATTTTAAATGCACTAGTGTCGGGCACATCTGCCTAACGGAAGAATACGACCCAGCCAGCCCATGAAGAACTTGACACGGCAGTGTATGCCTGGTTTTGAAAAACCAGGGCTAGGAAGATATCGATCAGTGGTAGCCTAATTCAGCAGAAAGCACTGAACAACGCCTGCATTTTAGGCATCAACGAAAACATCAAGGCAAGTGCCACGTGGCTCAACCGATTTAAGGAACGCCATGAGATTATCGGGAAGACGCTGTCTGAAGAGTCCGCTTCTGCAGACTGTGATGATGTGTCATCGTGGATCACGTCGAACACTGCTGACATTGTTGAGAAGTACGCTGCGCCCGACGTGTACAATGCGGACGAGACCAGGCTCTTCTATGAAATGCTACCAGCAAAGATGCTTGACTTCGAAGGCAAACAGTGCCACTGACGCAAGCAGAGCAAAAAGTGAGTCACTGTGTTGCTTAGTACAAATATGAACGGGTCCGACAAATGGCCCCTTTACGTTATCGACAAAAGCGCCAAACCGCGATGCTTCAAGGACACGAAAAACCTGCCAGTGAAGTATGTTGCCAACAGCCATTCATGGATGACAAGGGCCATTTTTACTGACTGGATTGTTACGTTCGACAACGACATGAAAAAGCAAGACAGAAAAGTTTGCTTGCTGCTGTATAATTGCTCAGCACATCGCCTAGACAGCAACGTCAAACTGACGAACGTTGGGGTGAAGTTTTTTCTGCACAACTGCACATTGCTGATTCAGCCTTTAGATCAAGGCGCCATCAACAGCTTAAAGCACACATACCTATCAAGGCTTCTTCAGTGAATTATGTTCTCAACACAGAGCTTGGCTGCGACACCAAAGTCGACTTGTTCATGGCTGGCAAATGTTGGCTGCCGCATGGATGTCGACACAGCGTGATGTTATGTTTTGTGCTCGCAGAGTTTCAGCCCGAAGAGATGAACTTGGCCTGCACAAGTCATGGCGTGAAACCTGCCGACCACTGGACCGAACAAGATGCGGAAACTTCCGCATGGGCAGCTTTCGAGGATGCTGACATTGTACCAGAGAGCGTTGCCCTGAGCAATTATGTTAATGCCGACGCGGATGTGATCATGTATGAGCAGCTGAGTGATGCCGAGATCTTCAGAAGTGCTCGTGCAGCTACCGGCACTGCCGATTCATCCGACGATGACGAAGCCGCGCATGGTGTTCGGGTGGTGCGACACCAGTGACCGCGTCACAGATCACAGACTCCTTGGGCATGCTGCGTAGTTTCCTTGGTGCCCATAACAACGATGTCGCTATGCAGCTCCTCACAGTATGTGAGCAGCGCATTCTGCGGTTGCTCGTGCGAAAGCGCAAGCAGTCAAAAATAAGTGATTTTTTTCAGTTTTGGAAATAAACTGCCCCCTTAAATGTGGTACATCTTTTTTCTCTTTACTTACCACTTTATTTGGTGATAACTAAATTACCGCTAGAATGAAATTTTTTGCGATCCCCATGAATTTCGTAGCAAAGTTCAACTGTACAAGAATGCATTTTGCATTGAATTCTCTCTTCTATGTATTATTGATAACATTGGTCTTTGTATTTTAGGTCTATAGAAAATAATGCTAATTCCCCACAATAGATGAATGAATCATGGAAATAAAAAAGCAACTTTCATACGCCAGTACAACTACAACACATAGGATGCTAGTACAAGCACCACGGTGAGGATATCGCACAAGGGCTAGGCAACATAAAATTTTCTCTAGTGCTTTGCAGAATAAAATCATTTAAAATCATTTAATGAATATGAATAAAATATGAATGAATAAAATCATTTAGCTATGTAGCATTACTTTTCTGAACTGCACAAGCACGACACCCCTCAAAAATGTCGTTACAGTCAAAAGCTGATACCTTCCCCGTCCTGGCTTGACGTCCTGGCAGAGGTGTGAAGCAGTGGATTGGCAGGCTTCTTGGAGAACAGGATCCACTCGCCAATCCTCTCCAGCACCAGAAACCTTCAGTACATGCTCCACCTTATTTTGAAAATGCATCAACCAAAATAAGAATGGGCTTGCACTTTTTTAACAAAGCTTCAACGCATACAGCAGTCACACCCGCCAAGCTGTTGAGCTTTGAAATTCAGATGTATATAAGAATGCGGTTGCTGGTAGCGATATATAGCTGAACTTGTAGCACACAAAAAAGATACGGACAACAAAAGTGATGACAGTGTGATGTGCTTACTTCCACTAAAATATTTAGTGAATGAAGGCACAACTGGTCAACATACATGTTTCACCTCTGCTTAATAAATAATATGTTGGAAGTAAGCCCATCATCCTGTCATCCCTCTTTTTTGTCTGTGTGTTTATTTACTACAAGCTCAGGCTTTAAAATTAGTTAAACTTTTGAAAACTTAAAAAGGAAGGGGGTTTATGGCAGACACATAAAACTGACACCCTACGACATTGTTCATAAATTGCATCAGCATGGCATGCAATCCACCATGTCTTTATAATGGCCTGATGGTAATGAACACACGTGGCTAGGAGAAGGGTACAACTTTATTAAAAGAAATTTTAGGGGCTTGGAGCTCGTAGCTCATCTCCTGTGACCTCTTCCGCACAGGCAATGACTGCTTTTTGCAGCTTTTCATAAAGGAACCGTATTAAGGTCTCTTATGTCATATCTAAGGGGGCTGGCACAAGCTTTCTGGAAGGGAGAAAGCCCTCACAATCCCAAAAGATGAAATTTTTGTTTGCTATGCATTTTTATTGCAATTATTGCATCCTGAGTCAATCTTTCCCCCTGTGAAGATAGATTAGCAATGAGGAGAAGCAAGGGTGTTAGTATGAATTCGCCAAAGGATAGCGGCCTACACTCATTAGGTTGCTTTAGGGGTATGGGGTTAATCTCCTGTCATTTTTCTACTTATTCGTAAGCTCAATGTAGGAGGTCAAAGAAGGAGACATAGAGCTCGCCATCATGAATCCAACTATCCACAATGTCCTTAGAGACTTTAAGAGCCCAATTCCCAGCGCTGTGAGAGGATGTGTGGGACTAAATACCATATTTACTCATGTAATGAATGCACTCGGATAATAAACGCACCCCCAACTTCAATCGTCAAAATCAGTTGTTTTTTTTTCCCCTGCGTAGCAAACGCACCCCCTACATTCGTCTGCTGTAGTCCCGTTAACTGACACCTGGCGCCTCCTTGCCCATAGGATCTCTTTTATTTTTTATTATTATGCCAACTCTCATCGGCCACCTCGACTCACTCCCTCGCCCCCTTCACCTTCCGCCGCATTGTTCTATTTACGCGCGGCCCATTCCCTGTCTTTTTAAAGCACGAGATCACAACAAGGGTCACGTGCGGCACCATAGTTGTCTGCCACTGTCACCGGTGTTCAAAGCCACTATTGCACAAAATAAGAAAAAAAGCTAGTAAATAAAAACACCAAGGACACTGAGGGAATCGAACCCAGGTCCCCTGCATGCCAGCCCAGTAGTCAAACATAGAGCCATGCTAGTTCTTGAAACTCCGTTGCAAACTTTCCTTAGGCAGGCTTGATGTCGGGAAAGGAATGTGTTGATATTAGTAATGAAGCATTTTAGAACAGCAAAGGAACAACCAGGCATCACACAATGCGAATCGCATAACGAGTGAGTTGTCAAATGCTCAAACCCATTACAAAATCTTGTTCTTGATCATCTATTAACTGTGGCGCATGCTCACTTCAGGCATGATTCTTCATTTTCGTGAGCCACTGCATAAAATATTTGAACAAAATTCCATGCAATGTGCAGCGGATACCATGCTTCTCCAAAGAGTGACAAAAATAACATAGCGAATGCCGGCCTACTACCAAAAAATTATTATTTATGGCATAGTGGGTATCCAGCAAGTGTGCTTGCAGCTGTTGCCCAAAGAGTGTTTAGAAAGGACTCTGAAAGGCCGCTCTTCCAGCTTTCGCTATGACTGTGCTGCACGTTCCGCGCAGGTCTAGCATTTTTTTTATTATCCGCGCACCACAGCAGGGTTCAGAAACGGTGCAAGTGTAGAGACATCGCAGCTGATAAGCACACAGTGAACGAAGGTCACAAAACTGCCCACGCTAACGGACGGTCGCTTCCTGCAAATATACGGAACTTTAAGGCCCACCTACATGCCCGCGATTTTCAAGCGACGACGACAGTGTTTGCTGTCGCCATGGCTGTCGCGAAAGGCCATTCGTCGCCATCATGTTTCAGCTTTCTGGAAAACCAGAAAAAATTACTTGTTGCCCTGAAAAAATCATGACGATTTCCGTAACATGGCAGCACCACCAATTCAGTTGCAATTTGCTCTTCCTGCTTGTTATTCGCATGTACTTCAAGGAACGCAAGATGTAAGCTACCTTTTTTACAGTAACTTCTCTTGTGAACAGCGAGACAGCAGCCACATTTTGTCGCTAATCTTGTTATTGACTGTTTGTTTTGGATGCTTCGGTGGTAGCTTGGTGCTATGTGAATGACGGCGGCGCCTTCGTCATGCAAGGTTGCCACGAAGTTGGCGAAATGCATCGTAACGTCGTAGTGCACGCTTCTGTGTGACCCTTGAAATCACAGCAGATACCACTGTTGCGGTTAAACGATTGCGAAAAAAAAGAAGATGCAAAACGTTTTTACAAAGTGCGCGGGCGGCACAGGGACAGCTTGCAGAAGATAGTACCTTCAACAACCGAAGATGAGTGAAGGGCAACAAAGAAGCTGCTTCCAAACAGCATATGATTATTTGAAAAATGCTAAGCGATCTAAGTTTTTTTTTTTTTGCATCACCGTATTTTTTGCTCATCCTGAAAAAGTTTTCATAAAATTTGCCCCACATAATAAGTGCACCTCCAACTTTGTTTTAATTTTTCTAGGAAAAAAGTGCATTCAGTACACAAGTAAATACGGTACACTCAAGGTCCTGAAAAATTCTGAACTACAAAACCAAAATCAATTTAGCCTGATCCAGCTCACTCAGAAATCCCGGTAATGAAGAAGCGCATAAAGTGACCGAAGGGTTAGCGAACCGGGTCGCGCTCTTTTCTTTGAACTGGATCCCCCAATATAGTGGCAAAAGACAGTCATAAAGGCACGTTAAAAAACTTCAGGTTTATCAAAGTCAATACCCTACTTGGTGCACTTTATAAGTATGTTGTAGTTTCAGCATGTCAAACCTCAAAAGTAATTTCAAGTTTTTAAAAGTCATTAAACTAGTCTGCTATATTGAGAGAAAAAATGTGCGTTTCAATGTAGCAGACACACAAAAAATATTTGCAAAAAAATGTGTTTTATCACAAACATTTTCATATCAAGGTTCAACTGCACCAATGTAAAGCAGAAATTTCACCTTGTTATACCTAGGTTTAAGAATAAAAAGGTATAAGAGCATTTAATTTACTATTTTCATGTAAGAAGATTAATATATGTACAGAAGCAAAATTTGAGCTTCATCATCATCATCATCGGCCTGACTACGTCCACTGCAGGACAAAGGCCTCTCCCATGTTCCGCCAGTTAACCCGGTTCTGTGCTTGCTGCTGCCAATTTATACCCGCAAACTTCTTAATCTCATCTGCCCACCTAACCTTCTGTCTCCCCCTAACCCGCTTCCCTTCTCTGGGAATCAAGTTAGTTACCCTTAATGACCAGCGGTTATCCTGTCTACGCGCTACATGCCCGGCCCACGTCCATTTCCTCTTCTTTATTTCAACTATGATATCCTTAACCCCCGTTTGTCCCCTAATCCACTCTGCTCTCTTCTTGTCTCTTAAGGTTACACCTACCATTTTTCTTTCCATTGCTCGCTGCGTCGTCCTCAATTTAAGCTGAACCCTCTCTGTAAGTCTCCAGGTTTCTGCTCCGTAGTTAAGTACTGGCAAGATACAGCTGTTATATACCTTCCTCTTGAGGGATAGTGGCAATCTACCTGTCATAATTTGAGAGTGCTTGCCGAATGTGCTCCACCCCATTCTTATTCTTCTAGTTACTTCGATCTCGTGGTTCGGCTCTGCGGTTATTACCTGCCCTAAGTAGACATAGTCTTTTACAACTTCAAGTGCACTATTACCTATTTCGAAGCGCTGCTCCTTTCCGAGGTTGTTTGAGCTTACGTTCAATTTAATGGTTGGGCGCTACCAATACCTTTGCAGGGCTAGTGGGAACTGCTGTAGAGTTGTGCAAAAAGTATTCCGAAGTATCATAAATTCATGATACTTTCACACTGTGTCCAACATTGCCTCCCTTCTCCAAAATAGAAGAGGGCCTCAAAAATTTTTTTTTAATACAATCCAGTCCTTGCGTACTCGGTAAAATTACAAGAAAGAGTGTCCTCACCTGTCGACGGCACTGGTCTGAAAGACGCTGGCTCCCTTGAGCTGAAGGTCTGGCATGCCTCATTAGGCAGTGGAGGGTCTTGCCATTGGGCTCGAGACGTCGCCGGCAAAAGGTTGCAATATCCTGCTCACATGACGACGCAAGGTCTGGTGTGAGTTGGTAATTCTCAAGAAGAAAGCGACGGTGCTCCAACATCTCCTGCTGACATTCAGCTCCCACTGGATATTCTAAGGATTAAAAGCAAGCCATCTTTACATCTATAAAAGATAACTGCAAAATGCAGCAATACTACACAACCACTCATTAAATGTGCAGTTCTTGCTTGGGCCACAGCCCCACTCTAAAACTACATTAACTCATTATCTCCTGTGTGCACCACCTTCTTATCATTCTAATTTCATGTCTTTTTTTCAAAGCAAGACCCCGTGACCCTTAACCAACTAGCCTACACACAAGCCATTACTAACCTTGAAAGCTCACTGTTAGCAATATCTTGGAAATCACAGGGTAACTAGATTGTGATTAGCAAAACTTGTTTCCCATCTGCGATTGGATTAAACATAGAGGGAATGAAAATATCACCCACACTAATGGGAACTAAATGCATAGCACTCTTTGTTACATGTGTAGCTTTCCTATATTCTTGGGCTTATTCAATCACAATTGGCACAGTTATTTACTACCAGCAGCATGTTAATACTGAGGTTAAACATTATAAGAAATCAGTGTGGATGCTTAAGCGGAGATGCTACTTGAAAAAGGTTTTTTTTTATTTCTTGACCCAGATCCTTGAAATTTTAGGTGTTAATAAAGCTTGCAATACTGATTTCATAACTGTAATCTGATCTGATAGCTATAGTAGTTCCAGAGTTACTACAACTTTGATAACAAAATATAGGGCTTCTGGTGCACACTTTAAAACTTACTAAAAATTTTCTCGCAGAATCGGAGCAGCACAATACAGAAAAGTATCTCAAGTAAGAGATTAACCTGCTGCATTAAACACAAAAAATCAAAGGTACCATATGTACATTTTACATCTATCTATCAGCATATGAAGTTGTGGAACAAAAAATCTGTGATGTATATTGCAACCCCAAGCAGATACTTATATTCTAGAGTGGATGACGAAGATCTGTAAAAAAGTTTGTGCACAAGATGCGAGAATTACCTCAAATTGAAAATTGCAAAAAATGCCTTTGAAAGTTATAAATATGTTTACTCATGATTACACAGTGCGATTTGCATGAAACTTTGTGAGAGCATAAAAGTGGCACAGCTAGAGCACTTAAAATTGTTCTGCTTCATGTGTACTTCCTTATCCCTGCTTGAGAAGGGAGTCATTGAGGTGTGCTTTTTTCGGCATGTTGCGACGATGAGCCCTTACTTTGGCTGTTTCACACACAGACATTCTTTGGATTCTCCTCTGGTCGCGGGATTCGCCCAGGGTGATCAGTTGATCTGGTGACACTACACCAAGCTCTTCTAACACGTGTTCGAAGCTTGAATGCTTTTTATTAAGCCACAGCACGGTCATTGCAGCTGCAGTTTCCACTGTTGTCCTGGAGGCAAACTTCGTCTTCGGACACAACAGCCAGGTTTTCCTGTTCAAGGATTCTGCAGCGTTTTGGGTCTTTCCTTGAAGACAGTGTACCAGCAACTTTTCATCTGTGAGGCGCTTGTAAATGGGAAGCACAGCCAATCCTTGAGCCTTGGTCAAGATTGGTGTGTGGTCGGGTGGGGCCTCCCCAAGGGCTTCGGCTCGCCTATGCTTGCACCAGGCAGTCACCCCTTCTGCACAATATCGGTGGCTGCCTGCGGTGTTACTCGATGATGAGTGGAAATACGAGACCCAGATGGTGCGATCCATTTTCAGAATATCACCTCTATTGTTTGTGATTGCAATACGGTAAAAGTTTTGCAGCTTCTGAATCATGTCATCTTTTAGCTTTTCTTCTCATGGAAGTCGTGTTGGCAGTTTCCCAAGAGCAGTGCCAAGACGCTTGGCCACATGGTTTGTGCACTACTACTTGTCCACGACAACTTTACCATATACCTTGGCCTCAGCGACAGCGGTGTGAGCTTTGCTGTCTCCATCACTGAAGAACTCGGTGAAGCCCAATGGTGTTGTGTATGAGGGAGCCCTGCCCCGTATGCACAAAGCTGCCTCAGTCTCCATGGCATGAGAGGAGCACTCTTTATTTTTTTCGCAGGCAGGACTGTGGCAACACTATTCACCAGGACTATTCAACACTATTCACCAATTTTATTTTCTAGGGAATGGAAAGCATGCCAGCCATATTTGAAGTGCATGGATTGCTTATAGACAAAATAAAAATGGCTAAATCCTTGATTATTTCCTGCTTAGAGGTATGACTAATTAGATCACCTGAACAAGTTGGTTTTCTTACTTAGATGTCTCATATGAGATACTTGTAAGGTTCCTCCATTCACCCCAGTTTGCAATGACAATGTGCTTTCACTCTCTTTGCCAACGATAAGCTAAATTTTTGCTGGTAAAGATGGACTACACCGTATTCAAAAGGAGCCAAACATGGAACAAAGCAAGTTCCAAGAACTTTTACTGTGCCAAAGCCCCACTAGATGGAAGTACACTTAGATCCATGACATCACACACAGATACTGCTGTTGAAGTTGTTTAAGCACTCAACTCAATGTAATGAAGTGTGGCCATTTTCAGCTGCGTAAGAAAATGGCTGCACCATTAGCCTAGATTTGATCAACCAAATGTTTTGAAACACTACTTTATTGGTCTGATTTCGTGTATACATTTAGTGTCACTTTAAACTGAGTTAAATGCTCGCTTTCAGACGTCAAGTAATTATGCGATGTAAATATCAAAAGCATGACTTCTGGACATCTTCAATATTCATATTTACCTTTATGCATTGCATTCTCAAGGCAAAGGAGGATCTGGGCCAAGCGGAACTCCCGGCGATTTGAGGTTTTTTCACGACAGCGATACATGCGGATGTCTTGCAGACATGCTGCGCTCAGACCTTGGCTCACCCGGAAGTCCTGCATTGTCAGCTGCTCCCTCTGGGCCAGCTTCTCACGGCACTGCGTGTGTCATGTACAACAGGTATTCGCATATGTGATAAAAAAACAAAAATATGCTTGGTGCACTGCGCAAGCCTTAAAAGAGGAGCGTGATTCACCATTTCAACCTTTTCCATGTTAGAAGCTTGATGACAGAATGTAAGGCCACAATGCATCCTTTTTCTTCACATGCCAGACTTGCCTATAACCACAACTGCTGTCTTCAAAATTTAGCTATCCCAAGATATCAAGCAATGTGTTTGTGCACCAGTAACACAGCGAGTGCATAAATCAAAAGTTGATAAATTAAGGCTCAGTATGGTTCACTGTATAATGTCTTTTATAGTATGTGCAGACCCTGCAAACTACTTATATTCGCTATAAATGGCACTTCATAATGCTCTGCATCAAAGTCACTGCTTTAAGCCATAATACAAATGCCATTGCGGCAATTTGTCTTATAAGTGAGTGTGCGAAGAGCCAGTGTTCTATATGAACCAGTAGCTCTTCAGCTCATGGTGTAGAAGCCTTGTGCATTATAACTTATGTGGTTTCTACATAAGCAACAAGCTTGTACAAGTAGTGGATGCTAAAATATTAGTGAAACATCTGCAGCCGAGACATTGCATATGATACCGCAAGTTTACAGAGATGCTGTCGTGGGTTGGCAGGATTTAACTTGACTGAAGTGTTTTTCGTGGAAACTAAAGGGGCCTGGCAACATCTTTCTATGTAGACGTCTAATGCATTCATTAAAAGACTTTACTGCATCATAAATTGAGAGCCACAAAACTTTATTTAGAATACGTCAAGTAATAATAATACCTGAAATTTAACACACCAAAGCCAAGATATGATTATGAGATGCCGTAGTGGAGGGCTCCGGAAACTTCGAGCACCTGGGTTTTTTTAACATGCACCTAAATCTAAGCCCACGGGCCTTTTCGTCTTCATCAAAGAAACTGCAGCCGGTTTAGTTCCCGCAACCTCCGAGATAGCTGTACAGCACCATAACCACTAGCAGGAGTGCAACAGCCGAAATAGAATTTTGGAGCAATTTTTGGAGCAGCAATATGTTACTTTTTAAGCACAAAAATCCAAATTTGCAGCAGGTCACGGGGAAAAGAACACTCATTTTTAATTACAAAAGACCACATTGGAGCGCTATGAAAAAGAAGTATCTAAAAAATGCACGAACTATTCTACGTCCTCTAAATCCTGCAGAGTGAATATGAACACTGCTATTTTAATAGAAGTAGTATTTTGAACCAGTACTCAGTAAACAATCATGAGATGCACATTGGCATTTGCTACGCCTGTCAAATCCTTTGACAGGCTCTGAAAATTGAAATGTGAATTTGCCAAGCTGGCGACCTTGAAATTTGGGAGATTCGTAAAACTGAGGAGTAGAGGTGGCGAAAAAGGAAAAAGAGGTGACACACATTTTCTTTGATTTTGTAGGGCTCCAGCAATATCATACAGTGTCTAAATAATTGCCAGTAACTTTCTTAGACGTCAGCAGTCATATTACCGTATTTTCTGGAGTATAAGACGTGGTTTTTTTCTGAATTTTCTCCCCAGTGCATCTTATGCAAAAGTGCGACTTATATATTTTTGTTCCCATTCACTTTGGAACTGAAGCTATTTGTTTTTATTTTTAAACTGCGGTAACGATTGCCAGACTGTCAAGCAATCAATTGAAGCTGGCACATCAAGATTCAGGTTACAAAACAGCGAGCGAGACTGGAAAAAAAAAGAAAAAAAAATGGAATTATTGTGCTTTGCACGAGTTACCAAATTTTTAAGCAATAAATTTAGAAATAGCAAGTCACAATGTTTTTTTTTTATTTCACTATATTATTATTGTTATTGTTTTGCCCTTTTAGAGCATTTTCAGACCGTTTATTGTAGTCGAGGACCGACAGCCAAGGCGCTGCTGCACTTGCAAGGCCATAGTAAGAAAAATCCCCATCGATGCCGATACGAGCCAAGCGGAGTCAAGCCATCCTTCGCCAGTGTGGTCACGTGGTGTGAGCTGTGCTGCGACGGTTGAGTCGCCGTCTCCGCTTTGTCCAGTTAGTGTGTCCGGGTTCACCATGTCGCCTCGGCAATAGCAGAAAAGCTACACGTCAAAGTACAGGTTGATAGTGGATGAGTTTCTGCTTAAAAACGGTAACCGTGCTGCTGGACGACACTTTGGTGTGAGGGAAAAGATGGTGGGCCATCGGCGTAAGTCGGAGGAGAAGCTTAGGGCTATGAGAAGCACGAAGAAAGCTGACCGAGGATTGAAAGCCTGATGGCCGGAACTTGAGGCCCATCTGCGCACTTGGGTACTAGAACAACGTGGTGAAGGCAGGAGACCGTCTACTGTGCAGTTGCGCCTCAAAGCGCACACGTGGGCACAGGAGATGGGAGCTGTCAGTTTTGTCGGTGATCCTTCTTGGTGGTTCTCATTTATGAGACGCAACTGTTTGAGCATCAGAGCCACGACAGTTTGTTTGCTGCTGGACGACACTTTGGTGTGACTGAAAAGATGGTGGGCCATCGGCGTAAGTCAGAGGAGAAGCTTAGGGCTATGAGAAGCACGAAGAAAGCTGACCGAGGATTGAAAGCCCGATGGCCGGAACTTGAGGTCCATCTGCGCACTTGGGTACTAGAACAACGTGGTGAAGGCAGGAGACCGTCTACTGTGCAGTTGCGCCTCAAAGCGCACACATGGGCACAGGAGATGGGAGCTGTCAGTTTTGTCGGTGATCCTTCTTGGTGGTTCTCATTTATGAGACGCAACTGTTTGAGCATCAGAGCCACGACAGTTTGTCAAAAGCTGCCCGAAGACTTCGTTTAAAACCTGGAGAAGTTCAAAGCGTTACTGAAGAAGCAGGCGGACGAAAGCGAGATATCGGAAGATCACATAGTCAACATGGACGAAATTCCATTGACTTTGACATTCCTATGGGACGAACTGTTATGCAGAAGGGTGACAAGTCAGTGCTGCTGCGAACAACCGGGCACGAAAAATCACATTTTACGGTCATCCTAGCTTGCTGTGCTGACAGAATCAAACTGCCACCAATGCTTCTATTTAAGTGGAAGACGCTGCAGAGCGACAGCTTCCCTTCTGGTGTAATCATTTAGGCAAACGAAAAGGGACAAATGAATGAAAGCATGATGACAGTTTGGCTTGAAAAATGTTTTGTCAAACACCCAGATGGCTTTTTCCATGAAAAGAAGGGTCTGCTTGTTGTGGACAGCATGCGTGCACATATTACCGACGCAACACTTAAAAGGGTGAAGGCTGTCAACTGCACGGCTGCAGTCATACAAAGCGGTATGACAAAGCTTCTGCAACCTTTGGATATCTCTGTCAACCGCAGTTTCAAAGCTGTACTGCACCGTTTGTGGCAAAGCTGGATGACCGACGGCAACCACAGCTTTACGGCCACTGGACGCTTGAGACATGCAACGTTTGGCGAAGTGGCCAAGTAGTTCGACGAAGTGTGGGATACCATGTCTATGCCCACAATAGCTGCAGGCTTTCAAAAAGCTGGCCTTGTGGCATCTGCACCTGCCAGCAATTGTGACAGCAGCAACTTGGAAGATTACAATGATGTCCCTGCGACCCTGCCTAGTGAATTGGCCAAACTGTTCGACAGCGCACCGAAGGATAAGGCCTTTGATGGTTTTTCAATAATGCACAGTGAAGAATAAATTCTTTTTCTGCTTACAAGCACCTGATTGTTGCCTTTTTGCTGTAACCTGTGGAACTTTTACTGAAGGGTTAGGGGAATGCGAGTGATCCAGAATGGGTAAGTACAATGCATCTGAAACTAAGCGCATGCTGAATTATACTCAGTTGGGCTGAACACGCAGAAAAGAGGTGCGTCTTATGATGAATTTATTCGTGAAAACGTGCGAAAATAGTGGGGTGCTTCCTATACAAAGGTGCGACTTACAAACCAGAAAATACGGTAGTACTGACAATTATGTGCCGTATACACGCATAAGTAATCACAAATAATAAAATGCTTTTCTGAAGGCCACCCGTGTACTATGGGGTGAAGGTGGCTTAAGTGGCATTCTGCACTAGTTAGAACAAGGTCAAGAAATTTTCGAACTGCTGAACTTCCCCCCTCCTCTTTTATTTTGACGATTGAGTCAAGATTAGAGCACAACTTTTCGGCTCGCTTGAAAGGCGTGTTTGACTAAATAAGGTAACACCAGAATGCACCCATTGGCCCAGCGACAGCAACGCACATCTATCGTATGTGCCATTGCTTTGATAACCATTGTGGTCACCAGCAAAGGCGGCGTTCGCAGCCTGTCAAGTTTGTTCATGCGTATTAATAGCGGCATATGCTAACCGAGCATGCCGTGATCGCATTTGCTGACCCGCAAAGTGTTGCTGGCTACAGCAACGCATTTTTGTCAAGTTGCGTCGTCCCGCCGATAGATATCAGCAGCGGTCAGCGGACCGATGGGCACGCGGCGTTGTTACTTTATCAGAGCGATTGCATTTCGCGAGGTCCTGGCTTAGCAGTGGTTAAGAGTTAGGGTCTGTGTTCCTGGATCCCTGGATTAATTGATGATGCCAACTACAGGTGGCCAACGTAGCCTCCATTTCTCACTGAAATTAGCACAACTGAGAAAATTTTTAGCCTGGTCGGACATTATGGCACAGTGTGGCACAATTTGGGAAAATTTTGTTATTTTTGTGCAGCTCGATGAAAAAATGGGGAATTGTATCAATTTGGCACAATTGGCACAGCTGTTGCACCCCTGCACAAGACCATCACAATGGGGCAGAATTTATCAAGTGCAAGCACAGCTACAGGAATCTGTGACACGCTTCAAGCACATTCTTGTTTCATACTCTCAAACATGCTGAAGGCTTCACAGAGAAGGGGATGACAAGGAGGCAAGAAGATGCGTCTCTTCACAAGTGCACGTAATGACCTTGAAAAACTTTCGCCTCCCCCCCCCCCCCGAACACACAACTTATTTTCAGAGTGATCACATGCAGGCATGTGGTGGCATTCTGAGGCAGCCACGGTAATTATGCAGCTCACATTGCTCAAAATCAGTCAATGTCCAGGGATTTCACGCTTATAATAACATGGTCCCTGTGAGTACTATATGGGGTCATTTGTCAAGAAAAGAGGGTGTGTTTTCTAGCCGACTTTAAGAATTTATGGTAAATTCCAGGTCGAATCCTATGCAGTGGTATGATGTTTGGCTCGTGCGTTCTCAGGAGCCTCTACAACCGATCGGCAATGTTTTCTAACCATGCTGAAAAAAGTGTTGCAGGGCCCCTTTAAGAGCACAAGAATATCCAGGAAGATGACAAGAAATGAAGATTATATTAGAAGAGCTCAACACTGCGAAATGTCGACAACTATTCGCAACTTATGTATGATGATGTGTTTAACAATGCAAATGCCAGGCTTAGCCAAGGAACACCACAGCAGTAGTCATGGACAAGCAACTTATGCTCAAGGATTGTCAGAAAGCAATCCACGCTGCTTCCATTATCAATCTGTCATACAGAATAGTCCAGTGAACTGTTACAAGTGATTTGAACATGCATCATATGACTGCTGAATTTGTCCCTAGGGCTGCTGATCCAGGAGCATAAAAAACATAGCATCAAAGTCTGCCACAAACTCCAAAAGTTTGCAATAGATAACTCAATATTCATGTTTGGGATCACTACTAGTGATGCAACTTGGACTTTATGGGCATGAGTCTGGGCTGCAGCATCAATCTCCTTATAAAAAAAAAGCCCATCATCCCCACAAGCAAGAAAGACGAGGTAGGTGCAGAATTCAATCAAATGCATTCTCGTCTCCCCCCTTTCTCTTTCTCTCTCTTTTTTCTTTCAGATTTGCAGCATTGTGCATCGAGAATTCCTTTCCAGTAATCAGCCTGTCATTATTGAGTTCCGACTGCAGGTCTTAATATTCAGCAAAAGCGACAACACCTATGGCATGCGATTATCTGTGGCATACAAAATACTGGATGGCCCATCACCACAATACCTCTTGTCAAAAATCTATTCTCCCGAGTTTTTCATTAGACACAAGGTGATGTTGTCACATTTGTCCTACCCTCCAGATTTGTCTCCTGAGGTCTTTGCTCTATTCCCAAAACTGAACATCCAGCTTGAAGGCTACTGTTTTTAAACTATTGCAGATCTATCCTCCCGAGTATTTCATTAGACACAAGGTGAGGTCCCTTTTACATGTGCCATACCCTCCAGATTTGTCTCCTGAGGACTTTGCCCTAATCACGAAATTGAACATCCAGCTTGAAGGTGACTGTTTTTAAACTACTGCAGAGATGCATAGTGAATTGTAAAAGTACCTAGCGCATTAAAAGAAGTGGACTAACATTCCAAATGTGGTTGAAACAAAGGAATGCTATATTTCCATAGAAGTAAACTATACTTTGAGATAACTATATGTACGCATTTTTCATTGTCTAAAAACTTTTCAATACCAGCTCGTACACAGGTGTTGATTATACTGACAAAATTCAATGTAATGTCTCTAAAATAAGAACAAATCGAGACATATAGTGTGCACTTGATGTTCTTTTGTTCATGCAGTTACTGCTAATCAACTGAATTTACCTAATTATGTATGTTTATTGCAAATAATATTTTTATAAAGATAAGATTTTTTTCAACCAATTAACAATTTACAAAAAGAAATTGAAATTTACAATTGAACCACAAAAGACATACAGTCACTGCATATACTCCATATGGCAAGGCCTAGCACTAAGAAATTTGGCTAAGTGAGAAAAAACATGGATGAAAAATTGTTCATAGTATTTATTATCACAGGTATTCTCAACAGCACTTTAAAATGTTGTACCGATACCTTCTTTGCGAACTATCAAAATAAGATTTAACAATTTTTAGTATCTGCTAATGGTCACGGCCATCAATTTACATCAACTTGTGAAGTATGCAGTAATGCTTCCCTATATTAAGCATGCTTATTTTTATCAGGATGCAGTACCACAAATAAATGGGCAACATTCAGCACTAATTAAGTCACAGTAATTGCAAGAAAAAAAGTTCTCCAGAGTTATTGTGACTGAACACTTTGAACAAAAAAAATGCTGTGACAGAAATAGGGAGACTTAAAGTGATAATAAATACAAGTCAGCTTGTTGAAACATGGGCTCTAGCTGGGCTGGCCCTTTTTCAACAAGTGAATTGTTCACCTGAGTTATTACTTGGATTATCAAAAACTGCATGGCCTAGCTTAATTTTATGACCTGTTTTACTCAGTTCTATGCACACTCATTTAGTATTACACAAAATCTGGAGAAGTGTTTCACGATCAGAATGTGCACTTGCCATACCAGCAACCATATCAGTGACGATTTGCGAATACCAGCATGTAGGCTTGTGCGAAAATTCAAATGCTTTGAATATTCGAACGAATAGCAGAGTGTTTGAATTTGCTTTGTAAGAATTTAAATGACCGAATATTTCGAAGTATTCCATATGAACGAATATGTCTATATTAGTCCCAATGTAACTACCTGTAAGGGTGGTTTTGCTGCAGTATAGCGATGCTAAGCCGTGAAAGCACCTATATAAAGAAAATTTGCTTTACCGCAAAGCTCCACTTAAAATTTAAAGGGGCCCTGCAACACTTTTTGAGAATGGTCAGCAAATGCTGCCGATTGGTAGTCGAAGCTACCGAGAACACATGAGCTAAATATTATAGCGTAGCACGCCGACCAGGAATTCACAATAAATTCTCAAAGTCAGATGAAAATTGCTCTCTTCTCTTGGCAAATGATGCCACAGTGCCAAAAATCGCTCATCACAGCCATTGTACCAGCCATTAGCTGATTTGAGCATGGGGCGCTCGGTCATTACTGTGGCCGCTGCAGGTGGCCGCGACTTGTCTAAGCGTACATGCGCGATCGCACTGAAAAGCCACGTATTCAAAGAAAAAGAAGAGAGAAAGAATGCTCAAGGTCACGACGTTCACGTGACATATTTTCTTTCTCCATGCCATCTCTCCCGGCTTTGCTTTCAGCGCTTTCATCGGGACAAGAGGAAGAATACAATTGCAGCATGTGGCAAATCGCAAAACTCCACTCATACTTGACAGATTCTAAAAGTTTTTGCGGTGGTTAATTCGTGAGGCAATAAGCTTATTTAGTGAATCCATTTTATGGCTACTTGAAAGGCTGTAGAAAAACTCTTTAAATGAACATATGATCCTTAAATCAATTGATCATTTTTTAAAGCTTAAGGGGGCAGACTGGTCTTTGGGATCGAAAAGTGACAAAAGAATTCAGTTTTTAAAGTTGACATGTTTGGTTTCTGCAAATATTTTTCTAGCTCTCTGCAAATCTTTATCAACTAGGACGTGGTAATTTTTTTTGTAATTCCTTTCTGACTGCCCAGAGTCTTGGTGCTAGCACAATGCAGAACCTGTAAAAAATGGAGAGCCTACTACGAGGCTTCTTTACAATTTGCCAGTACCTGTGTCCAAAGCTCTATTACCAATTTATGAGCACCTTTATGAGCACTGCAAAACATGCACACCACAATTGGTGTTTTTTGAAGAAACTGGGTGTTATCAGTTTCTTCCATTTTTCTCAAAAAAAATTAATTTAGGACTGTTCAATTTTGAGGCCTCAATATCTCTGCAGCTAGGGCAAGTACAACAATAACTCTTCTTGCCATAGAAACCAGTACGTGTATAGAAGTTCGAGCTCAAAGCAGAAGTTCAAGCACAAAACTTCTTAATTACTTATCAAAAGTGTAACACAATACCAACTGCTTTTGAAAATGGAAAGTTCATTTTGCTATAAAATAACTAAGAAAGTCTAAAAAACAAAAAACTATTACATGCTTCTAATCTCTAGTAATTAGTGTATGTTGCCATATCTTAAATATCACTTTTAATTAAGCACTTTTGTATGGCGACCTTAAACAATAGAAAGTGAACAGTTATCTCAGGTTCAAAATGAGTTACAGGAAAGTAATTACATATTCAAAACCAGCAGCAACAACTGCATAAGCATGTGCAGTATGATCAAGATCACTGAAGAAGTAAACAAAAAAATGTCTAAGATGAGTCTGGCCACTTAAAAGCTTGTTTTGCCGACTTATACACACTAACTGTAATGAATAATGTTACGTATTTTGCAGATTACCACTTGTATCCTACTGAAAGTCAAATGCTGCTACTTCTCAAAGTTGTGTCGGCTTCCTTTGAATAGGACGAAAAAGAAAGCACTTGCATAGAGGCCTTGTTTCAATTTTTAAAAATATTGCAGAGTTTAGTTAGCTCATGATAAATATGCCCATTTTTCTTTATACATCATATAATCTATTAAAATTCGATTCGAAATTATTCGATCAAAACCACTATTCACTTCGAACCTAAAATTCACTATTCGCATAAGCCCACCAGCATGCATTAAGATAACGTAGAGCTCTTTTTTTTTCTTTCTTTCGCATAAATGGCACTGAGTAGGGCTTACATCCTACACTAACCTATCTGCTACACTCACCTGTTCGCTCATTTCTCTGCTAGAGCGGTGGCGCAGAAGGCAACGATATATGCGACCTTCCCCTGATGCCACATGAGGACACAGGCGGTCTCTGTCTTCCTGACATGCAAAGAAGAGTGGCCGATCCAAATGGAAATCTTCTCCTTGAAGTCGAGCTAAGTGCAGTAACTCCCGACGACAATTATCTTGAAGCTGGTTGATGACACGTGATAAGCACTCAAGTGTTGCTCCCTGCGAATGGCGCTCCTATGTCCAAAAAAAAAAGTATGAAACAGAAGTGCAATCATATATACCAGTTAATTTATTTTGAAAATTCAGCATAGTTAACAGTAGTACAAAGAGTGCTGAAATAAGATTGACTAGAGTGCAGGCAGAGAATATAATAACCCACTACCGAAATTCAAATAAGGTACTCTCACCATTTGAATGTACAGCTGTCAGCAGCTTTAACTCGAACGCTCTGATGCATCGCGCTTGAACTGAGGTCAGCGCCACCAAGCTTTGAACATGATATGCTTGCTGCAGTTAACAATAGATGTAGCGTGCGTCAGTTTCATACGCAAATTTCCTTTTCCAGTCTGCCTGACCGACGGGTTGAATTCACTCACTTCGCATCTTGTTTTCGCCACGTTTTGCTCGTGGTTACATTATCGCGCGCACCGATCGTGTTCGTTGTTGTATGCTTAACTTGACAATGAACCATTGTCTGCGACAGCTTACGCGCCTTACAAGTTTGAATTCACAGCAAGGAATCCCATGTATAAAAAGCAGAGCGAATGCATATTCATGGCATTTGTAAAAGTTGCACAATAAATAAATCTCAAATGCAGTGGCATTGTTCATGTAAATAAATTGCAAGAACAGTTCAATAATTCAACTGTTCTCGCAATTTAGAGTGTGCCTTTCTGTTCAGTTCACACTGCACGGAAGTTGTCGTACGGAGCGCAATGCTTGTGCGTGCTCTCAGCAAGAAACATGCATAGATACAATGCAAACCAAGCAATTTTCATGCGTAGTTATCGCATAAAAGCCTAAACTGCCATCCTATGTCATAATCAAATCTAGGTTCTGAGACGCTAAACCTCGGATATTACCACCTCGGGTATTCGGTTGGCACGAATACTGTGCTCCAAGACCACATCTTCCGTGCAGCGCGAACCAAGCAGGAAGGCACACTCTAAATTGCGAGAACAGTTCAATTCATGCTGTCTAAAAATGATTGAATCCGAACATAACAACACCACTGCATTTCAGATTTACAGTGAAACTTTTACAAACACCTTGAACGTGCGTCTGCTCTGCTTTTTGTACATGTGATTTCTTTTGAGTAGTAGCTGCGAATTCAAACATAAAAGGTGCGTAAGCTGAAAGCTGTCACACGCAATGGTTCATTGTCGAGATAAGTATAAGACAACAAACCCCATGAGTGCACGCGATAACGTAGCCACGAGCTAAATGTGGCGAAAACAGAATACGAAGTGACTGCCTTCGGCCCGCCGGTCAGGCAGACTGGAAACGGAAATGTACTAGTGAAACCGACACGCCCTACATCTATCCTTAACTGTAGAAAGCATATCATTTTCAACACTTGGTTGGCGCTGACCTCAGTCCAAGCGAGCCAAGGCCACGCGTCGGAGCATTCGAGTTAAAGGTGCTGACGACTGTACGTTTCCCAGTAACATGCACTCTAGCAAAAGCATACAGCACACACACACGTTGGCTCAATCTCCACCAAAAAAAGGCTATTTTGAGATAAACAAAAACTTGTGACACTTTAACTGAGCTCAATGAAACTCAGTGAAAAGATGTAAAGTTTGAATTAAAGCATGCCTTGAAAATGCAAAAAAAAAGGGCCACTCACCAGGCCTCATAACAAATGTTAGTTAGACCATGGTTGTTGTATGTCCAATTAAGAGCATTATGCCACAAAAATGTTTCAATCAGTTCATTACGAGCTGAGAAAACTGGTATTTTGAAGCAGTGCAAAAGGATGATGCAAAGAGGAAAGCTCGAAACCCTTGCTGCTCGCCCCACGTAGCCTTCACAAGCCAAATCTCTTCCCTAACCTTTCTGGCATCCGAGCAAACGGTCACGTGCTCATGATGTCTCCGAGCAAGCCCGATCGCCGAAGATGCGAGAGGCGTTGTTTTGTTGACCAGCGTTATTTAGTGATCTACTGCCTGTTTCTGCTGGATGGATGCCTCGGTGCAAGCTCATTTGGAGATTGTGGTTTAGACGAACTAGAATAGATGAACGTATCGAGTTGATGAATTTGCAGGGCCATTAATTTCGTTTCCAGGGCTGGCGTCTGCTCAATGCACTAACCGCAGCGATGGGAACACATGCAAAACGCAGGCATGTTACCCCGAATCTCGTTGAAATTCACGAAAAAAAAAAAGAAAGACGCACACATTCCTGTTTTGTGTCTCCTCATTTATCTCAAGTTTTATTACCTGTTCAAGCAACAAACTACACAAACTGCACATGTAATGTTAAATAATTTTTGCCATGTTACGTGCTACTGTTGACCACATCAGAGAACAGTTGCCTACGTACGTAAAGGACCGACGCTACAGCACTGCCGTCTACGTAGGGCAATTCCTACGTCTACGTCATGCCCTCATTCTCTAGACATGCGCCAGTGAAAAGAAGAAAAGCAGCGTTCATCTTGAAATTTGACCTATTTCTGCAGCACGTAGCGTTGCAAATTTTGGCAGACGTGATTGTGAATGCCCCATGAATGCATTGCGCTCGTCAGCTCAAAATTGTCAAACCAGGTGAGTGGCCCTTTAATGTAATATCTACTAAAATATATGTATGTGCTCTTATAGAGATATGTTATGGGCACCACACTAGGGGTATGCTATGAGTACAACCCGGCAAAACGGAAAGTAGCACAAAAGACAATGTTTCCACAAAAAAATTTGTCTCCCCTCAAACAGCTAAGCCTTCTCTACCAGAGGCACGTAGCCTAAATAAATTATAAACAATGAAACAGACAGAGAGTGAACAAGATACCTTATCTTGAAATGCAAAAAAAAGTTTACTTACATCAGGGCTCTTTGGTATTCGGCCGCAAGTGAATCGATTAATATCCGAGTCACAAGCATCCGTGAATTTGTACACAAGACGATAGTCCGAGAAGACCACTGATTGCATGCGCTCCAAGAAAGTGTGGCACTCCGGTTCTGTTGCGTTCTCACTGTGGTCTATAAGACACGCCAGAAGCTGTCCCTTTTCGCCAGGTACACACTGAGGAAACTGTGCAAGAGGAAATGAAGCAGAGTTCCATATGATATTAAGAGTGAGTCCTCACCTTAAACAGAGAAAAAAAGACAGAGCCAGATAATAGTAATGATTACAATATTTTATTCTTGTGTGTTACATTGAATTGCTTTGCTTTTTACCATAGTATTAAGGTGAAGTAGCAGCAATGACTGTAAATAGCACTTGAAAAATCCACATGCACAAAAAACATAACAATAAAGGGGGTGTAGAGTAGAAACAAACTCAATTCAGTACAACAAAATATACACAAAAAAAGACACTGTGATGTCAGAAAAGGTTGCAGTCAGTAAAGTATGTAAGAATAGAAACGGGGCAAAAAAAAGTACAAGCATACAAATGTCATCCACTTCATTTACTTAAGAAAGAGGATACGATCAAGGAAAGACAATAGATGGTGTAAACAGTAGAAAAACTACTGAATAGGGCACGGTCAATTCAGTTGGGAAGTTGAAGAACACGTATTCAAAGGGATATAGAAAGGGCTCATGTCACATTAATTACAAAAGCTTCAAGATAGACTGTTAAAATGCACTGTTACATTTCCATGGAACATGACTACTAGAAATAGAAGCCCCTTTTCTGATTACCCTATGCAAATTTAAAATTGCCCTGCTTCTTCTAGGGCAATGTTGGTTACTGCTAGCTCAGCATTCATATCACTAATGAAGCTGGAAAAAGAACACTTTGGTACAATTATTCTTATTACATTAAAAGCCATTCAAACAAAGCTAAAAGCCACAGGTTTTTGGGAACCTTGAACTTCCATGCCCAACAATTTCTTACTGGTTTCAAGAATTCTAAAGAGGCAGCAATTCACTGAAGGACAAAGACAGGCATGTTTTTTTGGAAACCATGGTAAATGGGTAAAAAACTGCCCCACTTGGGCATGACATCAGTGAATTAGCCTTTAATGACATGTCATGAGTAAAAGGGCCCGAGGCACATGCCAGGCGCTGAAATGCGGCGCATGTGCACGAGACCTCTGATGGTGCACATTTACGCACGAGATTGGACAGAGAGGCTCATGGCACGCAACCCGAGCCGTAATGGGAAATGCCGGAGGATGAGCTATCACTGTGCATTGGGGCTTCGAAATGCGAAGATCAGGAACGTCAGCATCACTGGAGCGACAGAGGAAGTACTGCTGCCCGGTTCTGATGTTGTCGGCGAAGAGGCTCGGAAAGCGGCCGTCGATCTCAGAAGACTCTAGTGAGGCTGCCCGGACTTGCCGCAACCTTTCACCGCAGTTCCTGGTGGGCCCACAGCTCCTCCGCTTCGAGCCAGAACGGATGCGGCCCGCACCACAGTCATTACATTGAAAAGTTAGGCGTAGCCTAACTGAGTCAGAGAAGACGACAAAGACCAGAACCAACTGGCAAACGAGGTTAAGTGGCTTGTTTGCAAAAGAGGATGATGACTGTAAGAACTTTGGGAAGACGTTGACAACAGCATCAACGAACCCTCGATACGGCAAGGGCACCGAGTAGACATGGCAACGCGGCATGAACTGTAAGAACGTTTCGTTACTAATATGCCATGTTGGCTTAATACTAGCGGCTTGGGCTAGAGTTGGCTCTAATGCAGATTGCAGCTAGTTTTGGTTTCAGTCCGTAGCGGACTGATGTGTACATAAATTGTTAGTTAATTTTTTAGTGTTATAGCGCTAACTTTGTGTATTCGCTTCATTTGTCCTTTGTATAAAGTGTGTTTGTTTTGGCATGCCCGTCTCCCGTCTCTCTCGATCCAGTCCCTTGCAAGCGTACCTGAGATAGATTGTGACAGGACATTGGAATGGCACCGATTGATTACTTCAGTGAAAGCTTTAAGCATTCTGCATGAGCTGCTGTAAGTCCACAAAAATTCATTCTGATATCATCTTTGACAGATTACCAAAAGTTCATTAGTGCTGAATGGAGCATATTAATGCTAGTCGGATCTCAGTGAAACAGTTCAAGACAGGCTTCTAATGCTGTTACAAGTGATTAGACCTGAATCTTTCAGCTAGATCTAAAGTATAAGCAGAAGTTAATTGAACAGATTCTGTCCAACAGATATCAACCAGACAAACGCAGCAACAGAAGAGGGTGTCAGAGAATATGAAAAAAGCTACTTGATTCGAATTTTATGAAACCAAAAAAATGTGACTGAACTAACCGAATGACGAATTACCTGAAGTACCTAAAAAACATCAACAATAAACAAGTGTCTATTACATCAACGCATTTTCATTTTCATGATGACCACATAGGTCAAGTACTTATTTTTTGTAAGAGCAGTGTAAAAGGAGCAATTTTTGTCAGTCGTGACTTAATTCACAATGTGACCATGGCTCAACACTTCCATGTCTGAAGCCAAAATGTGCTCTGAATCCACACCTTATTATATACTGCCGCCATGTGCATAAGATTGTAATCTTTCTGCAAGTAACATGGCCAGCAACTGATTGTTCGCCTATCTCAATGTAGAAAGTGAGTTTTATGCCAGCATGCAGGCCGAGGCTGAAGTTCTTCTCTTCAACAACTTCCACCACGATTGAGTTCTATGACATCGGGCTCACACTGCCCCAAGTCATGAAGAGCTACCGGGTGCTGCATCTGCTGCGGACGAAACGATTGTTGCTAAACACATGATCATAGTATCCATGGAGTTTTGAAAGCATGAGCATGGTCTACATTTAAAGTCATAACATAACTGCAGAGCACTGCATCTGCACCTGAAAGGGTAAACCTGTTTCCCTAATGCACTATTATGGATGGCAACAACGCAGTTCTGAAAACATGCGGCATAAATGAAACCACTGCTCATGCTTGGGCCCCAGTTGCTATCAACATAATCATAGATAGCACCCACAGAATTTGCATGTACAGTATAAAATTGAAAACGAAACAAGTTTGCTGCAGTTAGCCTCATGGCACTGCTTCAGGATAATGCAGAAAAGGCGGCTTCATAGAAATGTGAATGAAGAAGGGAAGTCTTTTTTTTTTTAACTTGCGTGTTTCAACCGTTTGTAGTTGGGGTGCATGTACACATCCAGAGGTGAGCTACAAGTGAGAAAATATGATGTAGATGTAAAAAGTGCCTGAAAAATCTTTGCACACAGCTATGCATACTTGTGAGGCATTGGCAGCCTTTGGTCCACCTTGGCCTGATGTAGGCCTTGTGCTTCACTATTGCACTCAATACGCTTTTGAAATGCTGTACACAACAGCGACGTCACAATCCATTTCTCCATGTTCGAATACATTGATCACCACCGCATTAGCAAAGAACAGGAGGTTCTTCGATTTCCCATCTGCTATCACAATAACAAAAGGAGCAGAGAATCACACAGAACAAATGACGACCGACAAAGAGGCACCGCAGAAGAAAACACATGACGACAAGTGGCAGTTTTCACTCATGAGGTGCCCTCCTAATCACACAGCTTGCACTCCCAAATGCCTGCAGGAAAGCTATCTTTCTGCAAAAAAAAGTCAACTTCTTTTGAGAGAAAGCCAACTTTTTAGGAAGGGCATTTCACACTGCCTGATGTTTGATGTAACCATAGTTGTCCTATGCATTCCTATGAAAGCATTTTTGTGTGTGAATATAGTTCACTATAGTCAGCTTCGACTGCAGTAAAATAATGAGAGTGAAAGTGAAGTTTGTAATGGCCATAAAAATATATTTTTGAAGGGGATCACGCAAGATGCCTTCACCAAGGTCCTTACAACAAAAGCTTGGACGCATGGGCATCCAAAGAAGGGGGGTCAAGGAGGATAACTTCGAAAATAGAGTAGACTTTTATTAAATGGAACCTGTAGGGACTAGGAAAATATAAATACAGTAGACTCGCGATAATTCAAACTCTGATTCTTGATACTCTCAGTTAATTCAAACAAAACTAAATTTTTGGTTGGCCCTCTACTCTTTCAATGTATTTAAAAGCCTCTTATTTCAACTCCATCATTGTGTCAATTCATACTATTTGCACCTCTATACCAGAAAATATCTGCTGGTTTCCCACTACTATTTAAAAAATTGCGTGCTTTATAATCCTAACAGTCTAAAAACGGAAAATAAGCGCCTCAGGCCTTCAAGGAAAGTAGTACAGAAATGTATCAAACAAAGCACATGCATGGTAAACTGTGATGCTTCTCAACTGGTATAGAGAGCTTTGTGCTGAATGCACATATAGTAAAGGAGCAGTTGGCAATTAATGATTTCTTTAAAAGGTCTGATCAGCAGTAAACAACCAATAAACTTGCGGACTTTACACCTGTGCTTTCTGTTCATTGCGTGCAGTTAGGGTTTAAAAACGCCTAAAAAATTTTTTACGTATTAATATCAATGCGTAACCATAATGTGGAGCGTCACCTAACCGAGAGTCATATATTTGAGAACTTCTGATAATTCAAGCTTTTTGATAATTCAAACAATATCCAGAGGTCCCTTTGAGTTTAAATTAACGAGAGCCAACTGTATGTATATTCTATTTAACAGGAGTTTCATTTACTGAGACATGAACAAGAGTGCAGATTACAAGTACTCAACCAATCATATAAGACACAATTGTTCCATTTAAGCAGCAATTCCATTTACCAGATTTTTGTTAATCGAGAGTCCACTGTAATAGGTTCAAGCAAAAAGGCACAACAGACCATGCTACAGCACACTATTTAGCTCCACACCTGCATGTGGCGGCGCCCAATGACGAGAAACGCTGCTGATCCAAATGACCCTCTTGATTTAAAAATTGTCAGTGATCTAACTCATAGGTGCAATCTGCTATATGACATCAAATTTGTGCCAGCCCGATGTTAAAATTATATGGGTCAAGAAACTTGTAATGAAAAGTGTCGAAAATCTGTTGCCACAGGCATCAACGCCCGCCGACAATTGAAGTGCGACTAGGTGAGGAGAGGTCAAATAACCAAAACTAAAAGCTCAATATAATATTATTTTTCAAATACTCGTAATTGTATATATGCCAAGTTAACTATACATTTACTCAAGGTTTATTCGACATCTGTCTTAATCATTAATAGCCTCAATTTTAGGTCGAGTGCCATAAATGAAGGTGGGGGGGGGGGGGCACATCCAGGCAATTTGCTATCAAAGCTTGAGTTTAGTTCAGCACATTACTGAGTCAACGAGGCAACACTCACTTTTGTGTGGTGATGTGGTGACTTCGTGCGTACCTTCCGTAGTTTATTTATTTGCTTATGTGCTGTTTACTGGCGTGACATTTCATAGCTGAACAAGCTCACAGAATGAGTAAACAACCACTCCTGTAACTGACGAGTGCCTTCGCTGGCGCAAGGGCGGCGTACCCTCACCTTTGCCGATGGATGCGACACGCTAACCTACGAGATGCTGTACTCTATGGTTGCCAAAGTTATATTCACAAGGCTGCTGCCTCGCTGCAGTGGTTTTCCACGATTGGGCAAAGTGAGCTTTTGAACTATTATGCTACTGTACTCGTGAAAAGTTGTGTCACAATTCTGTCTGCGAAGTTTTCTATGTAAATTGCAATTACACCATTTGGCTAATAAAACAAGTTTGCTTCTTCAATCTTTCTTGTTGGTCTTTCTTTTCTCTCATGCATGCATTTAGAGAACCATAAGGCACAATAAAATCGCGTATTTATAACGGCTTGTAAAAGGTCAGCTCCTTCCCCCCAATTAAAAAAATTTCAATTTTGCCCTATGTAGGGCAAATGCACGACGTCTTAACAGCTTCTGGTTGTGACGTCATAATTTATTTTTTATTGTCTGCTAGCTGTTAGTTGTCCTCTCCATATGCAGATGGCAACGGTGGAACGAGCCACCAACTACTGGATACATGGGCTTCTATGGAAGTTACGCTACCAGTTTACATATACCTTGCCAGCCCTCCAAAATAAGTAAGGGTACTTCAGACAGTGGAAACTTTGTGCTCTACTTGTAAAGTCTCCTTGTTGTGCATGACTGTAAGATCCGGCTGACTGTTCACAGCAGTGTCTGCTTTCTGCAGTGTGTCCTTGTTCACCAAGCGTAAGAGGTCGTTCCAAACCACTTCAAGAAGGTCGTCATTGTTACTGCCATATACAATACATGTACTAACATTATCTAATGTTTAACTAAGTTGACTAAAGTTGGCAAATATAAACAGCTTCCTGCATGCAAACATGTTTCAAGAAAACTTATGAGAAGAAGAACAAACCATTTCCATCAGCCGTGGGCAAAACTTTGATGCTGCCTCATTGAAGCGGTTGTCTTGAGTTATATTACGGCGGTATATCCAGAGCAGCTGAAACAGATAGACAAAATGGCATCAATAATGCTAGAACTATAGAGTGAAAGTTGTTGAGACATAGTGACAAGTTTGTTTAGTTCGATGCAGTCTCTAGAAAAGCACACTCGGCAACACAGATTTAGCCAGACCACAAATTAAAGAAACTTGCATTAGTTATATGAGCATGTGAGTGCAGTACTGAATATCTTAGTACATGCAGGCAAGTAAATGACATTAACCTCTTGTGGTTTGAATCTCTAATTGCAAATTCTGTATTAGAGGCACTTGAACAACGAAGTGAAGCAACACGAATATCCCACTGAAATTTTTTCTCAGAAAATTGAAGGTTTTTTTTTTTTTCATAAAAAACCAAACACTCAATGTGTTTCCAGCTTAGCGTGTGGTTCTTTAAACTAAGGTAAGTGAATATTCGCAATTTCAATTATTTTTCAAATAGTTCTAGCTATTCGATTAGATTCACACTAGAATTTTACTTATAACTTCCCAAAGATAAATACAGCGAAAGTCTGATTGAAAGTGGCCCTTTCAGGTTTTCAATATGCTTCACCTCATCACACTCTTGTATTGAAGCAAACCTGCCTTTCAAGCTCGGCTACAGTCTCACGAGGCCTACTCCTGGCAGCCCGATGTGGCCTTTTTAGCGTAATGACTACTCGCACCCCCCTCAACACCAACACAATATTGCGAGTAGCCGGCTCAGTCTGTGCCTTCCACACCGCCAAAGCTGAGGAAGCAGCCATAGCTATCGCAACGTCCTCTGGGTTCACTATGATCCCCAGCATCTCGAAAACCGCTTTCTCCCATTTCACTCGTGGTGCGATCGCTCCCATTACCTCACAGCTTCTTCAGTCCCTCGCCTCCCTCGAAGACGAGGATCTGCCTCACATATCTTTCGTCTGGGACTACGGTGCACACCGGGGGAACCCGGGGAAAGAGGCCGCCCACCAACAAGCTCAAGAATTCATCAACCGAGTGGTGGGCCGACCCACAAGCCTTGAGAACATCGGCGAGCCCCTCATATCCCATCATGAAATCGCTCAGCATATCTTCTCACGTATCGAACAAAACCACCACCGCATCCCGAACTCACGAAGCCACAAGAAATCGCTTGGTGCCACCTCCAAACGCACTCGTTCCCATGCCCGCAGGTATACACACACATTTACCCCAATCTGTTCAGTCCACATAGCTCACAGTGTGGCTCCATCGCCTCCCTCTCTCATATACTATGGGACTGCAGCGAAAATCCGCCCCCGCCTGATCTCTTGACCACTGCCTCGCCAGATGCATGGCAAAGTGTACTCCGCGATACGAGCCTAGAAGTGCAGCTCCGGGCCATACAGCAAGCTGAGAAGGTGGCAGACAGGCATGGCCTAACTGCCATTCCTCTGTGAAATTCTTTACTTCAAGTTGTCTCCCTGTCTCTCTCAAATTTAATGACTGAAAAAAATGCTGGTTTCAACATGAAAATGATAGACATGACAGAGGTGGGGGCTTAATTAATGCTGTTATGGACCTGAATTTGGGCAGGAAGTCCAAAAAATCAGATGCCAAAGATTTTTAGCATAAAAAATTTCAGATGTCCTTATATATTAATGTCTACAAAGTAGATTTCAAACTCAAAACTGATGTGGCTGACAAGGGAGCCCACCCTTGTCCACCATATCAGTTGTATCAACCTACAAAGGTTGATAGAGGAAGAGAGGCTGAGGAAATAGCATCTTTGCCTTTGACGAGTGAAGTGTTATTGGCAACACTTTAGTTGCGCCAAATCATGTACTAATACGACTCGGCCTCTGCATTGCCTCACTGTCAATAAGACTATGAAATACCACCCTGCAAGTGCTTCATCAACCTAGCAAAAATAAACTATCATGTTGCTATATCTCATAGCAATATGCTTTGGAATTCCCCAACTTTTTTCATACAATTTCACTTCAAACTATTAGAAAAACTTTCTAGAAATATTCAAAAAATATTCAATTCAATTTGCACTCACGCTTCAACATTCTAATTTGCTTCACACCCTGAATTTCACTATTCGCACAACTCTAGAAGAAACACTTGATGGTTGACCTCACTGTATGGTCTCAAATAAGGCACAGTACTTTACATATACGTCCCCTTGGAGTGCTTTGCGGCAGCACGCTTATACTGATATTGATAAGTGTAAGCAGAGTGATATTGATCAGTATAAGCAGACTGATATTGATCAGTCTGCATTTTGTGGTGGTTTCAGTTAATCAACATGTTTAGAGCCTCATACCTAAATAATGCAGTAATAGCAAAGAAAGAGCAGTCAATCTCGCACTACTGTGGACAGCAGCACGAGTGGAGAAAACATGGTTAGTGAATGAAGCAACCAGAAATTAATATGCTACCTAATAATTCAGAATAAAAGACTGGATACAAACATTAGTTAAACTTGGTTAGGAACATAGTTCCTTTTTGTGCTGCGAACTAAAAATGAGAACGGGACCTAGATATGAAGACCACTGGTGGTGTGCAGTCTTACAACTTGCGCACCATCTGATGTTCTCATGTCCCTGTCCAGTTCTTGTTTTTAGTATACAGCGCAAGAAGAAACCATGCACAGCCACCACCTAGCCCAATTCATTGCTCTTTATGATACTGTGAGAGTATTGAATGGGGCCCATTTCCTAAAACATAATAGATACTCCTTTTTGCATCCCGAAAAGGTTTTATAAGAATTGGGTTAAACCCTACTGCCAAGCTTAACCTTGCGGTAAATAATAATAATTAAGCATGTATTCCAAAACCAATGAAAGTTATTAAGAACAAGTGTTTCACCCATATGCAAACAACAGTATTCCCACATAAATATGACCTACACTTCCATCTTGCTAGGAAGCGCAGCCACTATTACAAAGAACACACAACACAAGCGCTTTTGTTGTGTGTTCTTTGTAATAGTGGCTGCGCTTTCTAGCAAGATGGATCCTTACCAACTGGCCCGATACAATTGTTTATTGAGCTACACTTCCTTTTTGCTTAATCTGAAAGTGAAACGGCAATTGATGATACATCAAGAGCCTGTTGGCTTTGGGTGTACAAAAGATAGTGGCCCTTTTACAAGTGGCATTTACATAAACATGACAATGATGCATTGCCTTTCTCACACATTGAACACATGTAAATGGCAGTAATATACAAAAGCAAACACTTTAAGTTGCATTGTTAATGGCAGTCATGACATTCAGCCGATACCTTCCCAGCAAACATACATATCATATAGAAAAGGGTAGCCAAATAGGGCTAGTTACTTCTGTTGCAAAGACACAAACAAGAAAGGAGCAGACCAGGATGACAATAAAGTATGAAACCTCTAACAGATCTAAGCTATATTTAAGATGAAAAAAGTTTGAAAAATGAATGCAAGTACAATGATTTCTAAATAAATGTCAGAGTCCATTCAGCTAATGCAAGAGAAATGCAGTGACATTACATCCGAGGATGGGGCCTTGACAGGGTCGAGCAACTTTGGCAATTATAGTGGTGGTGCAGACCTCGCACCTGAATGGTGCATGAATGAGATGAGGCCTACGGCAAACTGTCAACATTGTGAAAATGCACTGAGCATGTCAAAGCCCCAACCGCAGAATAAATTCTTGAGGAAACCACAAGTACAGGCAAGTAAAGAGTGCTCCATCTGATGAAGCATGTGCCTTTGGCCCATGCTTCATCAGATGGAGTTAAAACATATGCCTTCGGTACTGTTTACGTTTAGGTATATGGCATCATTTGCCGAGAGAAGAGGGAGCGATTTCAAGCTGACTTGCGAACTAATAATGAATACCAAGCCACGTGCTGCCCCATGTTTGTTTGGCTTGCGTGTTCTCAGGAGTCTCGACAACCGATAGGTAGCGTTTTCTGACCATGCTGAAAAATCTGACAGCCTTACAGCTAACTTAATAAGGAAAAGCATGGGCAAATCTATGTGTGTCACTATTTTGTTTTTTGTCATCTCACAAATGTGTATAGAAAGAAAGCAAAAAAAAAGGATCAATTATAATTCGGTCCTGTCTCTACCTAAAAACTGAATAGGTGATGAAATATAAGGCATGGTCTGTGCAGCAACACATACTTAGTATGCAAAAACCCAAACCTCTGAACTGAATATTACAAAATATTGCCACAGTCACAAGGTTAATGAATACTACTGTATTATTCTTCAAAAAAAAATTCCAGAATGAAGCTAACAATATCAGAAACTTACATGATGACAGGCTTCTGACAGCCCTTCATCTTCTTTTCGCTGCAAAAAAAGAAAAACAACAGTCAGCACAAATACATACCTGAAAATTTTAAAATGATGAAAACAAAACGTAAGAAAACTAACTTTTATAAACATTTCCTTTATGATTATATGGCATCAGCATTTTCACTATGCAGCTTCCCAATTAAACGTGCGATTTCATCAACAAGTGTTCTACGCAGCAGGCTGCAATACCATTGCAAGTGACAAAGACTCTGCACGAAAGAAGCATTTAACCTCTGATCAGAAATATCTGAAATCAACTAGCAATAATTTTCAACCCCAATAAATAACAACTTTAGGCAAATCTAATAAGTTTCAAAACTGTAGTTGTACGACAGTTTAAAGACATTTAATTCAAACAATGCTTTCACTTTGGCTGCTTCAACTTTTTGATTTCTGGGGCTTCGCAATGCATCCACAGACAGTTGATGTGATGCCAGTCATAAAAAAGTACTAAAAATGTGCTCAGACCCAACTGATCATGCTACTGGTCTGGTAGCAAAACAAAAGATTGTCAGAAATGCTACAGCATGTTCATCGCTTTCATAGCCAAGAGCAGGTGGTATTCAGAGACTATCACTTTCACCAAAACAGTTACGTTCGCAAAATATCAGAAGACTACAGTCAGACCCTTTGATACCACTGGGTCAAAGTGGTATCGTCCTGCCCAACCGCAATGAGACAGCAGGCCAGATATGACATTCACAGATGCTAACGAGCCCGGTGCTTATTAAATCTATCAGGGTTGCCAATAACAATCATTTCATAATACTGCCCCAGAATAGAGAGTAGCAGAGAACCCCTTTTTTTCTTCCCATCTGGAAAAGACCAATAAGTAGCTCTATGCCCAACCTCATTTTCTCTAGAGTTTAGATAGAAAGCAAACATAACTGTTTCCTTCGCATATCTATCTGACAACTTATTTAGAGTAGACCCACACTGTATTCCATTCCAAATGATTCAAACATAATAGCAGTTACTAGAAATTTAATATGTCTACAGTGATTGCTTGCCACCTTTTCCTTTAAAAGAAAGAAATTTCAGTGCTCAGGAGTGAGAGGTTATGCAATCATTCAGTTAAAAAAGAAAAGGAAACAAGACAGCCATGAGAAGATCTTAAACATTCAAGCTTGACCTGGAGATCTGTGCTGGTATTTTGTTCACTGCCGTAAGCCAACTGATGATGAGAATAAAGGCTTGAACAACAAACGTGGAACATACTCCATGCTACATCCGATTTACAGTATTAAAACCATTGTCACTGTCTTTGTTTCTGTTCTTGCTTGCACAATAAGAAAATCAAACTGTACCTGCAATGTCTGTAATGAGTGCAAACATTTTTATTTATTGTCCCACTGTTTGGTAAAAAAATAGATGATTTCAATGTCAGTCACCTAAATTCACATTGCATCCCAAGCCTCAAAAAGGTTAGGATGCAATACAGCTGCAGCTCACAGCTTAGCTGGCCACACTTGGAAAGCTTGCAACAAAAACTACTGTTTTCCATTCACTTCTTCAAACATGCCTTGAGTGATCATTTACATTTAATGTGCATCAAGACCTTGTTTTTAAGTTAACTTTATTCTTTACAGACTATGGATCCCGAAATCTTTGCAGTTAGACATTGCTTAGTGTCAGTATCTACAATTAATTTACGATATTCATAATGATAACATGTGGGCCAAAACATGATTATAACAACGCTTCATACTGCACCAATACACCATAAAAGCACAAACTGGTCCCCATTGAATCATTAAACCAAGGTCTTTTTTTTTGCTGCAATAAACTACTTAGACAAACTAAATAAAAATCAATGCATCCCCACACATATGTATAAATGACTGAACAAAGCTTTCTTAAATATGTCCTTTGCCATTTGCATAACTGAACACTCTCCACTTAATGCACTCTCTGGCCGCCTTTTAGTTAGTAGTTGGGTTGGTTTGCCTTATCAATGGCTCATACCCACTATGGCAAACTGGCCAGGAATATGAAAGCTAGACAGATGGTGAAATGCAAAAAGAACACTTATGAGAAATTCACTTCAATGTTCTGCTGCTGACTTTTCTTGCCCCTCCTTGTTTATTCAGGTCTCCTTGTTTACACCCATATTGGGGGATTGGCCAAAACTGGTCACATAACCAGTGGCATATGGCCAGTTGTACGTACAGCGTGGCCAAAGTTGTATACTCAGTCAGACAGTAGTTAACAGCGAGTAGCAAGTCCAGTACCCTTAACACTGAAGGAAGTGGCAAAGAGACTCACAACTGGTCGTAATGTGCAATTATATTAGTGTAAATGAAATACCATGAATTATAGTGACAAATTGAAGTATCTCTTTTGCAAATTGAATAGGATTACAAATTCCACTTAAGAACGGCATGTAATGCAGCTTAGCAGAAGTTCCTTGATACTGCACTATATGGTCATTTAGTTTGCTTTACAAAGCCCAATCCTTTTCTGTGCACCATAATGAGCACTGAAAATGGGTGTACGTATATTATTATTTGTCCCCGCTCTATTCTACACTGCTTATGAGGTAAATGAGTTTTACAAAGAGAAGCCGCACTGCTTTCGTAGCAACTAGAGGAACATGTCAAGCATGGTACATGCGTTCATATTGGTCATATCAATTTTATTGTGCAAGGCTAGATTGGTAAATTACACTTTTAGAATACAATAAAAAGTCCATTTTCATCAATTGATTAGTGTACAGAAATCATAATGAAAGCTAGACGATGATGCTACCTTGATGTTACGAGATTAGCTCCCAATGATGTCACATATTTTGAGTCACTTCTTAGAGTAATTGTTTATCATTGCACTAAGACAGTATTTCGATCTTAAGTAAGCAATGATTAAATTTAGTCACTTCTCCAAATTATTTAAGTGCAGCTGTCTTTGCTACAATCAAATCCCACCATGGGCGTAGCCAACGAGAGAGTGTATAATATATATATACATATACACACACACACACACACACACACACACACACACACACACACACACACACACATGAACATACATAAAGTATAGTTGACTCCCCCCCTCTCCGAAAAAATTTGTGGTGCGTACACCCCTGCATTCCACGAACAGCTGATCTGATTTTTTTTTTCACCATATTTTGCATGAACTTCTCTTTGGAAGACTGCAATGCTTATTACATGTGCAGTGAATAAGAAAGACGTTGATACCATCAGGTCAGCTATCATCAACACAAGAAAAAGGCACGAGATCGGCGATCAAGCACCGTCATCTGGGTCCGCCTGCGTTCCTTTAGAGCTACCACCCGCTTGCTCAGTCCTTCAATAAACCCCCTTTACATTTGGTGGATCGCGCTGGGTAACTACATCACCTACACCCTGGAACTCCTATCCTGCACCCTGCCGTCACCATGCAAGTTGACGCTTCCCAACAGACAACACCTCCCGCGGCCGCTACTTGCCCCGGCCCGGTTCATCAGCGAGACCCCCCCGATCTTTTCGGGCGCCGAAGACCAGGACGTCGAGGACTGGCTGTCGTCCTATGAAAAAGCTGTCGTCCTATGAAAAAGTCAGTGGACCAAACAGGTGGGATGACGCTGCTAAGTTGAGCACCGTCAACTTTTATTTGGCTAATGTGGCGAAACTGTGGTACACAAACCACGAATCCGAGTTCGAAAACTGGGCCACTTTCAAGCAGGCAATATCCTCGGTTTTCGGTCGCCCTGCCGTGCGGAAGTTACGCGCCGAACAACGCCTGCGCTCACGGGCACAAGAAGCTGGCGAAACGTTTACCGCCTATATCGAAGACATACTCGATCTCTCCAGGCGCGTCGATGCCGCAATGAGCGAAAGTGCCAAGATCCAGCACATTATGAAAGGTGTTGATGACGACGTATTTCAAATGCTCCTTGCAAAGTCTCCTGGCACGGTGTCTGGAATGGTAACTCTGTGCCAGAACTACGACGAATTGCGACAACAACGAGCTCTCACCCGTCGTCCATTTCAGCCTAACCAACCACTCGCTGCACTGGACGTCGTACCTGACCACTCCCGTCTTCTAGCACAAATGAAAGACTTTGTGCGTGAGGAGGTCGCACGTCAGCTTTCCCTCCTGCCGTTTTGTCAGCGCCAGTAGCTCCCACAGCAGCAGCAAGAGCAACCCCCGACACCGTTAGCTCCCATGCTCTGACATGCACTTCAGGACCAGATTGCTGAGGCTATGCCAGTGCCCTTTCAGCAGCAAGTTGTCGCCGCGCCTCTTACTTATGCTGACGCAGTAAAGAGGCAGCAGCCACACCAGCCCTCGCCGTTCAGTGGACTGCCGCATGTTACCGCTCCTACTCAAGTCTTCCGTCTCATGGGCTCCTCCCCTCTCTACCACAGCCTCGACTCAGCTGTATGCCGCGTGGGCGGCGCCCCTTGCTGCAAATGCCTGGCGAACGCGCGATAACCGGCCAATCTGTTTTGCGTGCGACGGCCCTGGCCATATCTCCCGATACTGCCGTCGTCGCGTGCCCGCCTACACAGACGTCCGACCACGAAGCAACTACATGGACTGACCCCCTTTTGGTTATGAAAGTTCGGATTGTCAGTCAAACACGTCTTCCCGTGACTATCCGCAACTTCGTCTCGTCGCTCACCTTCACCCAATCGACGCTCCTTGTCACCCATGCGTCCACGACCAGCCCCTCAAAATGAGGGAAACTAGCCGTCACAGTTCAAGGGGCAGGAACTGCGCTATCGAAATGTTCAAGTCCTCGCACCTTGCCGTCAAATATCGTCGAAGTTTTTGTAGACGGCGCCTATGCATACGCTCTTGTGGATACCGGTGCCGCTGTGTCTGTTATAGACGCCAAACTTTGCCGCAAGCTCCGAAAGGTGACCACACCGCTTGATATGATGTCCTTACGTGCAGCAAATGGAGAACCTGTTCGACCTATAGCCGCCTGCACTGCCCGACTCACAATTGCGGAGGACCACTACATTGTTGAGTTTATCGTCCTTTCCTCATGCTCTCATGACATCATACTTGGCTGGGATTTCCTATCGCGTAATCGTGCCGTTATAGATTGTGCCCGTTCCAAACTTGAACTACTTCCGTTGTTCGACCAACCCTACGACCACACTAATCAAGCCGCGCACAAGCTAGTTGTCAAAGAGGACACTGACATTCCACCGACAACAGCTGTTTTGCTCCCTGTGGTCTCCGACGGCGTTTTGCTCCCTGTGGTCTCCGACGGCATGCGTGATGAAGTAGCATTTTTTTGAGCCATCAAGCCTTTCTAATACCCCTGTCACACGGCCACCACTAAACTCCCTTGAACACCGTCAACGTAAATCTCCCCTAGGTGGCTCGACGGAGAAGGAGTTGTGGCAGTGTCACACGGCAATGAAAAGGTTGTAATAGTTGGCACGAGGGGGCTCAGCTGGCGCTGTTTGATTTTCGGAAAAGTATTCTAATTTCATCTCTATTGATTTTTTTGTGAATCCTCGTTCTGGGGTTTTTACAAAAAAACACTATTAAGGAGGTAAGAGGCTAACAAACCATAAAAATATTTCCAAATAAAAACGAATTCGCTAAAGGTAGCGATGCTGCTAGTGACGCTGGCCACGTTGTGCTTTTAGTTGTTTTGTTGTTTGTGTTCATGCCTGTGTACGAAAGTTCTTGTGCTTCTTTGCCTCGTGAGCGCACATTTTGTGTTCTTCAGCCATGAGTGGCACAGCGATGACCACAACCACACGCATGGACGAAATATTTTTCAATGACGCCGGCCGGCCCGACTCGCGAGGCACCACGTGCGAGGCACGGAGTGTAGAGCATCGGTGTTGAGAGTAAGTGAACTCTGGCGGGCGTAAATATATGTAAACAAACACGCGTTGTGAATGAGTACTACAACGAAAGAACGTTTAAGATTGCCAAAATGCATTATTTTTTCACTGCGGCCACTTAGTGCTCGAAATTTTTCTCTGACCTATAGACTACTGGGGACGAGAGTACCTCGTTTCGCTGCGAAGGGAGATCGTTGAACGTACTTTGCGAAACGCTCCGTTTACCTTCGTTTGGGTAAGGGTGGCCGTGTGACACGGACCGCATCTTCGTTGTCGTAAGGACGAGGGAGTTAAACGGTCTTCGCGGGTGCCCGTGTGACAGGGATATAAGTCGGAAACCACTTCTGCTCCCTTATTCAGCCCTCTCAATTTCTAATGGAGCCAGTGCTCTCTGCCTTACCAATCCCTTTCCGCATACCATCAAACTGTTTAAAGGCGAGTCTCTTGGATGCGTACAGCCCATTGATAACGGACAAATTTTTACCGTGCCGCAAGAATCATCCCAAAGTGACCTCACCGCCGTCAGTGCTCTTAACCACTCTGATCTACAGGCTTCGAAAGTGTTCGATTCGGCGATCGCAGACGGACTGTCACCATCTGAACTCCTCCAACTGCTGTACCAGTACCACGAATCTTTCGATGTTGTTCAACCTTCACTTGGCCGCACTTCTACCACTCTACATTACATCAATACCGGCTCCCATGCGCCACTACGACAGCGACCATATCGTGTTTCTGCGGCGGAACGCCAAGTTATTACCGAACAGGTGAACGATGTGCTGCAGCGCGGCGTCATTCAATCTTCACAAAGTCCATGGGCCTCACCTGTAGTGCTCATTAAAAAAAGGATGGTTCCGTTTGCTTCTGCGTGGATTACCGGCGCCTAAATCAGATCACTCATAGACGTGTATCCTTTACCCAGGATTGACGATGCCCTTGATACTTTACAAGGTGCCGACTTTTTTTCATCATTAGATTTGCGCTCAGGGTACTACTGGCAGGTCCCCCTTGCAGATGCCGATCGACCAAGAACAGCCTTCGTGACACCGGACGGTCTATATGAGTTTAATGTCATGCCCTTCGGCCTCTGCAATGCGCCTGCCACCTTCGAGCGCATGATGGACTCGGTTCTTCAGGGTTCGAAATGGCAAATCTGTCTCTGCTATCTCGACAATATTGTCGTCTTTGCGCCAAACTTTGGAACACATCTCGAGCGCCTCAAACACGTCCTCACATGCCTGAAGAATGCTCAGTTGCAACTCAACCTCAAGAAGTGTCACTTCGCTGCTCGGCAACTTACGATTCTCGGGCACGTCGTGTCAAAGGACGGTATACTTCCAGACCCGGCTAAGTTACGTGCTGCCGCCGACTTCCCCAAACCAACGACTATGAAGCAGTTATGGAGCTTCGTGGGGTTATGCTCCTACTTTCGCCGGTTCGTGTGCAACTTCGCCTCTACATTGCGCCTTTGACCGAACTTATAGGCAGCAGCACTGATATTTCATCATGGTCTTCCGAGTGTGACCAAGCCTTCTGTACCCTTCGTCGCCTCTTCACTTCGCCACCAATACTGCGTCACTACGATCCTATGGCAGCAACTGAGGTCCACACCGACGCCAGTGGTGTCGACCTCGGTGCGGTTCTCGCGCAATGCAAGACTGGATTCGCCGAGTATGTCGTCGCCTACGCCAGCAGAACTCTCACCAAGGCTGAATCAAACTACAGCGTCACCGAGAAGGAATGCTTGGCGATCGTTTGGGCGCTTGTCAAGTTCTGCCCATACCTTTATGGCCGTGCTTTTGATGTAGTAACGGACCACCACGCATTATGCTGGTTATCTTCCCTAAGGACCCATCGGGTCGTCTTGCCCGTTGGGCTCTTTGGCTTCAAAAATATGACATTCGCGTTGTATATCGTTCCGGCCACAAGCATACCAATGCTGATGCACTGTCGCGATCTCCCCTATCCCCGGACATTACATCTGTTTTCTCGGACAACACGCTGTCAGCTCTTGACGAGGACACCATCTCTTCTGCACAACACAATGACCCATGGATCGCTTCGCTTCTTGACGCGTTATCCGAGGCATCGACACTTCCAACCACTCAAACCCTGCGCCGCCAGGCTCCGCACTTCAGTATTCGGGATGGCCTTTTGTACCGGCGCAACTATTCAGCAGATGGTAGGAAATGGCTACTAGTCATTCCCCGAACGCTGCGCTCTACCATCTGCTCGTCGTTTCATTCCGACCCGCAATGTGCTCACGCCGGTGTTTTCCAAGGCCTACGAGCGCCTACGAAAAAGGTATTACTGGCGTGGAATGTTTACCTTCGTCCGCCAGTTCATTCGCGGCTGCCACGAATGTCAGCGGCGGAAAAGCCCACCACATCCTGCAACAGGTTCATTGCAGCCACTTCCATGCCCTGACTGCCCATTCAACCGTGTAGGAATTGACCTCTACGGACCACTACCATTAACAACGGCAGGCAACCGATGGGCTATCATGGCAGTGGATCATCTAACACGGTACGCTGAAACTGCTGCTCTCTCCACAGCTGCAGCACAAGACGTCGCAACTTTCATACTCAATCGTTTTGTGCTTCGTCATGGTCCTCCTCGAGAACTCCTCAGTGACCGAGGGTGTGTTTTCCTCTCCGATGTAATCCAAGCACTTCTTCAACAGTGCATATTGTACACTGGAAGAGTACAGCCTACCACCCACAGACGAACGGCTTGACTGAGCGGTTTAATCGTACTCTGGGGGACATGCTCGCTACGCATGTCGCTTCTTATCAAACAAACTGGGACCTCGTTCTCCCATTTGTGACATACGCGTATAACACCGATACGCAAGTAACTACCGGGTTTTCCCCATTTTTTCTCCTGTACGGTCGCCAACCATCGCACACCATCGACACTTTACTGCAATACTCGCCAGATCCCTCCAAATGCAAGCCTGTCTCGGAAGCCGCTCGTTACGCAGAAGAGTGCCACAAGCTAGCCAAGCGGCTTACTACATCCGACCAACAGCGCCAAAAGGAGACCCGTGACGACAACCATCGTTCTGCACCAACGTTCGTTCCTGGGGCACTTGTATGGCTTCATGTACCGCCCTGCGCCCCTGGTGTATCACCCAAGCTACTCTCTAATTATCATGGTCTCTACCGCGTGGTCGAGCGTACTTCACCCGTAAACTACGCCATTGAACCCCTCACGCCACCGAGCAACCGTCGTCGGCGTGGACGTGATATCGTTCACGTAAACCGTCTGAAGCCCTACTTTGACCCGCTTGTCCCCATGTGTTAGATTGCCAGGATGGCTTCAACTTTTTCGCCGGGTGTAATTGTAGTGAATAAGAAAGACGTTGATACCATCAGGTCAGCTATCATCAACACAAGAAAAAGGCACGAGATCGGCGATCAAGCACCGTCATCTGGGTCCGCCTGCGTTCCTTTAGAGCTACCACCCGCTTGCTCAGTCCTTCAATAAACCCCCTTTACACATGTTTTATCAAATTATTCAGCTGCACATTATACAAGAATAGATGCAAATGCAACTTTCTGCTTGCACAAGCTCCCCCCCCCCCCCAGAAAAAGAAAAAGTGACCAACATTATGTTTCAGCCCAGCCCTGTAGTGCAAAAGCATATTTTTAAAACAGCTTAGGTTAGCAGGGACCTTATGCAAAAAAGTAAAAAGCCAGCCATTGTCATAGCAAAATTTGTAAACTGCATTCCACACAGATATCACAGGGAATCTATTTGCTGTTATAAAATATGTCACACCTCTGTGGTTTTTTTGCCCCTCTGAATAAATATACAACATTAATCCAAAATTTCACTCAACAGCGCAGTTAAAACACTCAACTTTCTTCAAATATTTTTTTTTGTCCATGCATTCCTTCACTTCACATAGCTATCACTAGACTTCTCTATTCTGGTGACTAATTATTTAGAACGGTAGTTGTGTGTTTTTTGTCCTTCATATGCAGATATAATGTGCAGCATACACATTTTGCCTCAATTAACATTGACATACAATAAATAGTTTAAAAAAGCAAGCAAGAATTGCAGACATATCAAAAGAAGATAAGTTCTAATGTTCTCACAATATCCTATATGCATACTTTACTGAAATATGATCAACTGCCACATAACTGTCAAGTTCCTTGCAATTGAGTACACAAAAGAACAAAAAAGTGTCTACACAGTCATTCAACTTGAGAAAATATGTTTTTTTAAATAGACAAACACCACATCCAATTTATAGTTATGCCTATGCCAGCTTCACTGGAAAGTGCTAAAAAGGCATGAAGTGCACATTAAGCAACCTAGCAAAACACAACCAAGGCAGCACAGAAGACAGAAGTAACACACACTGTGTGGTCAGAACCTGCGCGGTACATTGTCTCCTGTGTTGAGTACGTTACATTCACACACTTCACATTCAACCTCAATGGCTTGCACACAACACACATGCTTGCCTAGTAGTAAAATGACAGAGCTATCTATTTAGACAGCCATGTGATATATTACAAATCCTCAGGGCAAGAAGAAATTGATATTTTAATTTCTTTTACAAAGCCACAACCTGTTTAGTCTCAACTAAAACACCTAAATTGTTTTGTTTTTTTTCGTCAGCTCTGCATGTCACCACTTCCCTATATAATATGCAAAGCTTCACATTTTTAACATCTTTGCTTGAAATACCACAGAAAGCACAACACGAAATTACTTACAGAGACCATTATTTTCAGAAGTTAATCTTTCCCTCAGTAGAGCAATCAAGTAGACAATATGAGCAAACATTTACAAACGTTTACCTATCCTCTTCTTGCCAATTGAATATTTTGATCAGAATTTATTGCACATCACCATCTGTTTAGTGGGCGAGAAGGAGGGAAGCTGTTCACTTTTTTTATTGCGGCATGGAGCATTGTTTCCACATTATCAAGCTCATCAAAAATAACTATGATAGTATCACTAACACTAGGTGCAGCAGTCAGCCAAGCACAGTGTTTGAAAGGAGTGTCACATGATAACTGCTCAGTTACAATCTGTGAAACCTGCCAAAACTGCCTATTTCAACTGTGCACTTATTGTTTGAGACGCAGAAATGCACCCTTTCCACTTTTATCATGCGAAATGCTAAATGGTCCGTTTCACAGCACATACACATTGTGTCAAGTGTTTGAGGCATGAAATTGAATAGACTTCTGCTTCATGAGCAAAGCTGTGTACTGCTTAAGACATGCACTTTAAAATGTTTGTTTTAAAATGCAAAATAATTATTGATTATTAGACAGAGCTTTCACAACATGATTAATGATTTGTGGATATCCAATATGGATAGCCTTGGCAGACTCATCAAAGCCTTAAAAATGGCTCGATGCATCATGAGCCCTTCAAGAGGATTCGAATGGCACAGTGCACTTATGATGACTAAACATTATAACACTCTGAAAAGTATTTGACAGTCACATTGCACAGGTCTCAACATAATATAGCACAAAGGAATATCAACTGAACCCAGGAGCCCCTCCAAACAAGTGCGAGTTTTGAAAACATAGGGGTCCCCATCATGCAGTAAATGTCACTTTTGTGCCCCAATTTCTCGCTTGTAATAACTTCACTGAAGTTTGCCTCCTAACAACAATAAACACGAAATGAGCTTTCCAAACAACCTTCCAAGCAGAGATTCTTCCTCCTTGCCACACTATAACCAGCATAAAATTCATCAACCCTTACATTACATATAGGTTACTTCGCATGCCTGGCATAAAAATGCTTTCTACAATATCCCACCCCAACTATCGAAATCATGCATGCTTTAGGTAGCAATGCTTTCTTGAGTTTAACTTTAGTGTAACATCCCCAATTGTCATCTTTCAACAGCTTAGAAATTAACCGATACCACAGATAACATGAAAAGTCTTATAATCCAAACTTATTTAAAGACAAATTTTCCCCTCTTAGGTAGATGGTAGATTGTGATGTAAACACCGCTCTAGAAAGCAGCTACAGAATTTCGAAATGACCTAATTCAGCAAAGACACCTTGAGATTTTTTTGTTCCTGCTCTAAAGTAGCACAACTTGAACCCTTTTATTACAATTTTTTTCACTAAATTAGCAAACATTCACTTACCTAATGACTCATTCATTAAAAACACCTTTTATTATTCAAATAATATTAACTTAATAATTATTTTTCTGGCCTTCTATTAAAAACAACTTTTCCTCTCAAGCTGACTATTAAGGTCACAAAAGCACCCTGCATGAAGCACAGCATTTTAAACATGCTTTTGTCATTCTCTATATAAGGCATTATTACTGAGATGGTATTCATAGGACTTTGCTGAAAGCAAGGGCTTTGCTGATAGGACTTGCTGAAAGCAAAGCACTTTTTCCATGTGAGAAAGGTCACCAGAGGTTTCAAGTTTTCCTCGCAAACACTGATAAGTTGACATTTCAAAGTCTAAAAGTTTACTTAAGACAAATAAATGTCCAAAACTACAACTTCGAAATTGAGGATGATATCACTGCAACTGCCACAATACACAAGCACTTTAAAAGCCATCATGGCGTCAGGCATACACTTCATTTACCCACCAACTGGGCCCACAAAAAACAAAAGAAAATAAAAGAAGCCTTCCGGAAAGCTGGTTCACAGTGCAGGATACCTGAATGAGTGTCACTCATCATTGGCGCACTTCAAAAGCAACACCTGAATGAGCGAGGCTTGTTTTTGGCGCAGAAAGCGCTAAGAACCGTTTTGAAATTTGTCTCCACATTGCTTTTTACATTTGTAGACCTTCAAAGACATAATGAAAGTCATTAGGCAAGCTCAATGCAACATTAAAACCCAGCCTGAAATCACTTTGAAAATCAGAGGACTCACTGGTGACTAAGCAAACTATGGCCATTTGAGCTACTTGGCATCTGCAAACATGAAGCTTGCGCAGTCTACTCCGCAAGTAAAACAATGAGACGTAGCTGACATTTGCAAGCATAAACAAAACGGCCCTAATGAGCTCAGTGCTGTCTATTCTTACACATCATGAGACATATTGTACTAGCATGATGGAAAGCTCAATGTACATACATTTGTGAATTAAGCAGAGAACATTTTTCTTTCCGATGTGAAAGCACCTAAACAACTTTAGTTGGTGCATTACCTGGCTCATATACAATGACCTAAGTATGCGAGTAATTTTCTGAATTAAGAATGAAATTTAGTAATTACAGGAGCATGTTGCATCTGACATTATCATAGCAACCTATAAACACATTGGTAGCACCTGACATGTGCACTGTATGAATGATGAAAGTACATTTTTAAATGCATTGTGCAGTCCCATCCATCATGTGTAACACTTTGTAGGCATCAAAGCATCCACAAGTGAAGCCCCTTGTTGTGCAATAAATATCTGTGAAGAACAACTCTAGCGTCTAACTGCACATCTCAGACATTTCTTTATGAAAGAAAATTGCATTGCATCAACCTTTTTCTTTTTTCATTCTGTAGAGCACTTTCCCATAACTGTTCTGACAAACATTAGTATGGCATATACACCAATATTACATACATTCTTCAATCATGTGTGTGGCACAGCCCTACCACATGAGCTTAGCAATAGTTGTGAACTTTAATTGATCTATGTAAAAGCCGAAAATGACAAACCAACCACATGTTCTTAACAATGCATAGTAGTGAACTTTCACTGAACTATGCAAATGTCAAAAATGACAAGGGTGAAAGCTGTTTTTACAATTCGACTGTGATGGATGGCTACTGGCCATAAGGGGCAGCATTGAATCTATTGTTTTTTGGGCCCCAGCCATGTCAGAGCCACATCACAAAAGCAATTAAAGGGATGTCATGGTGTAGAGTACTCAAGAATTCAAATGTGGCATTAAATAAGTTAGTACGACTCGTATGGGCAATAGCTCGAGATAACCACTTCATGTCGCAATGAATCTGGTCTCTAAAGAAAACGAAGGCTCCGATTTACGCAAGTGAGTTGAAATTATGCCTATATGAACCAGACTGAAGATGGTGGAAACGAAAGTATGGCCTAAATTGTCCCATTTCAATCTGTCAGTACTGTACATTTGAATTTTAATTCACACAGAACAGCAGCATATAACAGCAGCCTATATATATTTTAGGACAGCATGCTGTCTCTAGGTGCAATGAATGAAAATCGAAACTGCTACAGCACTGCAATAAAGTAAGATTTCTTTTTTTGCATTATACTGTGCTCCTAAACTTTAAGGCCCTTAGTACAACCAAGGATATTTAGGTTTCACACATTTTCCCAGTCTCATAATTACCCATCGGATTACACTTTCATTTGCAAATGCATGAGCTTATTTCAGGCAAAAAGACCATCAAGATGACACTGCAAGATGTTTTAGCTGCACATGTGTGTGAACACGTTTCTCAATGGCATAAGTATATTGCTCGAATAATGCTAGGTGGCATACACTTCCATGTGTGCCAATATGCACGAAACAGCACTTGAACTTGTAGAGGTGGCAAATTGTGCAGTACAGATAAACATACTTATGTATGCACAAATGATTTATTGCCTCAAAGGATTACTGGACCGGCTAATTTAATAACAGCCAAATGACACGAGGGAGCCGCGGTAACCTTGCCTCCTGGTTTGGTGATGCGTGTGTTTACCTATACTCAACTTGTTCACCACATGTTTCCAAGGAGAATACCAATATGGTTGTGGTCTTTCGAATCACTTTAAATCAGTGGCATATCAAGCTTAACTGCGACCCCCTCGCTAAATCATAAGTCCTCACTTAAAGCCTCGTTGAGAAAAACGTCCCATCACGGCCCGCTTTCTGGAAACACTGCTAGACTACAGCCCATTATTAACAACACTGCTACATTAACACACCAGTCGACAACCCTCTGTGCATCGTCCTGTCTTTACCATCTTCGTCAGTGTCCTTTGCGCACTGCAAGTTTCGCCATGTATCACCACCGACACACCGTTTTTACTTCTTTCCAACCTTCTGTGTTCACTCGGCAAATGTTTTCGTACCAAAAGATAACCAACGCAGCTCTTCCGTGTATTCTCCGAAACGTGCCCTAATTAACTAAACATACAGGCACTCAGACTTACTAGTAGCACCTATCGTACCGCCACGAGCTAAATGAGAATACGAGTGCACACAACGGGCAGCACCGGTCGAACGACGCGCTCGGCTAGGATTTATTCTGATAACGTAAAATCATCCCTGTGCTTCCGTATTCGAAGGCACGTAAATATTCACTACACACTCATTCAGTAGCAAATATTTACCGACAAATATTGCAGCAGCAAAAAGCATACAGGACAAGTTACGTCATGCTTTAAACAAGACTCAAACAGCGATGTGCAGGAACAGAACCACTTACATGAGCGTTCTGAACGCAGTCCAAGACATTAAAATTGTTTTTCAATTGGCTAGGGGAGCACATAAGCCGCAAATCATTAGCGCATGCGGGATCTTCAGCTAGCTTCACAACAGTCGTCGGCTCAACATGCCTTGATTTGTCAGCGGCAACGTCATTGTTCGAACTGCCATGCGGCACACCTTGACCGGCACTGTACGCGAAAGGCGCTTGCTGAAGTACGACGATAGTGAACAAAAACGCGAACACACAACACCGCGAGTTTCTTTGCCAACACGCCATGCTACTGTGCGGCGTCACCGAAACACGTCCGTCCCTAAACGCCATGTTGTTGACGGCCCGCCTAAATATTGCAAACCCTGTGAACTCGCAGTCATGAGTAGCACCCAAGGAGGATACATAAAACTTGCTGGAGTGGAAGGGGCGCTGTGCGAGTGAAGCCAGCCGCCGCCATCTTGCCAGTGGCAAAAAAGCGTGCTCAGTGCCATCGCGAGCTGCTGATTTCGTCCGTTCTTGTTTCACCTTGTCGGCATGTAAAGACAAATGGTTTACAATGGTTGCCTCTTGCGTCGTTCACGGATGTGCCAACAGGTTGAAGAAAGGTTGTGGCCTCACATTCCACCTGTACGTACACGAAAACGTCTTCGACATAGCCATTCCGCGCTCGTTACTAAAGGGAGCTATAGCTGATGCGATCTAAGCGTGCAGAACATAACAGTCCGGATTTGTTTTACAGGTTTCCTAAAGATCCCGTAACGCGGGGCCTCTGGGAGTGGGCCGTTCGCCGTGAGAAGTCGAATGCGAAAGACTGAGATCACTTCGCTCTGTGCACTTCGCGCCAGAGTGCTTTGACCGCCTCTTTGATATTGAAGGGAAGCATGTGAACTGGGGTTATGAAGTGGCATTGAAGACACTTCAACGTGAAGAAGGGTTGTGGCTTGGAAACAAACTTACGAAAGTCCACGTCCAATGGGAAAAGCAAGAAATTGAAGGTATGATATGCTGTACAACTGATCGAGTGCCTCAGTTGCCGACGCTTTAGACTTCTGCGAACAAAAGCTAAAGCTGCCGCAATTCAAGGGTGCCAGCACAAGATCTACGTTTATTAGAACTTTTGATCGGTTGTTTGATATCTTAAAACTCCAGGAACCCGCTGACAAGGTCGTACAAAGCGCCCCTTCGGCAGGGGAACGAAGCATTCTAGAAGTCGTTTTTTTGCGGAGACTTGAGCGTACATAAACGGGCTGAGAGATCCGGCAGTGACAGAAGGACTGAAAAAAAAAACGGATTTATTGGTTTTTGGACACGCATGGCAAGCACGGAAAGAATGTTTGACAGACAGCCCAGGGTCAGCTGAAATACTTACTGACACACAAACTCAGTCAAGACTATGCCGAAAACTTCTTTGAATCAATACGTGGATGAAGCGGCCATAACAACAACCCAACAGCTTCGCAGTTTATGGCTGCATACAAGCGTCGGTTCCGATGGAAGTCACGTCTTCAAGTTCTGGGCACTGCTCCGAAGATGTTCTCTCCGTATTGAATGCAACGACTCCTGCAGCCATGGTAGATCCAAGACTGACATGCGCAAGGCCCCAGTCCTGCAGCCCGATGACCACGACAATACGCATCGCATTGACTAGCCCGAAAGCTTTTCTGTTTTTGTCGGTTCCGTGGTGCCATACATAGCAGGCTTCATTGTTCGAAAGGTCGAACTGCAACTACCTGTGAAGAGTGTATAGCAGTCATGCACTCAGATGAGCTGACACCTTTAATTAAATGTAAGAGGCGAGGTGGTCTTGTTTCACCGTCGCGAGATGTCATTAGCCTCTGTAAAGAAGTCGAGGAATGAGGCGGCTACAGGCTGAATGTGATTCCATCACAACGGTGAAGTCAAGAGCAAAACACCTCATCCTGAAAGTTCTATGAGCTTCCTCCGAGAAAAACTGGTTCCATAAACTAGAGCAGCACGTCCTAGACTTTGATACGCTCGATAATAAGGTTTACAGTTTGTGCAGGCAAATCGCCGAGCAATACGTAATAGTGAGGATACAACACATGACGAAGGAAAAAAAAAAACGAGAATCGGTCAAAAGTAAGGTGGGACCACTTTTGACAAGGGCAATAATTTTCAACCACCAGTAGGGCACCTATGTTTTCGATGATGTGTTTGCGTTAGGCATCGCTATTTGATGCATATGCAATTTAGTTGAGTTCTCTACATGCCACTTGGCTGCGTACAAGTCGCAATAAACATTTACAACCAGAATTACTTCTCTTCGTTGCTTTATATAAACACATGAGTCACTTCACCCGCAGCGCGATAAAGCATAAATCTGCAGCGCTCGGCTCTTTTCTGCCACTGGCAACATGGCCGCCGCACGCTCGGCGCGGCTTCACTCTCTCTCGTAGCGGCGAATAGGCGGCTTCCACTACAGCAAGTTTTTTGTATCCTCCTTGGTAGCACCACGGTGAGTAGCACCATAGCCTCCTAGATTTCCCTTGCCTGCCGGATTATCGGCGGTCACTTGAAAAGCGGCCGTCATCAGAACTTAAAGTCCCTGAAAAAAAATTTTTCAGGGACTTTAGTCAGAACTATGGTAGTAGCGCCACTTAAGTAGGGGTGTCTTCAAATAAGTTTTTACGTTTTTGGAACTTATATGCAACAAAAATAACGTAAAAAGTTTTAAAAAGGCGTAAACGTAATTATAATTAACTCTACACAAGTTACACCGTCATTTAGCAGGCAACTTTTTCAATACAAGGCATAGCCTTTAAAATTAGTAGCAAACGCCGAAATTGCCGATCTCAAAAGCCAAGTACAAAAACCCTTATTCCTACGTAGGTAGCGTCGCCATATATGACGGGCGTTTCGCGCTTATTCGGCAGGCAAAAGAAATCTAGAAGGCAATGGTCGCACAAACCCACCGCCGCCACCGCATGCTTGCGCGCGCGCGATCAAGCCATCGAGCCGCCAACGCCGAACCACCCGCATGACGGCGCTTGCTACGCCCGAGCGCTCGAAGTTAATCTTGAAGGCCATAATTTTGTGCCCTGCAGACATAGAGTTCATTAACTTTATGTCTGTAGCCATAGAGTTAATATGCAGATGGTATATTAATTATAACTTACACCATATATATTAGCTCTAAATTTGCAGGAACCCAAAGATGTCAGCAAAGTTTTTAGAAAAACTTGGTTTTCAACTTCCACATTTACACTTGGCCCATGCCACCAGCAAAAGTCTTCGAAATTCGCTTTTGTTAGTCAGAGCTTTTGTTACGACGTGGATCCCCATGCAACACAAAGGAAGCTATTTCACGTCTAAAATATGCCTTGAGCGACAGGGGTACAACGCCACCATAGCAGGGGCGTAGAGTTCAAGCACGTACGCTTTATGTGTGGTCGTGCGTGCGTTTTTATGTGCAAACAAAACTGGAAAATTTCGGGTAGAAGGTTGAACCCGCACGACAGTGACGTAGCTCGGGCGGAGGGGGGGGGGGGGGTCAATTTTTCTTTATTTTTGCCAAACCCACTACTCACCTTTTTTTTTTTTTTTTTCGTAGCTTCGCGCTGACATGATTTAGAAACAAAGCGGTGCTGCTATCGCAATATATTTCCTGTGTGCTTTTACAGTGAATAATGTCTGCAAATGTAAAAACGTGTCGTGGTGTTTGTCAAGGCTTTGACACTGTGAAATTTCGGGCAGGAATCTCGGCTGCGAGCGTTTTAAGTTAGCTCGATCGGCGACGAGATTAACACTGCAGCGCATGGTGCTCAAACTTGTATCCGCAGGAACAGATATCGCCGTAGTCAATCACTACAATAATTTTCACTTGTGGTAAAAGCACAGTTACAAGGCCTAATAGCTAGGCCATGTTCAAGCATATTAATACAGTATGACTATTCGAACGTGTGCTGAATCAAGATGTACTCAAGCCAGAGACCAACATATCTTCGCTAATATCCAAAAACGCATACACACGCACGCCCGCGCGACAGAATATTTGGCTTATCCAGTGAACTTCGCTTAATTGTATGCGAGTGTACAATATATATTATACCTTTACTATGCCCTAATTGCTAAAGGCACTCCGAAGTGTCGTCAAGTGAGAAGCTGCTACACAGGCAAACGTGCAGGCCAGTCACAACCTTAGAAAGGCATACTAAAACACTCATCATATGTAAAATAAAAAGATGATGGTCATAAACCAAAAGCAGCATAATGAGAAATGGATGGCCACGCTAGCAAATGAGCTAGCGCGGCCGTCCACAGCGGAACAGCATCATCTGAGTGTGTCCGCCATAAATTTAGTTTCTCAGTATGAAGTACAGATTATTGTTGTTGGAAGTACTGCATTTTCTAGATTGCAATGCCAAGCGTGGTATTGTCGAAGGTGAAAGTGTCCTTGCTGCCGAGTTTTGCTTGTCGCGAAGGGCAAGGTCAACGATGAAATAAATGGTTTTGCACAGTTCACGTGTGAATGTCTGGACGCATATGCATGACACCCCAGTGCGTCTGCGAAGTGTTCTTACAAAGCCTGTCATCTCCGGAGGCCAAACCTACTGCATTGCAGGCTGTTTTGCTGAGTGCGAACACGTACGGCTGTTCTCATGAGTTGTGACGTAAATGCTCCAGTGCTGTCACAGGTTGTGCGTGTTATTCAGCAAGGCAGACAAGCTGTTTTCTAGTTAGATGGGCTAATGCACGCAGTCGGCACTTGCCATTGGGCATCGTTTATCAAGTGCTGATCGCCTAGAGCATTACGGTGACATGAAGCGGCCTACCAGTTACCTCGTCAAGTGATGCTGCTACACTGAGTGACATAAAAACGTTCCCTGTTGTATGCGGCGGGATACGTTGCAGCGCGCCTTTCTGTCATCATAACTTTGTTAAACCGTGGAAATAAACATTCCTGAAGCGTGTGCCAGAGAAACCGATGCAGCCAGCTGCATTTGAATTTTTCGTGCCCTTTTGCACCTCGCCGATTAATAGCATTAAAGAGCAACTCACCAGGTATGACAATTTTGAGCGGACACGCGCAATGCGTAGATGAGGCGTTCGTGATCACGTCTGCGAAAGTTTGCAACGCTACGCGCCACGGAAATGGGTCAAATTTCAAGATGAACGCTGCTTCCACTTTCTTTAGCGGGTGCGTGCCCAGAGAATGAGGGTATGATGTGCGTGTATGAATGGCCCTACGTACACGGCAATACAGTGACGTTGATTCTCTACGTGAACGAATATGCTCTGACATTGCCAACAGTGGCACGTTACATGGCGAAAGTTATTTTACACAAAATGCGTAGTTTATGTATTTGTTGCTCAGAGAGATTATTAAATCTCTATTTTAATAATGAGACGCAATAAGGGAATGTGAGCGTTCTTCTTTTTTTTATTTTTTCCCCGGTAAATTACATCAAGATGCGGGGCTAATGTGCCAGGAGGAGGAGAAAAACTTTATTCATCCCAAGAGGGAAAGGTGCGGTGGTGGAGAGTCAGAGGAGCCTACCCAGCGTAGGTCTCCGCTACCCTCTTGGCCCAATCCAAGATCTGGTCCTGGACCTCGGGCGCCGAGCTGCACATAGCAGCCTCCCACTGCTCCTTACTATTAATGTGTAGAGAATTGGGTGGTGGGTTTCGAGTACACCCCCACATGATATGTTCTAGGTTAGCTCTTTGTTGACAGAAAATGCACAAAGGGGAGGGGTATATCGCAGGGTGTATAAGATGGCGAAAAGATTGGGTAGGAAACGTACGGGTCTGTAACTGGCGCCATAGTATTTCATGGTAGCGCGAAGCTCCATGATGTAAGGGGGGGGGGGGGGGGTATAGTGTTTCGCATGCGTTCGTGTCCCCGTGATTCCGCGGTCAGCGCATCGAGTAGACGACAGGCGTGGAAAGCTCCTACGCGTTCGTGCACTCATTGTGCTGATACCGCGTCTAAGCCAGCGTTTCCAAATGATCCCGCAGAAACAGTCAGTAGACCACGACACGAAATAACACTGCACGGTTTACAAAAACAACAACAACACACACACACACAAAAAAAAAACGCCGCTGGCGCGCACGGGGGTTGGGCTTGTTCGGGCACGTCATGCGCACGTGACCTCTTGGTCACGCACGTGACCTCTTGCCCAGCACTGCACTGAGTGCAAGTGTGTTCCCCTCTTCGAGGAAACAGCGACGTTGTACAGACACAGAGATGTAAGCACCCGGGTCATTGTCGAGGCTGCGCAGATGGCACGCGAACAGGTGCCTTGTGTTAGCAAGCCCTCCGTGGCCTTGTCCGAGAAGGAGCGCAGGTTCCTCGAAGGATTCGGTGCGGGCAGGTAACGCGAACAGGTGCCTTGGATTAGTGAGCCCTCCGTGGCTTAGTCCGAGAAGGAACGCAGGTTCCTCGAAGGATTCGGTGCGGGCAGGTAGCTTTACCTTTCTGGTTCGGTTTCTTCTAGGCTTTTCTTTGCTGTTTTTCAGTGCCTTTGTATTTGTGTTGTTTGTTTTTGGTTTTCTTACTCATGTTCTGCTCTTGTGCCATGGTCACTGTCTCCTCTATATATTTTCGTACTCTGCGCAATAAACTCAGTTGGAAGTTAGCGCTCGTGTCTTTCGTGTCCTTCTTGTCTCTGTGTCGTCGTTTTGTTCTCGCGCTATAACTATCGTAATGCCATACCAACTAGCCCAAGCTGCCACACTCTTGGTCAGGTGCCGGAGAGGGTAGGGAAGAGATTTGGCTTGCGAAGACTACGTGGAGGAACGGCAAGGGTTTCGAGCTCGCCTCCTCTCATCCTTGTTTCGCACCGCTTAAAAAAAAAAAAACTGTTTTCTCAGCTCGTAATGAATCGATTAAAAAATTTTTGTGGGAAAATGTTCTTCATCGGACACCCAGCCACTTACACGGTCTAACTAAAATTTGGTATGGTGCCTGGTGAGTGGCCCTTTAATTTGCAAAACACTTTATCATAATAAATATAGCCAATTCTGCGAGGCTCATCAAACATCCAATATCAAAGGGCCTGTGGGCAGGACCACCAGCAGCAAGTCAGACTAATGGGAGGCTGATGAGGAGGCGCAAATGTTAAAACAATACTTGCTTGATCAAACAGAAAAAACAAAGACTGCAATGGGGCTGGAATCACCGACCTCACCCGTCCTTTATGTGCCGCGCTAACCAACTACGCCACAGCTGTTGATCGGTTCGGATGGTCTAACAAGCCGGTTTTGTATTGTTTTCACGCTGGACATAAATACCATTTTTTTATTTCTACGTTACGTAACTTTAACAGCTTCTATCGTTACGTGTAGCGCTAAAGACTCCGACTATTCAAACGAAGCGCCTAACCGAAAAAGTAGACGACGTCACTTCCGCGCGGCGCAGCAGCCGTTTTTGTGCGGAGGTGGCTCGTGCGCCGCAGCAGTCTCTGTCTTTTAGCACAGTTTTTCCTAAAATTAACTAGAGGGGACTCTGTCGCTGCGATCGTTCAACGACCATGGGAATGATGGTTACACGACCTCCTCTATAAACTTATAGAGGAGATCATGACTCATGAATGGGTAGTACTAGTACACACATTTGCCTAGTCATCGTACTTGCGGATTCGTTTATTGCGGTGTTTCCGTTTTGTTTTGAAAGAAAGATTCAACCCAATTGAACTTCGTGACCCAATTTGGAAAAGTAAGTGTAAAAGAATAAAGTGGTGAAGCCCGACCGCTGAACATTTGCTGATTTTTGTTTCGTGAGAAAACAGCTCCAAGCCACACGAACACACACGGAGCCAAAAGCAGGCCAGACGTACGAAGATTAGACAAATGTGTGTACTACCCATCATTCCCATGCTCGCTGAAGCGCCGTGCGGGCAGCTCCCATAGACACTAGCACCAGAATTCCCTCTAGTGTATATTAGGAAACTCTATGCCTTTTAGTACCCGCCACGGTGATCCGGTGGTTATGGTGTTCCATTGCTGACCCACAGGTCGCGGAGTCGAATCCCTGTCGTATCTTCGATGCAGGCGAAAATGCTCGAGTCTGGTGCACTTGGATTTAGGTGCACGTTGAAGACCCAATATGGTAATATTTCTGGAGCGCCCCACTACGGCGCCTCTCATAATCACATAGTGGTTCTCATAATCGTCTCTCATAATCATCTTGTCGCCAACAGAAGATCAGAGTGTCTATGATGGAGATCAGTTTATTTTTTTTTCTGTGCTTGTGCTGATGACTCAATCTTCTCAGCGATTGACTTGCCTTTGAACGCTTCTATAAAAGTTGTCGCGCGGTCTTGTAGTCACACTCGTTGTCCTGCGGCGCTGCGAGAACCTGCCCTGTGCCAAAATAGATTAGAAACACCTAACTACTTACCTACTTATAATTATTATTTACTTACTTAATTATTACTTACTTACCTAATTACTTACTTACTTACTTATTTACGTTGTGGCTGGATAGAAGGATGGATGTTATGAGCGTATACCCTTTATAACGGGGCGGTGACATGTGTGCCACTAGGCTCGCAAGAAAAAACGAAAAGAAATTTTTCGTTTTATGTTGGCCTAATGCCTTATCTACTTCAATTAAATTGATCTTAATATAACAAAGAAATATATAAATTTGTGTTCCATCTCTCTGCCTCTTCAGGTAGAATGACCTCATTTTCCCACTATAGGCTGGTCATCGCTACTATTCTGCCACCAGTACTCTAACCGTCTCTTATTCAATTCTATCGTGGACGTGTTCAGCTTTCCGTGTTTGTCCCTGATACCCAAAGCCTTATGTAGGCTTGAACCCACACGTATACCGGGGTGGATATCGCCGCATTCAATCAAAACACGTTTCATAATTTCCTTAAAACGCTTTATAAGTCGTATTAACGCGATTGCTTTCCCGACATCAAGCCTGCCTAAGGCAAGTTTGCCATCAAGTCCGAAGCATCGGCGTAGCTCAGTGGTAGAATACTATTCTAGCACACAGCGGACCCGGGTTCGAGCCGTACTGTGTCATTGGTGCTAGGTTTCTTTTGTTGTTTCGTGCGACAGTGGTTGCGTACACTGGTGGCGGCGGGCAACGACGGCGCTGCGCGAGACTTGAGTTGTGATCCCACAACAGCTTTCGCTGTGAAAAGGGCGAAGCGGCCACAGGATGAAGTCAACCAAATAGAAAAAAAAAACATCATGCAGAAATTGGTCGAGGCAACTACGCTGGATGGCAGAGATTCGCGAAAAGAAGAAAGCGGTGCCTAGAACATTTTGGAGCCACGTAAAAGCGCTCGGTAGGAGGTCTGTCACAATGCAACAACATGTGGTAGAAGAAGGAGGAAATATATTTGGAAGGGTACGAATTGCTTTATAGGCTATATCCGAAAGGCAACAGCAGATTCGCTCAAAAAGGTCGCCCAGGGGACTTTCTCGGGGAGCAAAAGTATGAGAAAAAGTGCACTCGAGGAAGAGGTAGTACTTGAGAATTTCAATTGGAAGAAAGCCGAAGGGAAAATACTTAAGCGCACTACTCCGTGCTTAGATGGGGTTCCCGTTCGCTTCATTAACAAACTAGTCATATTGTAAGAATTTAGCGAAACCTTGGCTCTTGCCAACACTCTCACAAACACTCACACATCCACCCGAGTGTGTTAGTTGGGTGGATGTGTAAGTGTTTGCGAGAGTCAAGGTTGCGCTATATTCTTACAATGTGACGAATAACCAACTAGCCTATAACAACAAGTTTTATTGAGCTATATTTACCGAACTAGGACTTAGCCCTAAAGAAGCACTGCTTAAATCCGTAGAAAAGTGCTTACAGGAGAAGTAAATGCCAGACACTTGGCGAAAAAGTAGAAAGAACTTAAGCTAGAAAGACAAGAGAGGAAAGGTTAACATTCACTCGTATAGACCGCTAACCATAGATTACATCTGTGCTATACGGGTTGGCGATTCGGGCAGTAAAATTAAAAATAGAAACGTGGGAAGAGCAAATTATTATTTTGGGAGAAAACTTCAGAATGGATTTCAAATCGACAGGTGGTTAGACGATAACCTGTTCGTTCTTACTCAGTGTATAAAAATCTCTAAAACAGAAAAGAGGTCCTTATACGCAGCTTGACTGGACATCGCGGGGGCGTATGACAACGTTAATCAGGAAATTTTGTGGGACATATTGAAGGAATTTGGCATAGATGACGACTGTATACAGCTTTTGAGAAAAATATAGCGAGAAAATACAGTTTGCATGGAATGGGGAAGATTAAGTAGTAATGACAGCGTTGAAATAAACAAGGGGCTGAAACAGGGATGGCCTTTGTCTCCGCTGTTATTCATGCTGTACATGGTGAGGATGGAAAAAACGCTGGAAGGTAACGACATGGGGTTTATTCTGTCACACAAACAGGCTGGTGCGATGGTTGAGCAGAAGCTTCCCGGTCTATTTTTTTGCAAACGATATTTCTTATTTGCGGACAGTCAAGACGGTATACAGCGGCTGGTAGATATATGCGGAAGGGAAGGCGAGGCTCTAGGACTAAGATTTAGTGCCACAAAATGTGGACTGATGGTATTCAAGGGACTACAAAGACCAGGTGGTCTCAATACAAGGCCAATAAATACCAAGGATAAGCGAGTACAAGTATCTCGGAGTATGGGTAAATGAAGGAGATAGATGTATGGAGGTACAGGAAAAAAACATCGGCAGTAAAGGGAAAGAGTATTGCTCCAATAATGAAGCACAGATCGTTATGTGGGTATAATAGGTACGAAGTGCTTCGAGGTCTGTGGAAAGGCGTAATGGTTGCAGGACTTACATTTAGGAACTCAGTGGTGTGCATGAAGTCAGAGGTGCAATCAGGAATGGATGTAAATCAAAGGACTGTGGGACGTCTCGCGTTGGGCGCTCACGAGAATACGACGACTGAGAATGTAAAGGGGGATATGGGATGGACAGGCTTTTTATGGAAGCTCAGAGCAAAATCAGATTTGAAGAAAGGCTTGGGAAAATGAAGGAGAGTAGATGGGCAGGAAAGGTGTTCAGGTATTTTTATAGGAAGAGAGTGCACACAAAGTGGAGAAAAAGAACTAGGAGGCTCACCAGTAAATATACGGCTGGAAGTGCGGGTGACACGACAACAAAAAGCATTAAGCGAAACGTCAGAGAGGCCGAGAGGATTTATTAGATGACAGTGATGGAAAAGAAGCCGGCACTCAGTAACTATCGAAAGGGCAAGAACGAAATAAGACGGGAGAGGTCTTACCAATAATTCAAGGGGAAGCACGTTACTGTTCGAAGCGAGGTCGGGTTGCCTCAGAACACGTAATTCATAAAGCGAGATTCGGTAAACAAGAAGAACAATGGCGTAACTAGTGGGTCGTCCAGTGCTCCAACCCATTACAAAAGCTTGTTCTTTTTCTAATATTAACTGTGGCGCATACCCACTTCAGGCATAATTCCACATCGTCGTCAACCACTGCATGAACAATTAGCACAAAATTTCTTACAAGTGTTTAGCGGATACCACGCTTCTCAGAATGACGAAAGTTCAACACATTTCAGGGACGCGCGGGGAGGAGACCATGCAAAATAGGCTGTCTAAAGCATGTATTGAGCCTCAAAACAAGAACGTTTCTTTTTATTTTCGATTCTAAACAATTGTACCTTTATTTTTGTTTGAGTTGGTGGTACAGCAAAGATGTTTATCGCCGTGTTGTGGCGACAGAGCTTCTGACGTCGTTGACGTCGTGTCTGGCAACATAAGCTATTATGCGAGCGAGTGGTAGCAGGTTTCGATTTGCTGTCACGTGAACGCTAATCATGTCACGTGAATCAAGCTTCTGACGACATGTAGTGCGCCCAAAAGACGAAATAAGATGATCTGTAGACCATTTTACGGTTTACAAACACAGGCCCTTGATGACATCTGGTTTTGTCTACCGATGTGCCTCAATAGCATTGGTAGACAACAAGAGCTTTAGAAAAAAAGCCCACTGATTTGCCACAGTTTCCTTCATTTATTTGGCAAACCATAATGAAATAAATGTTCTTTTGAGCTACATAAAAATAATAAAAGATTCTGTTGTACTTTACTCACGTTCCTTTTGTCCTTAAAACCGATTCTCATTGAAAATAAGTTGATAACATGCTTTCAGTTTTGACGTCATATGAGCTGGTAAATGAGGTGACCGGAACTTTTTTGGGGTACAACGCTTGCAACCTTGAAACCGTCTATATTTACATCTGCGCATCTTAACATGCTTCAGATGAAGTCTAAGGAATGAAGTTCGTTCCTGGGAGCTGAATGTGAGCCTTCGGCTCGGCTGCCTGGTATTTAAGCCTTAAGAGATAAAAATAAACCGGTGCACAGTAACTTTTGAAGCACGCTATTAAAACAAGATAGGCTTTTGACATTTAAGAAAAAGTGGGAAACTAGCACGATATCAATATTCAGCCGCCCCTAGAATCAACTTTGAGCTAGCGTTACGTGTGAGTCAGGTTACCAATGAAACAATCGAGCTCATTGAAGCATCAGTGCCACAGGTATCGAAGGAACTGCCAACATAAGCATTGTAGGTTTTCATCGCTGTTTTGTTACTTCTTCCCTCTTCCTTGTGCGTTCGTAGTCAACTATCCTATCACGGCTTGATGTCCTGCTTGCAATATTCACATCAATCAGCGAGTTCTAGGTGAATCTGGGAGAAATCTGCTTGTAGCCTTCTTTGAGGGTCAGCACGCTTCTCAAACAGGGAATGACTCGGCACAATTTTGACGCACCTGCACATTCGTGTGTGCACCACGACGCGTAGCAGGCGTTGAGACACCGTTTAAAGCTCAGTAATGTGTTCCAAGCGGTTGAAACGCGCAGTTACACGCTTGTCGTAGGCTACGACGCGCGCGCGCCAAATGCAGACGCTCTCGACAACTTCAGTACTACGATAACTACTCCGCCACCGCTACGATCACTCGTCCGAACATCACCAAAGACACGGCTATGCAATGTAGCGCGGCCGCTTCATTCGTTCCATTGCCCCCAGCCAGTTCTCACTGCACTAGCGGGGCAGGCAGGCCAGAGAACACCTATACCAATTTTAGTATGTGGGTGTTCTGTGCCTATACCACCGGCGGGCGCCGGGGCTTGCCGCCGCGTCGGCGCCTCGGCCACCTCGGCGCGTCAGTGGAGAGCAGACGGCGCCTCTTCTCTGCATCGCCGTCTCATGAAGTGCGTTGCGTGTACGGTAGTTCTACGTTCGAGAAAATGTGCGCATCTTCGGAGGTGTTACCTTCCTCGGGGGGTTGCGCTCACGTGGAGGCTTTACTGGCTCCTTGCCGGAAATGACAATTGCAGATGGCCTTATTTATTTATAGATCTGTGCACGTGGGCGGCGTTCATTACAGCCTGCATACGCAGGGTTGTCGCAGACAGCCAAATTAAACTGCAATGAACGAGTTGACACCGATATGCACGTTTTTGTACTATTCCACGTTATGTGAAGGATACAATAAATCATAAAGGGTGATCATACTTTGATTGTAGATTGTGTCTGCACTGCTGAAGGCACAATATGTCGCCTTTGGATGCGATTTAGTGTAACCGCTAATAACTTTTGCATCGATAATCAAGGTGCAGTGTGCGTTCACTCGCGCAAACGTGAATAAAAAATACAGCGTGAAGAACACTTCGGCGTACTAAATAAATATAAGCATTTGTTTATTAGACGATATAGCTCGAGGTATGCGGAAAATTGATTGAATTGAACACGCGTTTAGTAAGGAAGGTGAAGAACTCTTATTATACAATATCGACGGTGCGTGCTGCCAGGGCCACCACCAAGCACGTTTTTACCCTCGTTTGTGGTTGCTGTTTTCGGAATTTGTCTGCATCCGTTATGAGGTTCTGCGCAATAATAATAGGATATAGTGAGTGAACATGGACCCGAGTGTGGTGTGCACGGTGATTCTATAGCATATGTATAGTGATCGTGCACATCCCAAAAACTCCAAAGTGGGACGGGGAAGAGGGGTTGCAGAATAGCGGAAGGAAAAATATATATTGCTGAAACAGAAGAGTACACTTTTTAACCGGGGAGCTGTTTTAGGCTTGGCGTATATATTTGCGTACAGCGTACGCCATGGTCTGCGGTCTGGCAACTTAATTGCGAGGATAAGATCATATGAGCCGTTCGTCCGGTAAACGAGGCAGTACACACTTCCCTAGGTTGAAAAGGCCGACGATGCAAAAAAGGTGAATAATAAGAAGCCTCAACAAGATTCCACATGAACATATCCTGCAAATTCGTTATCGGATGGCAGGTTCCAAAACTGCCATTTTCTAGTTGTGTTTTAAACGATAATGAGTCATGACAATACATATGCTTGTCATGTGTTTGTGTTTGTTGCTTTGTTGTGGCTGTTTATGGTGTCTATGTAAACTCCTTATTGTCAAATATATTGAAAACTGTTATTACAGTTTCATTTCATCACCACAATATTACGTTCTGTTCTACACATTTCATTCTTCGTGGCTTCTCACGTTGAGTAGGAAAAGCAACATATTAGTAAGTCACAAGTGTCACGTCTCCTACGATCACCACGTTATCATTTATCCATAATGGTCATAAAAATATGGAAACTTCATGGTGATTTCTCCCGTGCCTTTCGCAGCATTTCAGATGCACATCGCAGTAGCACCTTTTAGTTGGCTATGCTCACAACATGTATGTAAGCGAGGCCTACTTTAACTGCTTAATTAAAAATTGCAGACAGACCCTTCGCACTTCGTATTTAACTCTGCCGAATAGCTTGGCGAGTTATTTGGATGATTTTTGTTAAAATAATGTTAAAAATTGAGCTCTATATGTCACTCTTTTTGCAGTGACTAGGTAAAGCAGAAAGTGTTATCGGGCTTTCTCAGAACGAATACTTCACTATTTTTAGCGGTAGTCACCCAAAGATAGCGTGAGTCAGTTGAATAGATTAAATTTAGAGGTTCACTTTCAATTCCAGTGTGTGTCGTTTGACCAACTCAGCATAGTTACCGGTAAGAGTATTCTGACTCTGTAAGCAGGGATAACATTACTTTTCAGATAAGGGTCCCTGCTTTCTTCAGAATTGGTGCGAAAGCAGGTGCCTTTACGAATTGTCAATAATGCGATGGTATGTAAAGATTTTTTACGAGATTAGTTTCCACCGATTCGAGCGTCAGTTCCCATCTTTCAGCGGCTCCGCAGTCGCCGAGGCTATAGAAATGCGCGTTCATAAATTATGTTTGTTTGTCCTCTGCAGTTCAGTGTTCACGGGCTTTCCGTATATAGAGAAAACGCGCGAAAATGTACACAGGCATTCGCATCGTGTTCGACCTCTTTGCCCGCGTAGGAGCCGCTTTTTCAAAATACCTAGGTTTTAGATAAGCTTTCACCAGCAAATGCACGCCACCGTATCGTGAAAGAATTGGTTCTGCTGCTTAGATAACAACCAAATTTGTGAGCACCTTCTTTAATGAACGATAAATCAAAAACAACTAGAATTCCCACGTGCATATTTTGTTCGAAAATCGCTATTTTATTCTGGCACCCCCGTTAAATACTTTGCTTCCGAACGTACATTTTAACGAACAAGAAGGCGAGAAGCCCATCTTGTGATAGGCACGCGCTGCGCTGTGCGCCAATAAAAGGGCAATTAACTGAAAAATCACTTCCCGATTTTTAACAGGTTGTGCTCTAAACGCCGTACTATATCTGCGCCCCATGTTTGTTTTTAATAAACAAAAATCATGAAATTTATTTAGTATGTCGGGGCGTTCTGCAAGCTTACTGATTTTTGTTTCAACGTTTGCGTCAGTGGACGCACGCTGAGCCTCGAATATATCACTACAAATGTTATTAGGGTTTACAGAAAACCGCATATCAAAGCGATACATTGCGCATTCAGCAGTGCATACAAAACCTGCAATCAGCAAACAATCGCTCTCAACAAATGATAAAGGGATCGAGCGTGTAAATAGACGCGGAAAGCGATCTCAACTCGTTGATAGACAGCTTTATAAAGGCTTCTGCTACAGTCTCGAGTGCACAGGCTGCCATCGGATTAATAGGCGCACGTATGTGTGATTTCTGGGCACGTCGTCCGTGTCGGCAACTCCATGTATACACCGACCTCCAAGCGTCACTTTGAACACGAAGCCTCCGTATACAGTACAGCCAGCGCCTCCTAGAATTCTAGGTGGCTTTGGTACAGCGCGACCGGTACCGAAGATGTGCACATTAGAGTGAAATCAGACCACTTTGATATACCACTTTGATTAAAGCACGTCACCAGGCGCGTAGGTAGAAACTGTTGAGAGAAGGGGCACCCTTTAAATTTTTCATTCCTTTATCTGTATATCATGACGGAAAAAATCGAGGCCCGGGGGGATGGGCACAGTTTGCTATGCCATTGCACATTACGCATATACGGTACGCAAATACGGCACGGGACTGTAGCGCTCCTCCTCTCCAGTTCATGCTTGAAGTGCGTCCTGAAATAGGCTTGAGCGCAAAAGATACGCGAAGAGATTGCCCCGCCGTGGTGGTCTAGTGGCTAAGGTACTCGGCTGCTGACCCGCAGGTCGTGGGTTTGAATCCCCGCTGCGGCGGCTGCATTTCTGATGGAGGCAGAAATGCTGTAGGCCCGTGCGCTCAGATTTGGGCGCACGTTAAACAACCCCAGGTGGTCAAAATTTCCGGAGCCCTCCACTACGGCATCTGTCATAATCACAACCCCACAAACACTGTATGAGCGATAGTGCAGTATTTTATTAAAGTACCTACACAGATATACAGGCGCATCAACAGGTTTGCAGAGAACTCGTGAACCCTTGCACAGTAAATTTTTAAAAGCCCTTTGTGGTGTTTGGGTGCTTTTTCGGAGTTGGGAGCGGCGAAAAAACAACGAGCGAGAGAAGAGGAGCAGTACCTTAGTCCCGCGCCGTATTTGCGTTACGTATCTCCGTGACCTGCTAAAACTTTCTCGAAAGCTGTACTACCAAACGAGCAGCGCACTCCGAGAGACAGAGAGGAGGTGCCGTCGCCACAGACACCGCTGCGCCGAGACAGGCGCCGACGCAATGGTGCGCCGTGGCGCCCGTACACACAACGGTCACGAACGGCGCAGCATCAGAATGCCAGCCACGTGATGTTTGACGCATCCAGCATCGTTTTCTACACGATAGCCGATCGCAATGCGCTGCACGAGGGACAGTTACCTTTTGAACAAGAGTCAAATCTCACTTTCTGATTGCTCGTTCTGTTTCCTATTTTCTTCCAAATTGAAACCTCTTTTATCGAGCTAACACAATATCGCAATAAAAGTGTGTGTGTGTGTGTGTGTGTGTGTGTGTGTGTGTGTGTGTGTGTGTGTGTGTGTGTACGGGTCCATACTATTTTTTGTATTGTCAACGGCCGCTAGATGAAAACGCCAGCACCATTGGGACACTTCCTTAGCACGACCACTCAATAGGTGTGTCGCCGCGTTTCTTTGTGCGGCATACTGACTTACGCTCATGAGTACACTCACGTTCACACTCACGACTACTCACACTCATACGTATTCCTCCACATTCACGCTCACGACTACGCACACTCATGAGCACTCATTCATGTTCATACTCTAGTCTACTCGATCACCCGTATGTGTGTTCACTCACCTTTACGCATACCTTGAGTGCTTACACATGTTCACCCACAATCTCGAGTACTCACTCATGTCATACGAAGATTATTACTCGTGAGTGCTCACTCGCGTTTACTCTCCCTCCTACTCTCATTCACAAGTACTCAATCCCGTTCGCACTCACTCATATTCACACTCATGAGTGCTCACTCACGTTCATGCTCACTTCTACTCACCCTCGGAGAACTCACGTTCATACACCTACTCACACTCATGAGTACTCACTCATGTTCATACTCGCTTCTACACACAATCGGAGTACTCACTCACGTTCATACTCATTTCTCTCACACTCGGAGTACTCACTCACGTTCGCGCTCACTCCTACTGACAGTCATGAGTACTCAAGTTTATACTCACTTCTACTCACACTCAGAGTACTCACTCACGTTCATAGTCACTTCTCTCACCCTCGGAGTACTCACGTTCGCACTCACTTTTACTCATACTCATGAGTACTCCCTCATGTTCATACCCCCTTCTCACACTCCGAGTACTCACTCACGTGCATACTCACTTCTACTCACACTCGGAGAACTCACTCACGGTCATACTAATTCCTACTCACGCTCATGAGTACTCACCACGCTCTTACTCATCATCATCATCAACCTGACTACGTCCACTGCAGGTCAAAGGCCTCTCCCATATTCCGCCAGTTAACCCGGTCCTGTGCTTGCTGCTGCCAATTTATACCGGCAAACTTCTTAATCTCATCGGCCCACCTAACCTTCTGTCTCCGCCTAACACGCTTGCCTTCTCTGGGAATCCAGTTAGTTACCCTTAGAAGGCAAGCGGGTTAGGGGGAGGCACAAGGTTTTTACTCACTTCTACTCAAACTCGTAGTACTCACTGATATTCGCATTCACTCCTGCTCTCACTCATGAGTACTCCCTCACGTTCTTACTGACTTCCACTCCCTCTCGGTGTAGTCACTCACGTTCATACTCCTACTCACATTCATGAGTACTCACTCACAATCATACTCGCTTCTACTCACACTCGGTGTATTCACTCACGTTCGCACTCACTCCTACACACCCTCATGAGTACTCACTCACGTTCTTATTCACGTCTACTCAAACTCGGAGTACGCACCCACGTTCAAACTCACTGCTTCTCACACCCATGAGTACTCACTCATACTCACACTCACCACGGTCAGAGTATGAGTGTGTGTGAGTGAGTGTACCCATGAGTGAGTATGCCGAGCTATGGTCTCTCGTGCCTACGTGCAAGCTAATCTGAGTAGCATTGAAAAGAGCTTCTGGCCTACCTCGATTTTATGGAGAAGCACACTCGGGATTCTCTCGATTTGAGGGGCGTTTCGAGTCGCGGGTGATTTCTGCTACGCGAAACATTCGTAGAGGATCCTTTGAAAACACGTTTCGAGTCGAGCAACGTTCGTGAATACGGGTCATATAGTCCCCACAATGGTTCAGACCCACCGCAACTCTAAATTTGTGATGCCCCTGAGGTGACATTCGTCCTGCTGACGGCTGATCAAACCACCATCAAACTCATGGCTTCATCATTGAACGTGTTTCTCTGGCGGGCTGAAAACGTGGAAATCACTTGAAGCGACTTCCAGGCGCACGGTGAGTGATACATACTCAATTTAAACAGCCCGACGGTGGTTTGAAAGTCAGACGCAAAAATGTCTGAACCGTAGCGGGGACCACATGTAAAAATTGTGTAAAAAAGTGGGATTGAAGGAAGAGAAAGAAGAGGCCACCTCCTCGACATATGAGTAGATGTGATTTGAGGATAACAAACACGCTTATTTCAGCGATCGATAAAGATGCACGATGCACCATCATTTGGGGGAGGGAAAGAGAGTGGAACAATCTATAGGAAAGGAGGGGCTACATCCTCAAGAAATTATCCAGTACCCACAACGCCAAGTGCAATGGGAACCTATAACACGGAGTGCCAGGCCGGGACACCTCAATCCCCATTAAAACACACGTATACGCACTAATCGGTGAGTGCCCGGTCGCATAGGTAATCGACCCCAGTTCACCTTAATTATGTCCCTCTTTTTCATGGTAAGGCTCCTTCTCCGAGTGGAGAAGTTAACGCTAAACATCTACTCCACCCTAGAAGAGGGTGAAGCGACTCCACCAAGACACCAACGGAGATTGCAAATGACAGGAGAGACCAAGGGACATGCATGACCCGACCGAATAAAGTTGTCGCTCTGGTGAAACTCCGCGTGCCATCCCTTCTTTTCCAAAGTTTGAGTGAAATCGTTTACGCTTCCACGTGGAAGGTCCTCTGCACGAAACCCTACGGCATGGTAGGGTACAGCCTTCTTGTAGGTGTGAGCCAGGATTAACATTTCGGGAGCCTTCCAGTCTCCGAGTTCTCACGACGAAAGTTGGCGTCGTTGCTGGTGCGTTTGTTCACGACAAATGCACCTGTTTTACGTGAAATTCCGTATGAACATTTCGAGAACCTTTCTGTCACCGTGTTCTCACGACGAAGTTTGACGCCCTGCGAATCATCCTTCTGACGCTTTCCGAGACAAAAGCAGTCACTCGTCCAGCTGACAATAAGGTACACTCTATCCTGGTTGCTAGATTACAATAGAGGCATTTTTGAAAAATGCTGAACTTGCAACTTCGGTACAACACTGGGCTCTCAAAAATGTTTTTTTTTTACCACCAAACGTTCGACAGCACCAGCACCATACGCATGCGCCAACGCCGTCACTGCACAAAGTGAAGAATGTATTCATGCATATAGTAAAAGCGTTTACAAAAGAAGTGCGCAAATCTGCAAGTGGATGGCGATCGGGTGATTGAGGCGCAGCCTCAAGATAGGTTCCTTATGGAAAGAAATCTCCCATTCGGTACATGTGGTCTAAATTTCAATTGATTAAAGTTGTTCCTATTTTTACAGTCAATGATGATGCAGTGTTCGAATACAGTGATAAAGTGTTTACACAGAAAAAAAAACATACAGAAAAATAGGGAAGGAGACCCAAGAACAAGAAATAAAAGTTACTAGAAAAGTAGCTGTGCGAGATTCGTGCTGAGATAATTTGGCAGATGGTGCCAGTGAGGAGTGAAAGAGAGGTGCAAAGGAGGTGCGTAGGCAGACATTTTTTTTGGTGGGTGGGGTGGGGGGGGGGGCTTTTTGACGTGAAGTGGGGGCTGGGCATGCAGATATACAGATCTGGTCGACCATGATTTTGTGCTCATATGCTATGGCAAACAAAAAAGATAATGGGGGACGCGCAGGGGCCTGGTGTGACACCCCTGGCTACGCCACCAACGTAAAATATTGTGGCCTCTACATTCTCCAGTGTGTTACATTTCTTTTCAAGTGGTTGTGGCATAGATAGTAACACCAAGCCACCAGAGACATCCATGATAAGCTCAACAACCATTTTAGCATATTTTTATTGTTACCAAGGTCGACGCATGATGAAAACAGCACGCCGCGCTGTTCGTGTTTCTGTCCATCCCCACTGCGCATATCAAAATAAAGAAGAGAGGAAAACGATATACACTTCACCAGAGCACTCATTTTCTCCCTTTCAATGCGTTATATATATATATATATATATATATATATATATATATATATAGTTATAAACCTTTATTATGGTAGCCGGAAGAAACTCTGATCATCTATTTCATCTATTTTATATTCATGGCTACTGCAAGTGCTGCAAGAAAACAGTTAACATGAAAATTCCCTCACCATCCCTCAACGTCAGCCATCATCGGTGATTCTCAATCAAAGTACGTATTCAAACATTTTGACCCCCGTCGAACAAACACGCCTGTCTTCGTGACTCAGTCTGGACTGTGTATGCAAGAGGCACTCTAAATGCTGGACTTTATTCCACGCACAGTGACCACTCTGGTGTTACATGTGGGTACCAATGACATAGCCTCCTCCCCAGCCACAGTAGTGTTCGAGAAATACAAGGACATGGTGAGCCAAATCGTGGAGCAGCGCCCGGAGATTAAGAAGATTTTCACCACATTGGTGCTACCGAGGGCCCCAGATCACAGGCACGCGTGCCTCAACCGGCCCTTCGTCGTACGGTTCAACAGAGAAGTGGGCCACTTCAACCACCTCCTTCGATTGCACTGTCGTCGAAGCAGGACTCTCTTCTACATCGATCACGCCTTGGAATTGCTTCCGCCTGGCCGGGTTCTGGCGGCCGATGGTATACACCTAAGTTTTGAGGGTGTTGCCCTCACCGCCAGCCACCTGAAATCACTGCTTCTGCGAAATATGGTGAAGTCGTCATCAACCTGGCTAGACCATGAATGCACCATTAGGTCTGCGGAGCCCAACGAGAGAACATTTTGCTTCCCGGAGTGAGTTCCCCAGCATCGCGAAGCAAGCGGGAGCCAGAGCCGACGATCATCACCACGAACGCCGAGGGGTGCTCCTCATAGATCAAGGAACAACAGCCCCTGCAACACGACTCGGGGCCACCCAGAGGCTTTCGGTGACAGTGCTTCTGCCCCACGCAGAGACTGACTCAACAACCCGTCAGGTATGGCCCGCTCCAGCAGATGTTGGTCTCGTGATTTCATGGCCTTAAGAAAGAATGTTGATAAGCGTGAGAGGTTTGAAATGCATGCTTCAAACCTGGAAACATATATTTCATCGGGATTCGCACCAAAAGGTCTCACTGTTCAGCTGCAACCCACAATGAATAACTTCAACAAAAATGAGCAGCGACAGTGGAGCAATATTTTAAAAGATGCATCTATTAGGTTTACGCAGGTCGTAATACAACACAGTACACGTAGGGTGGCGGAACTTAAAGAGGAAGAACAGGCGCGGCTAAAACAGTCAAGCTTGACGCAGTCAGAAATAGAAGAACTGGCCAAATACGAAGGAAAAAAGAGATTGAGAATTCAGGGCAAGAAAGACAAGATTTTGAGGCGAGGCGGCACGTGGCCGACTTTAAAACACTCCGCCAGCAATCGTCACACAACATGTACAAATCAAACTGTAACCTCTCGTCAATCTCCCCAAACTAGCACCGATGTCACCAATGTGGTTAACCTTTCCAGCAAATCTTTGACACCTGCGCAAACAAAGCTGCTATCAAAAGGTCTAACCTTCTGCCCCGCCTCGGGCGAAATTGATTAGTTTAAACTTTACCAAGATTTGGACAACTTTGCCAGAACCATGCGTCTAAAAGAATATTTTCATGATCGAAGCAGCACACAACAAAATCGATTTTCAGATAAATCTTGGACTCCAGGGGAACAACGAGACAAATATCTAGACATGTACATTTCAGCCGTCCAAGGTGATATAATCAGGGAATATGAAAAGCACCAACCCATTCGCAACAATCTCTCCAAGGAGGAGCGGGATGCTTTGTGCAGTTTAAGTGACAGCCAGAGCATCATTATTAAACCAGCTGATAAGGGTGGTGCTGTGGTTGTACTCGACAGGACTGACTACATCAAAGAAGGGCTTCGCCAATTGGCAGATGAAAATTTCTATAAAGAACTCCCTTGTGATCCGACAGAGAAGTATGAAAGTACTATTAATACCTCACTAATATCATTACGTAAGAGCGGTAAGACAACGTACCCTATGCTTGAAATGATGTCACCCGGCAACTCGTTTCCCGGGCGCTTCTATTTACTACCCAAAATTCACAAGATTAACAATCCCGGCCGACCTATAGTTTCCAGCAACGGCACTGCTACTGAAAAAATCTCTAGTTTCATTGACTCTCTCATTAGGCACATCCCACAATCATTCCCATCATATATTAAAGATACCAGCCACTTCATTCGAGAAGTCTCAAAACTTGTGGTACCTCTAGAGTGCTATTTGGTCACCATGGATGTCTCATCACTGAACACAAACATTCCCCACACCGAAGGAATCGCCGCCACAATCGCCGCATATGGAAAAAGTAAATCGACGAGTGAGTTCAACGAAAGCGCTTTAGAGGTGCTCCTAAATCTTGTACTTAAACATAATAACTTTGAATTCGACCAAAAACATTACCTACAAGTAAACGAAACCACCATGGGAACCAAAATGGCCCCAAATTACGCAAATATTTTCATGGCCTCTTTGGAGATTCCTTTCCTCGAAAATTCTCCATTCAAACCGATATTCTACCGACGCTTCCTCGATGATATATTCTTCGTGTGGGCTGATGGAGAACATACTCTTCCCAAATTCATTTCCGATTTCAACTCCCTGCATCCTTCGATAACGTTCACGCACACGTATTTGCAGTAGAGTTTTCATTTCCTGGATGTCACTGTATCACTCAGTGGCACCGCCATATCTACTTCCGTGTATAAAAAACCAACTGACCGCCAACAGTATCTGCATTTCCACAGCAGCCACCCCCATCACTGCAAAGCAGGTGTTCCTTACTCTCAAGCCCACAGATACAGAAGAATTTGCTCGGAAATCACACAATTTGACACCCACGCACAGGAATTGAGAGCAGCCTTCTTGCATCAAAAGTACCCCGAAAAAATGATTGACAATGCAATTGAGCGCGCTCGCTCTTTGGAACGAGGATCAACAATGGGAGAAAAAGGTGGAAATAAAGATATAAGTTCAGGGGCAAATCTAATCCTCACATACTCCGCCGCCGCCCCTCGGGTGAATTCTACACTAACCCGCCACTTCAACATACTTAAACAGATTAGTCGCCTTTCTGCCGTTTTTCAGACTCCGCCCAAGGTGGTTTACCGAAGAAATAAGAAACTGAGAGACTTACTGGTCAGGGTGAAAACACACAAATCTGACCACCGTCAGGGCTGTAGACCGTGCGGGAAACCTCGCTGCAGGGTGTGCACACACATGGTGACCACAGATACGGCCGAAGCCTCCTGTTCAGACTATGTGTACAAAATTAAAGACGACCTTAACTGCTGTGAGGTGTGCAAACATGAATATATTGGACACACGAAAACCGTGTTCCGTTTGCGTTTCAACAACCACAGGGCACATGTAAAGGGCCTCCCCAATTTGCCGTTTTCCAAACATATCAACCTTCCTGGTCACTTTTTCGAAAGCGTAAGCGTCATACTTTTACAATCCGGCTTTCAGAACACACAGGAGCGCGAACAACGGGAGTCATACTTCATAAAGAAGTTCAGATCACTTACCCACGGAATCAACGAGAGCCCTGGGCGACTGACGTGCCTCCGCGAAGTTCCTTGAAACACAGAAAGTGATTTACTCAATCAATTTATTTTTACATAGGTGAAATGGCACACATAGGATATATAGCGCGTGAAAATAAACGAATTTGATGCTACGTGCACCAACCGGCGCGTGTTAGTATTATCAGATGTTATTTTTAAGTACTTTATTATTATTGCTATTATTATTTTATTACTTTTCATTATTTTTGTTTACGTTTTTGTTTGTTCATTCTTTAAAGAATATCCATTCATTCACTTTGAGTATGACTGGTTGTGCACTTTTCTGCAAGAGAGGGCAGATAGGGGGAGGGGGGAGAGGGCCCATTAGCTTTCCATCGTGGCCAATATTTTCCGAAAGCTGGAGTGTGTGTGTGTGTGTGTGTGTGTGTGTGTGTGTGTGTGTGTGTGTGTGTGTGTGTGTGTGTGTGTGTGTGTGTGTGTGTGTGTGTGTGTGTGTGGCCCGATGCCACGGGCCAGCCACCGAACCACGTGAATTATAACTCGATCCATGTGTGGGATGCGAGTAAGCGGAAATATGTTTCACTTTTTTCCCTTTTCCTTGGTCGCCTCCGCTGGCGGCGCGTCTTATCTACCCCTAGCAACAATGCACAGATTACCCGCCCGCTTCCGGCGGCTCTCCGTCGCTCCTTTCTTCTTCTCAGATTTGGGTGCACGTTAAAGAACCCCAGGTGGTCAAAATTTCCGGAGCCCTCCACTACGGCGTCTCTCATAATCATATGGTGGTTTTGGGACGTTAAACCCTACAAATCAATCATCCTTTCTTCTTCCTCTCCTTCTTCTTGTTGTCTGTTGCTGCCTTGTTCACCGGTTTGTCTTGTTTTTTCTCTTTTTTTCTTTACTTCTTTTTTTCATTTTGGGGGTCTTCAAACTGTGACGGTGGCCCTCTGCGACGGGAACTTGTATCATTTCGCTTAGATCTTCCGAAGAAGGCTGGTCCACTAGCCGAAACTGTTAGGAGTAAATAAATATTTTATTGTTTTGTTTCCTATACTGCACTATTCTCGAAGTTTATAACTTTTATTATGGTAGCCGGAAGAAACTCTGATCATATATATATATATATATATATATATATATATATATATATATATATATATATATATATATATATATATGTGTGTGTGTGTGTGTGTGTGTGTGTGTGTGTGTGTGTGTGTGTGTGTTTGTACTGAGAGTATTATTTCAATGGGCCAGTTTGTCTTGGTGAACATACGGGATATAACACAATGGGAGCGCTGTCAACAAGGGTAATTATATTTATTTCCTAAGAATTTCGGGCCTCCGATCGCCGAAGACGCGACTCGAACTGGCGATCAGTGTCTCGGTTTAATATGGAGGTACAACGGTTCAGCAGAGTGGCCCACCGCATTTGCCACTATGGTTTGTTGGGAGCAGGCGTCTACTGCGTAAAACATGGTTCCTCAACACTCCCGCGCTGCACCACTTCCTGGCTGCTCACGGCTTAAATGCGAGCTTCGAAGGAGTCGCGCTGCTGGCACAGCACACCTGAGTACAGCTACGGTGTACGTCAGCGGCATGGAGATCAGCGGCAACCGCTTGCACGGCCAACTCCAGTGCCAAGCCCACTCAACAACAGGAAGCCCAGAGACGCTCAGAGCCATCTAGGGCTCCAACAGTGACAACGTCGCCACTCCCACCAGCGAGGCGCGACAACACTAGGCAGACGAACGCGGCGAAGACTAGGGTGGCGGCATGCAAATGACACGCGGAAACAAAAGGTACGGGCAGTCTCCAACACGCATGGTCCCAGTCATTTCTATCGATTAGGAAAATAGTTGAAAAACGGGTGCAATACGAAAAACATGCGTAGCAATTAACCAAATATCTACCTCACCAAATTGCACCTAAGGGCCTCCACCTAGCCTGAAACCCCTCAATGTCTACACTAAGTCAAGCAGAAATGGGGAAGTGGGAAGAAATATTACTAGAAGCGTCCTTGCAACTGACTCAGGCCATAGAGGACCATAGTGAGCGTAAGGCCGCCGAATACAGTGTCGCGTAGGTTATGCACAAATTGGCACCTACTTTCGGAGAGCACGAGGCAAGAGAACAGTAAAAATATGAACTAAAAAAGAGAGGCGAAATTTCAATACTAAAAGATAGAAAATTTTACAGGGACAGCAGAAGCTTCACTGCTCTGATACAGCTATGAGACCCCACAAGAACGCCAAGGACCATCCGTACCGCAACCTAACTTTGAAGAGAGAAAGGGGAACTCAAAACTACAGCGTAATCCTAATCAAAACAGCCTGACTCTCGAATATTACGGTGACACTCCCGTGGCACGTGATAGCCGAGAGCTGCCAAAAACTTATGAGAACAATGTCCTCAATCTGTCATATACAACGCTTACACCTGCTATGCTACAATTTTTGTTGTGAGGCTTAACCTTTTGTCCATCATCCGGTAGATTCAATGAATTTTAACTGTACCGATACCTCGATAACTTTGCGTGTAATCTCAGCTTCTGTGAATACTTTCATGATCGGAAGGATTGTACGGACGAGAATAAAAAGATTGGTGGTGACAAATTATGGTGCCCAAGTGAGCAGAGGAACAAACACCTCGATGTGTATAGCTGTTCAAAAAGACATCATCAGAGCGTATGAAAAAAATCGGCCATCTAGAAACAACCTATCAAAGTCAGAACGAAAGGCATTCGATGAACTACGAAAAAAAAAACGCGGAAATTACTATCAAACCTGCTGATAAAGGGGGCTGCATAGCAATTCTAAACACGTCAGGCTACCTAAAAGAAGGGGAACGACACTATCAGGCACAAACTTTTACAAAAAACTTCGAACGGACCCGACTCCCGAATTTGAAAGTGAGATCAAAGCAACCGTAAATAATCTCCTCCGGGAAGAGAAAATTACCGGCAAAATGTTAAAAGGAATGTTACCAGCCCATTCTGTTTCCGGTCGATTCTATTTGCTCCCCAAAATACACAAGGCAGGCAATCCGGGACGTCCGATAGTATCCAGTAGCGGCACATCAACAGAAACATTTCAGAATTCATCAATTCCTTAGTAAAAGACATCCCTGCGAATTTTCCCTATTAACTAAAGAACACACACCACTTCATCTGCGAAACTTCAAGCCTCAACATTCCGGGCGGTAGTTTTCTGGTGACCACTGGCATCTGCTCACTGTACCCTAACATACCCTACCCTGACGGAATAACGGCTATGTTTTCTGATTATGTACGATTTGGCTCATCAACTGGTGTAAGTGGCGAGGTACTGTTTGCACTTCTTGAACTTGTGGTAAACTATAACCATTTTGAGTTCATTGGCAAGCGCTCCCTTCGCATTAGTGGCACTGCAATGGTCACAAAAATGACCCCAAACTTTGCGAGCACCTTCATGGCATCACTTAAAATCACATTCATTGAGGGACGCACCATGAAACCTTTCTACTACAGAAGATACTTAGACGACATTTTTATGTTATGGAACCACGATGAGGGAAGCCTTCTGCGCTTCTTAGAGTATTTCAACAATCTCCACCCATCGAATAAATTCCCACACAAAATTTACAAAACTAGTATTAACTTTTTGGTCGTCCCTGTTTCGGTAGATAATCACCGCCTTTCAACAAACCATTACAAAAAGCCTACAGACCAGCAAATGTACCTACATTTCAACAGCAGCCATCCAAAGCATTGCAAAACAGGTATTCCATATTCTCAGGCCTACCGGTACCGAAGAATATGCACCGATTTACAGGAATTTGACAGACACGCAGAACGCCTAAAGCATTCCCTATTGAAACAAATTTATCCCGAAGACATTATTGACGATGCCATACTGCGTGCTCGCAACGTGAACCGGAATGATATAAATAAGGGGTCAAAAAGAGTATCTAAGACGACTTCCCAAAGAAACCTTGTAATAACTTACTCTTCATCAGTGCCACCAGTCAACAACATACTTTCCCGCCATTTCAACATAATCAGCCAAAGCAAATGACTAACTTCAATTTTTGCGGAGCCACCTGACGTGGTGTACCGCAGGAATAAAAACCTGTTTACATTCTTGTCATAGCAAAAAGAAAACCCTCCAAAATTCAATCAGGGTGCCTCCTGTGCGGAAAAGCTCACTGCAAGGTAGGCCCACAGATCGTCACAACACGTGAATCAAAAGCGAACTTCTCAGACTTCAAATTCTGTATAACCGAAAGCCTTAATTGTGACTTTAGTAAAGTAATATACATGCTACATTAAAACATCTGCGGGCAAGAATATATCGACTGAACAGACACGCTATTTCGGCTGCGGATCAATAATCACCGGTACCACGCCATTTCACTGCCGAAGTTACCTTTATCTAGACATCTGTGCCTGCTAAACCACGGTTTTGAAAATATCAGCATAACTTTTTTACAGTCCGGTTTCTCAAACAGGCGCGATCGTGAACCGCGTGAGGCATATTTTATTTTCAAATTCATAACATTAGTAGCCGGCATCAACGAGGACCCCGGAAGATTCTTCGGCCTCCGGGAGGTAAGCCAGGTGGAAATTGGCAACAAAGATTCAGAACTGGAGACCTTGACGATAGTTTTAGCGCGAGAACAGAACGGCGACAAAGAGACAAGAAGGGCACGAGCGCTTTTGTCGTCGTTCTGTTCTCGCGTTATAGCTATCGTCATGTCATACCAACTAGCCCAAACTGCCACACCTCTATGGAGACTATGCTTGTTTTCTGACTCACTCATATGTGTACAGTGTTTATCTTTTTTTTTCCTTCACGTGCACGTACAAAGTGAAGTGTTTACGCTCGCCTACAACTTCAAGGCCGATGAAGGGAAACGAGCGAAGATGAAAGGTAAAGAGCCGATGGACCTATTAAGGGGACAATCTTCCCTTACGCGCTGCGGCCCGGGCCCTTTCCGCCACCGCGGCGGCAATCTTGGGTGGCCCCACACACGTCGAGAACTGGCCAGCACAAGCTAAGAACCAGATGTGAATTTACACCGACTTTTGGATGTGCACAGTCTGGTTTAGTGCTCAGCGTTCACAGTTTTTTTTCACTCTCGCAAACCTCTTTCAAGGCGAGAGGGACGCGGTAGCAACCAAGTTTGAACGTCTACGTTAGTCTAACTCATCCATCCTCTTTACCAAGTCTTTCGCGAAGGGGAGGGGGGTAGGCAAACCTACTTCACTCGTCAGGGGAGATGATATATATATGTATATATATAGTCAAGTAGATCCTTCATGAGCAGTCACAACGTGGTTTATTTCGACGTTTCAGCAAGTGTCTGGCCTTCATCAGGATTGAGGGTACAGTTTTTTGGTGCTCAGCTTTATAAAATCTTAAATAAGAGAGGGAGAGAGAGAGAAAAAGAAAAAAAGAGTTAAAAAAGCAATAATATTATATAGTGAACTCCCCCGCGCGCCCCTTTCACTCCTCCTTCCCCTACCCCTCCCTCTCTCTCCCTTTTCTCCTTCTTTTGACGTTCACTTTTAGGATGTCTGCGGTCTGTGTATCATTACTTTCACTAATGTATAGTTCCCGACAAAATGGCACCGCACGGCTCTGGTGGTTGGGTGTGGGGGAAAAGAGCTTTGTTAAGAAGTTTAAGTCTTTATCTACTCAGCGCCTCGTCGACATCTCGTCGTTGAAAGAGGGGTGCCGCATATTTCCCCAGAGGCTGGCAAGCGGGTGCAATGTCAATTCTTGTCCGCTTCTGGGTTACGCGTGCAGTAGGGGCCTCCCGATTGTGCACAGGGTTGCTGTTGGGCATGTCGTGTTTGGCACAATTGATTGGATAGTGAGGTAAAAACAGAGACGACAGCTGTACTTAGAAAGAGTAGTTACACTTGGAATTATTTTGAGTTGTCCAGTGCCTTTCGCAGCAGCAGTGCCGTGAACTCAGTTATTATTTTCATTATTGCTGATATTGTTTTCTAATGCTTTAATTGCTGCAAGTGTATCTGGATTCTGATTTATTCCTCTATCGATGTTAAATTGGTGGATAAGGTATGACTCTCATTGTTCACGTTCTCGGTTTGATTTAAATCCAGTTTCAAAGAGAATTACTGATAGTTTGTCGAATGCATGGTCGGGAAGATTGAGATGTTTTGATAGAGGCAGACTTGGGGCTGATTTCGCATGGGCTCTGTGATTATTGAAACGAATCCTAAATGATGTTTCTGTTTGTCCGATGTACTGCATACTGCACACGTTGCATTCGAGTTGTTCCACATTAGAGGAATCGCATGTTAGGTTTCGTCGTATGTTAATCGAAAACTTGGATTGTGTGCTGGTTGCTTTGTGTTTCTCGCATCGCTTTGCACACAAGACATCGTTACTTTAAACAAGGTCGGCATGAATTATTAGTGGGTGAAGTATTGATTTGAGATTGGACAAGTGTGTCTCTGAGGTTGTGTGGTCATCGCTAAACGACGCCAGGAGCGGATGGGAATGCGCGTTTCAGACGTTCACTTTGTTCCAGAATGTTGTAATGTCGTTTAAGGATTTTGTTTACATTGGGGAAGTTTGTGCTGTAAGTTAAGCAGAGGTTTGTTCGTTGCGGGTCTTCTTGCGGTGGTCGCTTCATAAGTAAGTCACCACGCTTCAGTTTCATTAACGACCAAAGCACGCAACGGTGGACGATTTTCTGCGACTGCAAGTCGGCACTGCCGTCACTTCTGTCAAATCTACGCCGTGGTCCACACGAGCAGTTGGTATTTGAAACAGCAAAAATGCTACATCATATAACAGAGAAAGGGCACCACGTTATATTTCAGTGGTTGCCAAGCCACTGTGGAATTATCGGTAACAAACGAGCTGATCAAGCTGCCCATTAAGCCTATACAGAAGACAACGACCAGTCAATACCTCTCTCAAGGACGGACGCTGCTAGGAGGCTCCGCATGCTTGCTCGCCAACGCTCCATGGCTCTTTGGAATGAGCCTCTCTTTACGCATGCAAGATTACGATCCCTTGATCCAACGTTAAGCATGCAGCTTCCAACGAAAATTCGACGAGGCGACGCTACTGCTCTGTGCAGACTATGGTTGGGAGTCGCGTTTACCCGTGCGTACGCGTTCCGCATAGGTATGGCCGACACCGCCGACTGTGCACACTGCGGAGATGAAGAAACAATTCGACATATCCTGTGTGACTGCCCGAAATACAACCTGGAAAGACAACACCTTTCTAATATACTAAACAGGTTAGATGACCAGCCGCTGTCAGAAGAAAGTATACTGCGCCATCGTCATGACTCATCGTCACAGAAGAAAGCCGTGCAAGCGCTATTGGGCTTCTTACGAACTACTGGCCTGTCGGAACGCCTCTGAGTGGACTGATTTTGTGTGTGCGTGTGTGTCGGTGTTTTTCTCTTATTTTTTTAAACTCTCCCTTTCTCTTTCAACCCCCTATTCCCCAACCCCAGTTTAGGGTAGCATACCGGATACTAGCATCTGGTTAACCTCCCTGCCTTCCCTTTTTTTCTCGTTTCTCTCTCTTCAGTTTTCGGGCTTTTTGAACGGCGTCATCAATTACATGGGGCGGGGGGGGGGGGTATTTTTGTTTATCTAGCTTAAGTTTTAGCCTCTGTGAGCTCGTGTCAAAATCAGCGTCTCTTGAGCAGATACGCTTAAACCGGTGAGCCTGGCTGTATTGAATACTGTTTTTTTCAGTGGCGTGGGTGATCGCTTTGGTAAGGGAGGTATTGTTGTCGATCCGTTTGTTTGCGATATAGGGTTGTAGAAAGTTTGTCTTCTTCTATCGTTATGGTAGCATCAAGAAAATTTGCGGTTGCTTGCGAGTAGGTGTGTGTGAAGTGTATGTTCGAATGTACAGCGTTGTAAGTGTCGATAAAGCTGAGAAGTTCATCCTCGCTGTGGATCCAAATAAGAAAGATGTCGTCTATGCATCTTCTGTATAACAATGGTTTCAAGGAACTTTGTGCAAGAAATTCTGATTCTAGCTTCTCCATAAATATGTTGGCATAATTGGGTGCCATTTTAGTGTCCATAGCGGTACCACTGATTTCTCGAAAGTACTCTTGGTTAAATTCGAATGAATTTAATTTGAAGACCATCCTCGTCAAAGTTGCGATGGGAGAGAAATCCGGGGTGTTACATTGTCTATGGTCTGTGTAAATGTTTTGTAATGCAGCTATGCCGTCACCGTGAGGAATATTTGTATACAATGAAGAGACATCGAGAGTAACTAAGTATGAGTTTTTCGGCACACACAGACCTGCAATGTCTCCAAGAAAATGTGTGGTGTCTTTCATGTACGACGTGAGGGTACATGGAATGTGGCTTATTAGTTTGTCCACTTACCCTGATATGGGTTCAGTTAGTGTACCTATGCCTGATATGATTGGTCGACCTGGGTTACTGGGTTTATGAATTTTTGGGAGGATGTAGAAGCGACCTGGACGAAGGTGTCCTGCTCACATTAGTTTGTGGTCAGTGTTGGTTGTCTTTTCTGAATCCAACGGTTTCCTTAGTTCTCTTGATACATGTTTGTATTCGTCTGTCGGATCACCTGGGAGGCGTTCGTAAAATTTTGAGTCGGCGGTATGCTTTTTGTAATTATTTGGTTGTATTAGGGACTACAATTGCTCTTCCTTTGTCAGTGGGTGTTATTGTTATGTCTGTCCTATAGATGCCAGATTTCTCATACTCATCTTTTCAGATTTCGTCAAGTTTTCTCGTTCTCCTTTCTTTCTGTGGTATTCGTGTACTATATCTTTCTGTACTGCGGTGATATAAAGGTCGAGACACTTGTCTCGATTACTGTTCGGTGTCCAATCATTTGTCTTACGACGGTGAATTGTTTCGTGGTTAGAAGGCCTGTATAAGAAGTATTCGCGCAACCTTAAGCTTCTAGCAAAGTTGTCGAGGTCTCAGAGCAAGTGGAATTCATCGAAAAAATTTGTGGTCGGGCAGAAGCTTAGTCCTTTAGATAGCAGTTTTTCTTCATCAATTGACAAACTCGTGTCCGATAGGTTTACAATCACAGTGTCACAGAGTGTGTTCATAGATAAGTGCTCGTTTGTACCGTTAGTGGTTGAGTTTATAAATTTTTGTGGTCATGATGGCTTGGTATTTACACTGTTCAAATTCTGTTAATCGGGTGATTTCTTCGTTCGATAAAGTGTTGCGGCGGAGAATGGTGTTGGTCATAGCGACCAGTTTCTTTACCTGCTTATCACTGTGATTGAGAGCGATTTCTGTTAATTTAAGAGATGCCTCAAGGAGGACGTTTTTCCATGTTGTTTGGTCGTGTTCATCTAGATTTATAGAAGCTGGTGTGAGGGAGAGTGTCATACCCTTGGGGGCTATTCTAGCACGAAGGTACACTTGCAATGTTGATTTATGCATTTCATGTCTAATTCGTTTGTCAGCAAGTTTTCGTACTTTAAGGAAAGTGGCACTGCAACTGGGAAGCGATGAGCTGGACTTACATTTCAGAAGTCAATCTTCTTTTGAGTGCGGGGAGGGCACTGACGAGGTGCGCAGGTTGTAGTTATGTCCGGCAGGCCTTCGTCGTTGTAGGGAAAATTTCGGCGTTGGGCTCCCGGCGAACGTGTTCGTAGGCAGCTCCGGGGTCCGCAATAGGGGGACGCGGTTTCGTAGTTCGGCAGGCTTTCCTTTGAGGAGTGGTGTAATGGTGCTGTCGTGTAGTGCTTTTGGTGTCGACATCCGCAATGGAAGGACGCGTGTTGGCTGTACATGCAGACTTCCCCCCTATCAGTGGTGCGCTGTTGATGATGGTGAGGGGGTGCTTGTGGCTCGCGGGGGTCACAGTTTCGCCGATCGTCGGGAACTCGTCTGTGATGTTGGGTGGGTGCGGGGCTCCTGGAATATGTTGATATGCAGAGTTTTTGTTGTGGGCTCCTGGAATATGTTGATATGCAGAGTTCTTGTCGTTCACACGAACCACACGAAGTTCAATCCCACTTCAACAGGCTGAGGAATGGTGTCCTTAGCCCGATTTCCGCGTCCAATATGCGACGCTCGTATTGCTATCATGCCTCTTTTTCTGAATAAGCTTTCGTGGTTAACATCTACAGGTACCACAATAGCTGTTTAATAAATTTGTCATGGATGTTAGTCATCGGGATGGAGACGTACTAAGCGCCGATACGAGCATACATCCACGTTGAAACGGAGCTATAGCTGCCAAACACCGAAACGTATACATTCGGCAAACCCTCGATCCTTTATGAATGTAAAGTAAACATTTAATTACCCCTGTAAAGGCGTGTATACTTTCGTGTTATATGCCAATTCCTCTGACGGAGGCATCAACGATGTTTTTTTTTCAAGGAATGATTGCTGGTATATTTTTTCTTAGTAAGTGTTACACTTTCTAGCATATATTCAGGTATAAGTGTATTATAATTTGTCTTGATGGTTAATAGTCTGAAGACTGTATCTCGAGCATGCAGTTATTATTAATGTTGCTGTTGTTATGTTCCTGTTATTAACTTATTGTCAACTTCTCAACCCTTTTTAATGTTTGATTTGTGGTGTTATGGGCGTGGTACATTGTTTACAGTCATCATATTTGTATTAAAAATTATTAACGGGCCACCTGTAAAAATATGCCCCCTACAAAAGGTGTAAACAAAATTGTCTTTTGAAGGAACTAAATATGGACGATTATAACGTTAAACTATCCCTCGTTGCTTCCTTTCGAAATGGTCGTTAGCTGTATATGATTGGTGTAAACAGTCTTTGTCATGCACACAGCACCAGCTTGTTACGCGAGGCAAAAAATGACGTTAAAATGACCCATCACCTAATGACCACTAATGCATGACCACGTAAATAATAAGAGAATGAACTATTTTAGATACAGCCTATCGTTTGCCAATTGTTTTTTGGCATTTCCAACTGTGTGCCACAAAACAGCCTGCTTGCTTCATGACATCACGAAGCCGGAGAGCATCTCCTTCTAAATGTAATTCAAGTAGGCTAGCTGCCAATCACATAATCCGCGGCTGCATATAGCAGCTGGCGAGATGAATTATGAGTTTAATAAAGTATCTCCCCTTGTAGCATAACGGTGTTTAGTAGTTTGTGCGTATATACATCTTTGGGAGCTCATACTTGCTGAGAAAAGAGGAATAGAGAGAAATAAGCAGCACTGCTCATGTGTGCTTCTTTGTTCTCCGAAATGTATTTTGAGCTGTGAAGGACAATTCAAGTTGAGTGAAAACCAACTAACGCGACTCTTGACTAAGCCTCCATAGTGCTAAAAACCACGGTATTTCACCTTATACCTGGTCCGGTGGGTCAAGTTGTGGGGCAAGATTAAAATCTGAGGTTCTTACTGAGTTCGAGTTCACTGCTTTATTCGTGGCCATTTTGCAAGCTGCCACTATGGCTCCAAGTTACCCTAAGCCAAGCTGATCAGGTTTATCTAGACTAAAGCGGAAGCAATTTTTGGCGTTTCAGTATGGAAAAAATTTAAACATCAAAGTTGATTCATCACACTCATCTCGCAACAGCTTCGACAGAGCAGCGGTGATGGTATATCCTTTTCAAAGAAAATTATTTTCCGGAAGCATCAAATGCTTTGACCGGTCCATGAAAAGTTTGTTCCTTCTCATTCGTAACTGCATCACGAAGTCACAGCAGAATAAAAGCATGAACAGGTGATGTAATATTATAGACCCCTGCTCAGCGCTTGCCTGCTCTGCAACACTACAGCACAAGACGCTAAAGTGTCGCATAGGCGACCCGCACCTCAGAGAACCTACAAGGAAAATCATCACAACGGAAATGATGGCAAAATTCCACAATGTTGTAACATTGCCTCGTAACATTTCTTTTTCTCCCGTAAGAACATAATTGAGTGATTACTGTTGTGACGGAAAACTTCGCCTTACTTGTTAGTTTTCCCAGCATGCAACCAAGAGTGACCACTTTCGAAAGAGGGGGGGGCGGGGGGCTCGCGTTTTTTTTTGCCTTCACCCCCAGCTAATACGCTTATTCATATCATGATTATCATGTTTGTACCAGTTATTTACATTCGTCATCTATTCACGTCACGTAATACCAAATTTAGTATATGTGAAGCTAGCGAAACGACCACGAGAGTACCATGAGTGTGGCACGTAGTCATGTTCTTACATGACACGCATGTCAAGATTTTCACGTGAGGGCCAGTCACTTATATTCGCAATGCAGTCATGTCATATCATACCAGTTTTGCGATATGTCATATGAACGAAACCACCGCAGGCGCAGCAAGACCCTTACATGTAAATCATGACATTCCTGACATGCATGTCATAATTTTCATGTTATGACTTGTCAGTTATGATAGATAGATAGATAGATAGATAGATAGATAGATAGATAGATAGATAGATAGATAGATAGATAGATAGATAGATAGATAGATAGATAGATAGATAGATAGATAGATAGATAGATAGATAGATACGGTCAAACTCGCCGAAGGTCGCTAAGAAATGCTTCACATTTAAACTGTCACATAATCAGTTAACGACATCATGTCTCTGCTACAAAGCTTAAAAATGTCAGGCCTGACCAGGTTGGTCCCAAGCTTTAGTTTTTGTACGTCGCGCCGGGCCGGGCGGGCTCGACGACTTCAAGCATCGGGCTCGGGTGGGCCTTTGACGCAATCAGCGGGCCCGGGCTGGTCTCGGGCTCCAAAATTCGACCCATGCACTCCTGGCACAACGTAGCTCGCGCGTCGTGCCAGCGGCGGCAGCTTGTTTACGAAAAAAATCCCTAGATGGCAGCACCAAAACTCCATGTCACACAACCAGTGCAACCGTGAAGGGGATTTCCCTTCGAGAATGGACGCGTGAACTGTCCAGTCTTTTAACTTATTTTGATAATGTTGCTTGTGTAAAACATACATCTCAGCACTAGCTAATAAAAATTTCGATATTAAACGTTACACTGGTATTGTAACATCGAAGTGCAGTTCTAACGTTTTTTAGGGAAAAGATAAATTGCGCGAGTACAATTCACGCGGATGTACCTCGCAAGCGGGGAGTCCCGCTGAATAGGCTTGCATCGCCCTCTCTGCTGCCGGCTGGTTGAGCGTTCTCGAACTCGGCCGCCTCGCGTGTAGTGACGGACGTTCTCTCCGGCGACAGTAACCCTTATTGAGGCGAAAGTAAGTCCATGCTCATGTTGTTTATTGATATTTGTCGACGTCATCTGTTGTTGTCACTGCATACGTAATTGCTGGTCTTTTTGAAATGTGAAAAATCTGAAATATTACCCGTTACGCTGAAATCTGGCGTGTGTCAGAATAATCTAATATCTTAATATAGGCAATCTTTTGTTTAACTACTAGCTTGCATGCTCAGTACGTCCACCAATAATTTAGGGCCGCAATAATAATAAAGAGGTGATAATAAACCAGCTGACCAACCGGCATTCTCATTACCTTTTAATGAAGCACCGCTGTGCGCATCATTATGTACATAGTTGTACCTGTTCATTTACCAGTACAAGCGGCACTTTCAAAGCATGATCGAAAGTAAAGCTTACCCGAAATCGCAAAGCTTTCACAATTTGTTGAAGTTGAGCTAGCGTGCATGCACTTCATCGCCAGACACTCGCAACACGTGAACATGCTAGTTTGCTTTGAGCGTCGTCGACCCAGTACACTAAACGTTCGACTCAGGAACGTTTAGTGCGCTAAGCGTCATTGCAGTTGTGTAGTATGCGCCGACATTGTGCTCCTTCTCCGTTTGCCACGTAATGTAACGTTTATAGCTAGCGGCTGCCCTGCACGAAGAATAGATGACATGCACTGTAAAATACTTTGCCGTGAGCTCTAACAATGAGTATCTAACAATATTGACCCAAATTTGCGTTTAAAAATGTTAAACTGCATATTAGTGTTTCGTTGTCGTTGCCTTTAAACCAGCCCGTTTTGTAACATCCCTCTTTTATTTTTTTATTTTTTTGTCAACAGATTGCGTGTTACGAAAACAAATTCAACAGAGACAGTAGTTGACTATTAGCACTGCTCACCGCTAGCTAATCGATACGAAACAGCATAATTCTACTGCACCGTTGGTCTGCGCCTTTTACGTAAACATTCGTGCCCATTCGGCTGCCTCGTATACTTGTTCTTGCATTACAATACGCTCAGTTTGTTCCTTTCCCAAATATTCACTTGCCTCGGCTTATATCCCTCATGTGTTGCACATTTATCGGAGTTTACATTACCGGCGTGCATTTATACAGAAAAGCAACCCATGCGGTATTCTTGTAGTGTTTTTTTTTACACTTCACCTATACATCGCCGTAAGACATTACGTATAGGGGAGGTACACGTAGATAATATCATTAATCAGTTTGCAATCGACGCAATAAATACAACAGATACATCAACACACAAGATACTTTTAAGAGAAAAACAGTCGAATAATGATGAACTACACACAGGCTACTCCACAATAGACCAAATTCAAAATATCAATCAGATATAGAGAAATGCGCGGAATCAACCTGCCTCTATACATATATTTCATATATTTCAGAGATTACGAGAAGGCGTTTGACTCAGTCGAGACATTAGCAGTAATGCAGGCACTAAGGGATCAGGGCATCGACAAACCCTACATAAACATGTATACTGAAAGAAATCTACTGTGGATACAAGGCCACCATAGTTCTCCATAAAGTAAGCGACGGAATTCCAATAAAGAAGGGTGTAAGGCAGGGAGACACGATCTCTCCAATCCTATTCACCACGTGTTTACTGCAGGAGGTTTCCAGGGTCCTAGGTTGGAAAGAGTGAGGGATACGAGAGTATGAAGAGTATCTTAGTAACCTGCGATTCACTGATGACATTATCCTGATGATTAACTAAGTGGATGAATTGCAGCTTATGATTGCTGAACTGGACATGGTAAGCAGAAGAGCACGTCTGAAAATTTTTATGCACAAAACCAAAGTAAAGTGCAAGAGTCTAGGCAGAAAACAGCACTTTGTGATAAGTGGAAATACGCTGGAAGTTGTAAAAGAATATGTCTATACTTATAAGACAGGTAGTAACCGCGGAGCCGAAACATATGAGTGAAGTAACTAGAAGAGTAAGGACGGGGTGGATCACATTTGGCAATCATTCTCAAATCATGAATGGTAATCTGCCACTAACCCACAAAAGGAAGGTATATAACAGCTGCACCTTGCCGGCACGTATACGTATACGGAACAAAAATCTGGAGGCTTACAAAGAGCTCAGCTTATATGAAGGACGACGCAGCGAGCGTTGGAAAGGAAAATTATAGGCGTAACCTTAAAAGACAAGAAGAGAGCAGAGTGGGTCAGGGAACAAACCGGGTTTAATGATACTACAGTTCAAATCAATAAGAAGAAATAGACATGGGCCGGGTACGTAGCACCAGAGTCCTTCAATACTTTTACAAAGCATTGAAGGGCTCTGGTAGTACGTAGGCCGAATAACCGCTGGTGATTAAGGGTAACTGACTGGATTCCCAGAGAAGCAAAATACACGAAGGGGATTGATTGATATGTGGGGTTTAACGTCCCAAAACCACCATATGATTATGAGAGACGCCGTTGTGGAGGACTCCAGAAATTTCACACGGGCCTACAACATTTCCGCCTCCATCGGAAATACAGCCGCCATAGCCGAGATTCCATCCCGCGACCTACGGGTCAGCAGCTGAGTACCTTATAGCCACTAGACCACCGCGGCTGGGCTACATGAAGAGGAGACAGAAAGTTAGGTGGGCCGATGAGATTAAAAAGTTCACAGGTATAACGTAACAGCAGAAAGCACAAGACCGGCTTGATTGGCGTATCATAGGAGAGGCCTTTGCTTTGCAGTGGGCGTAGTCAGGCTGATGATGATCATCATGGTGATGATGACACAAATTATAAACACCGTCACAGTCATACATTTTAAACGCCCAGACGCTTCGAGACAACAAACCATTCTTATTGGCAACGATATTGTGGGCGTTCTTACAGGGTAGAAAGAAGGCTTCATTATCAGTTTCACTAACGATATCGTCCCGTATAGACGGTTTCTTGTCTGTACTGTTTTTTGAGAAAGTAACTACAAAACGAGTGGGTTTTGTAGGGGCATTCTAATATTTTTCGTGAATTGTCTCGTTGATTTGAGACCTGCGTCAGGGCGAACACTTATTCAAGGGGGTTAATGACATTTATATTCTAATAATTACTACGAGAAAATTTATCTCGCAGTTCCTGCCTCCTTAGCACCGTGCCCTTTTCAAGGTTTGTTTCACTTCTGCGATGCTTGCAAAGGAATTATAGTTGTTCCTAACAAATCAGGCTATACTTGGTTTTGAACTTTTCTTAGTCTGTCGATTAAGCATTGCTGACGGGGATCCCATATTACACAAGCATAATCTAGAATAGGTCTCACATGCATCAGATAATGCGTTTGTTTCACGGTCTGTGAAGCTTGTTTAAAATTTATGCGTATAAAGTATAGCATGCTACATACCTTTGTCACAGTTATATGAATGTGTTTAATACGCTTTAAATTGTCGGGAAATAATAATACACTTGCACACGGGAATGATACACTTGAAAATTTCGGTGGAGGCGAAAATGCTGTAGGCTTGTGTGCTCAGATTTGGGTGCACGTTAGAGAACCTCAGGTGGTCGAAATTTCCGGAGCCATCCAATACGGCGTTTCTCATAATCATATGGTGGTTTTAGGGCGTTAAACCCAACATATCAATCAGAATGATACACAACGACATTTCCGGACGTTTAGACTCATTTTCCACTTCTCACACCACGTTGACTTCCGAGGCTGCACAAATCATTTTGCGAAATTTCAGCATCCTTGTACAATTTAATTTCTCTAAACACTACACAACCATCTGTGAATAACTTAACTGGATAGGTAATACCGTCAACTATGCTATTAATATAAATAAGGAACAGAGAAGGTCCCAATACGCTCCCTAGTGATACTCCTGACGTATTGGTTACCGCGAATGACTTTGAGCCGTTAGGTACGCTCAGCTGTGGACCGTTTAAGTGGTCCTTTCTCCAAGTAATAGCTATAAAGTTTATGTTTGCAGAGAGAATCGTAAATTTTACCAGGTTGTGTGGGACGGTATATCAATGGCTTTACGGAAATCGATGCCCTGCATCTTCTTGAGTGCTATACTGTCAAGGATTGTGCAATGTAGTGTTAAATTCGACTAGCTGAGTTAAACATGAACGTTTATTTCTGAAACCTTGCTGATATGGCGTGGAAAAGTTGGCTGACTCCAGGCATTTAACTGTTTCACTGTATATGGTGTTCTCAAATAACTTACCATCAATTGCTGTAAGCGAAATGGGCCTTTAATTTTCAACGAGCTTTTTATCACCTGATTTATGAGCCGGGGTGATGATCGCAACTTTCCAGTCGCGTGTAACAATTCCAGTATTAAGTGTAGTTTCATATATAACGCATACTTTACAATGATGCTGTGGCAGTTTTTAAAAACTAATGCTGATAGGCCGTACGGTCCAACTGCTTTCGATGTATCTATCTGCCGTAACAAGCAATCAGCACAAGTATTGTCAATCTCTACGTCTTTCATGGAAGGTTGCACGACTGCACGAAGTTGATAGCATAAGGTTGCGTGAAATATATCATGCGTACGAGCGTGACCCCTAAGTCAGTCACGCCTGGGTCTTTTTACGCATGCGCTACACGCGTTTTATCGACTTCAGTTTACTTCTTACATCAACCGTTTGTACGACATTGCGTCTTTTTTTACACTTTTTTTGTGGAAGCTGAACTTCGAAAAAATAGTACGGATGCATAAATACGAGGAGGAATTTGGGGGCGAGGTTACGCAGAGCTAAGCCCCTCCCCTTAAGCCCGCCTCTACCCCCTCTCTCGACGTGCCACCCTCGCTCGCCTTGACGATTCTGACAGCACATATTGCTGTTGGCGATCACTGGAACGGTGCACTGTGACCCACCCCACCTGACGCTCTTTGGTAGGCCGGAGCCAGACGCTGCACACTTTTTGCCACCCGTTGATTTCGGCATATTCAGGGCAAGTGTTCTTTTGTTTGTATGCGGAAAGCCTTAGTTATAACTCGCACTTCACTAGCTGGGCCGGGACAAGTCCCCGTGTATCTTACACCCTTAAGCTTTGTTAAAAAGCCGGGACTGCAATACGCAAATCTGTGGCCGGGACTTTTACTTCAGCTGTGGGGCAAGCACCTATACGTAACAAACAAAGAAACAAACAAACAAACAAACAAACAAACAAACAAACAGTGAACTTTGGTGGCGGGATCAGTCGCGAGAACGTCACTTAAACCTTTCTTTCTTTCTTAAACCAACGATTTCTTTTTGTACGTAATTGTATGAGTTATGGCACAACGCAGGCGTCGTCCTGAAAGCGTCTCGGGAGGGGTCCCATCTTCGCCAGGGCTTGCGCCAATATATACCGATCTATCTGGTTTGGATCATCTATTTGTCATATAGGTATGCATGTGGCGATAGCGCTGCACGTTTCTGCGTTTCGTGCTCGGCTCCTTGATTAGGACGGCGCATCAGTATTCTTGTTGATTGTGTCTCTTTGAATCCGTTCCTCGTCCTGTACTAGCACGTTGTTCCTGAATATCGCTGCAACGCCATTATAGTTAAGAGCATAGTCGCACTCGAGCAAACGGAATGTTGGAGTCATTTGATGTTTTGCTGGGAGTAACGTATATATAGGAGTGACCAATGTATAACAAAAATGACCAATATTACGTGTTCCTTGTATATACGGGAGCTATAGAAGCACATGTGATTGTTGAATATGTGGCTTGTATCTTTTTGAAACATTGTCCTAAGGGTACGTTTGCGTTTGGCACGATTGTTTGCAAATGATTAATCATTATTTTAGGGACCTCTGTTATTGCTGTGTTGCATGAAATGTTTAGCGTGTCGCGGCAATAAGACCTTGAACGTCGTGTTTAAAGCTGGTATATAGCGCATGGTCTCCTTTTGAAAATTGCTTGTGCACGTTGTTGTAGTGAGTGTTACTCGTTATATGCACGCGCCCAATATGAGTGGCAATATGCTGCACGTGGAAAAAGCGGCGCTGATGTTGCACGACAATGCTAGTACAGAAAGTTATCAGTGAAGTAAACACTGTTTTGACTGTTGGTACTTGCAGAATGAATTTCACGCTCGCCGGGTTTACAGGAGCCCCCCGACTAATATTGAACGCCGGTGTATACCGCAGGAAAACATATATGGTCCATCACCTGCCTTTAGAAGTGATGAAGGTCCCTTTTGGCAATACTGGCTTTAGTAGGGTTTTTTCCTGCCACTGTTTACATCAGCGCCGGCTGCTCCCGCCTATATCTAAGAACCACTAAATATTTTACACGCATCTATAGTAATTAGGAAAAATGCTTGAAGGTGAAACATTAAAGGTACTTGCATTCTTTTTTTTTTTTTGCAATGCACGTCTTATGCCAGGAGGCAATGAACGTTTACAGGCTTTTCGGGGCATGTGATGAGCACACAGAATGCATGTGACGTCCTTATTGCATGTTTTGATGTGTGAGCGCGCTGTGAAATTCGACGGAGTTTAGTCTGAGCGTAAAAAGCGGCTGGTGAACAGTTGACCTGATGAAAGATGGGGAGGGAAGGGGGGGGGGGGGGAAGTAGTTGGACCTAGAGTCACCCTAGTTGGACCTGAAATGCGACAGTGCGCTGAAAACAGCGGCAACATCATATTGATAAGGACGACCTAAGAGATTGCAATATATACAGACTCCTATACCTTATTTTCAACTTTGTGGCGAAATATTTCGAAAGGTATACCTTCAAAGAAGACAGGAGAAACACTTTCGATTAGGAATCTGCCTTAGAAAGTGGTATACTATATACAGTGGTACATCCAGACAGAAAGTTTATAAATGTGCTTTGTACGACAAAATACTTTATATAGCTTTTATAGACTACGAAAAGGCATAGTGCTCAGTAGATACAGTGACTTTGGAAGTATTGATAATTACCAAGGATTGCTTGAAACGTACGGGAATACCGTTTAGCCAACATGTATAAATATTGCACAGCTAACTTGATCGATTCTCCACAAGAAAAGCAAAATAATTGCAATGTACAATGTGCTGCTTGCTTAGAAATATTCAAACCGACCACATATGAAATAGGAATAAATATCAGCAACGATCTTTATTCCTATTCTATATTCACAAAGAAAAAACTGTTCGAAGTCCTGAACAGAGGATTCGTTTAAGAAAAGGGACAATATGAACCAATTAAAAAATAGGCCACCTATTATCATAAATGGGTGTCAAGCTTTTTCTTTTTATTTAACTTCAGTTATATATCTACTGTTTGCTCGAATGCGAGCAATGGTGTACTGTGGCTCACGTTGTATTATTGTTGTCATAATTGTGTAACAGCTCAGCAGTGCACAGTGCCGAATTAGTTTTTTTTTTTAAGATCTGTAAGTGCTTTATTGCTTCTTACATAATGCATAAACTTTCTGCAGTTTCAATATCCTCGCATTTGCTTAATATGTGTGAATGTTTAATGTGAACGCAGTTAATACGAATGAATAATCTGTTTGATTACTTGTTTTTGTTATTTACATTCCATGACTGGCTATACGATAAACACGATAAACCGGGTGTTTGTATGTGTGTTGCCACTACCATGTAGAGATTCCCTGGACGTGTTATGCTGTGGACAATAGTGTTTAACGAAGAGCACCAAATGAAAGGGTAGCATCAGTTCTGAAGCGAATTAAAGTAGCAAATTAGAGAAAACGCGAAGAGGAAGCGAATTGAACGCTGTAGTTGTACAGAGCGCCAATCTTCGCGCCTTAATGACTGTACAGGTCATGTGCACGCATTCATATCAGATCGACTCGTATGGCAGTAGGCAATTTTCTCGGGTATAGGCACGCAAGACTGGTTGGTGGTTCGTTGTTTACTCTCTGGTAGAAAAACCTTTCAGATTTTTTTAATCCGAAGCATTTCTTTGCAAACCAAAGGCACTATGAGCGTTTCTATGTACGTATATATATCTGTTCAACGTGTAGATGCTCTCGTGATCGTCTCTTTAACGTGGTGTCGACAAAAGTTGCATGAGGGGGCGGGGGTCAAAAGGGTTTGTCGAATATGACGCTCTGGTCATGACATGAATAAGGTAAAAATCCTATCACGTACGTCGTCAAAAATTTTGCTCCAGACACTTGTGGCCCGTACCCGTGTATCCCGGACATCAGCATGTGGATATGCCCCGCCGCGGTGGTCTAGTGGCTAAGGTACTCGGCTGCTGACCCGCAGGGTGCGGGTTCGAATCCCGGCTGCGGCGGCTGCATTTCCGATGGAGGCGGAAATGTTGTAGGCCCGTGTGCTCAGATTTGGGTGCACGTTAAGGAACCCCAGGTGGTCTAAATTTCCGAAGCCCTCCACTACGGCGTCTCTCATAATCATATAGTGGTTTTGGGACGTTAAACCCCACATATCAATCAATCAGTCAATCAATCAATCAATCGATCGATCGATCAATCGATCAGCATGTGGGTATGAGCCGCAGGTGATTGACTGATTATGTCTGATATTCATAGGTATGTTGGATTTAAAGTCCCAAAACCACCTTTAATGTCCCAAAATTGTGAGAAACGCCGTAGCGGAGAGCTCTGGAAATTTCAACCACCTGGGGTTTTTTAACATGCACCCAAATCTGAGCGCACAAGACAGCATTTTCGCCACCATTGAAAATGCAGGCGCCGCAGCCGAGAATCGATCCCACGACCCGCGGGTCAGCAGCCGAGTACCTTAGCCACTAGACCACCGCGGCGGGGCGCCAGTGCATATCTACCGAAGAACAATAAGAACAGACATGGTTAATTTTAATGCGACAGAGTTTACAAAAACCGATGCCGGCAGCGATAACACGACGAATGCAAATAATAAAATTCAGAATCCAAGCAAGAATCCAACCCCAGCAGTGTTGTATGCGTCAACGAAAAAAAAATAACTAAAGATGCTACTCGTTACTCTAACAAAAAAGAACGCTTTACCTCCAAGTAAAGTAACGTGTTACCGTTAGCACTACCTAAAAAAAGTAACAGACGTTACCTCTGTCGTTCTCGGTAACTATAAGTTTTAATCGACGTGTCTGATCTGCAGGAACCCACAATAAGATTTTTTAAATATATATTTTACGTTTCACATAAAGTTTCGAACGCCAAGGATTACACCAGAAGTTCTAATCTAACGAGAATTCTTTGTACAAATTGTTATAAATGTGGGTCTGATGGCATTCCACCACAGCCACCACTGTTAGGATTTCCTGTTTGTCGCGATGGTAGCGGTAGCCGAAAGCGGCGAGCAGTCAAACGGACGTCGCTGATGCCTTCGCTCAGAGGCGGAATAGGAAGGCAATTGGTTTTGAAGACAGCAACAGGTAGGAAAGTTTACCATAGCAGCTTATCGTTTTTACAGAGCCGGCCAGCATGACGAAGTCGGCTGGGGCAAAATCCTCTGAACATGGGGCCGGCACGGCCTTAAATAACGTTTTGGTCTTTTTTCTGAGACCAGTTCCCCGGTGCCTGGCGGAGAAGGTGAAGCTTTACCCGGAACGGCACGGTGGCTCGGCGGAGGAGGCGACGCTTTGCTCGGAACTGCATTGTGCCGCCTTCTGCGTGGAAGGTGGCGCTTGGATGGGGGGAGACAGTTCGCCGGAACAGCGCTCGATCTCGTGAAAAGAAGCGCTCCCCAACGAGGACCATGCCTGTGGCATAACGAAATGTACCGTACCTTAGCAGTGCTGTAGCTGAAAGGGCCCCTAACACGAGATCTTTGTTTTACTCTAGAGTTCAATGCCGAAATATAATCGTAAATGCTCATACGCAACGTATATTTATCCTATGGTCATAACTTGTGACAAATTTTAGCGTCACTTCAAAATGCACTCCTTGCCCCGCCGCGGTGGTCTAGTGGCTAAGGTACTCGGCTGCTGACCCGCAGGTTGCGGGATCGAATCCCGGCTTACAGCATTTCCGATGGAGGAGGAATTGCTGTAGGCCCGTGTGCTCAGATTTGGGTGCGCGTTTCTTTGAAAGAACCCCAGGTGGTCGAAAGTTCCGGAGCCTTCCACTACGGCGTCTCTCATAATCATATGGTGGTTTTGGGACGTTAAACCCCACATATCAAAATGCACTCCTTAAATCGCAAGGAGCTATATGCTCCTATGGAGGGTGAGCGTCTGAGGCTGTGTGCGTACAGGCTGTGGTGACGCTGAACGTTCAGTTTCCTAATCGACGGACCCACGCGCTGTGAAGAAATGAATGATGTGGGTGCTTTGAGCGCGTTTCTGTCAGGAAAAAAAGAAAAACATACCGGGCGCAGACAGCCAAAACCCCCCTGGGAGCAGCTCGACAACTGAGCGAAAGAGGGGCGAGGAACGATACACCTCGGTTGCGTGGTTTCGTGTGAACCCCGTGAATGTTCTGCATCGTTGACAACACTCGCTTTCCTTCTTTTTTTTTTTTTTTTGAAAGGTGACAAGCGGCTTCTGCCTTCGTCATTTTATAGTGGCAACGTCGCGAGGTGCTAAAACACTCGGATTAGCACTTACGTATACTTCAAAACCAGATTAAAATATCTTAAAGGCAACGTTCGTTTGTCATAATCGCTCAGAAGTGCCCACGCAGAAAGGGCTGCTTCAAACAGCACAATAATTTCGAGTTTCCGAATTTCGCGTCCCGGGTCTTTCTTAAATACACTTGTGGGGTTACACATGTGATGGCTTCTCACTATGTAGCACATGGTGTTTTCTCAATGCGACATTACACGCAACACGAGATTCAGTTCTCCACGCTCGCGGCAGAGAACGCATCACTCAACTCTCCAGAAATTTACAGTAATAAGTTTTCTTTCTTTCTTTGTTCGAACAGCACCTCTTGGGGAGATCGTCGAAATCGAAACTGGTGGTCCTTGACCTCGAAAAGCGCCCGCTGCGTGCCAGTAGGCAATCGCAGTGGCCTGCATTGGCGCCTTTTTTTTATATTTTAGGGGGGGGGGGGGCATTATCACGTTATTGACACCATAACCATATGTCCTCATTCTACAGAGGGCGTGCAACTACCAGCTAATTTGCTGCCCCAAGAGAGCCGCCGCCACGCGTTTCCCCGTCCCTCCTGTCCCTAGAGTCACTGGAAAAGAAATCCAGTGACTCTACCTGTCCCCGCCCCGTCGCGCTGCAGCGGCCGCAACTGCAACTACGGCTGCCACGCGCTCTCCCATTGAAAGCCACTAGACGCGGCGGGCTGCACCTCCTTGGCTGCACCGTGCGCTTTTCCATCCAGCGGCCGTGCTTGTACGTCACCGACAACACTGAACCCACGTATTCTGCGTGGCAGTCAGCTGTTTACTACGGAGCCACGCCAGGTTTCGAAGCTGCTTTGGAAAAGGTCCACATGCAGGCGTAATATTTATTTATTTATTTATTTATTAAAGGTACTTTCAAGGCCCGAAGGCACTACAGAAAGGAGTGGTTTGAACAATCGTAAGTGCAGTTAAAAAGTTAAAAAAAAAAACAGAAAACAGGAAAAAAAGAAAAATTCTACAGGGCATCATGTATGGCGAGCTTGAAGTCTTTTTGGTCCGTTATACAGGCGATGGAGGCGGGAAGGTGGTTCCAGGCGGCGCTTGTCCTTGGCACGAATGAATCATTATATAGTCTGGTGCGACAGGATGGTAGGCCCACCTTAAAGCGATGATCCATCCTTGGTGATATGAAGCGAGGTGGATGAAACAGGGCGTCCTTCAAATGGCTGTTATAATGATAGATTTTGTGAAAAAGGTTAAGGCGAGACAATGTGCGGCGCAATGAAAGATCAGGCAAGTTTAGGGTGCTCTTCATGGATGTGACACTGGAATGACGTGAATAATTCGATAAAATGAAACGTGCTGCGCGATTCTGAGTGGTTTCGAGAGATTGAATGAGAATGGCATGAGTTGGGTCCCATATGGCGCATGCGTACTCTAATTTTGGTCTGACCAATGTTTTATACAGTGTTAACTTGAGTGACGATGGCGCAGAGGAAAAGTTACGGCGCAGATAACCAAGCATGCGGTTAGCGTTGTTAATCACATATTCTGTGTGTTTATTCCAGGAAAGATTAGAAGATATGTGAACACCAAGGTATTTGTAATTGTCAACAGATGGTAATGGAATGTTATTGAGGGAATAAGTACGCGGACAGTGGGTGGTAGTGCGACGTGAAACTTGCATGCTCTTGCATTTAGATATGTTAAGTGTCATGAACCATGTGTTACACCATGCGAATATGCTATCTAGGTCGCGTTGAAGGTTAAGGTGATCGACATGACTGGTTATTTTCTGGTAGAGGACGCAGTCGTCTGCAAAGAGTCGGACAGTAGAAGAAGAAACACAAGAAGGAAGATCATTAATGTAAATTAAGAAAAGGAGTGGCCCTAAAACGGACCCTTGCGGTACACCAGATGATACTGCGGAATTAGGTGAACAAAAATTATTAGCTGTCACGTACTGGCTGCGGTTAGAGAGGAATTCTTTAATCCATGTAAGTACATTGGGGTCGATGTTAAGCTGAGTAAGTTTGAAAATGATTAGTGCGTGTGAAACGGAGTCAAATGCTTTAGCGAAATCTAAGTATATGCAGTCAGTATCAAATTCAAGATCTGCGTTAATAAACAAGTCGTTAGTAAAACACAGCAACTGTGTTTCGCATGAAACTGTCTTACGGAAGCCATGCTGATAAATGCTAAAGAAGGAATTAGATTCAAGGAATTCAATGAGGTGCGAGTAAATGACATGCTCTAAGATTTTCACTGGAATGGATGTTAACGATATGGGACGGTAGTTATTGGGGGAATGTACATCACCAGATTTATGCACAGGGACCACCTTCCCAGTCTTCCAGTCAGATGGCAGTGTGGACGTCTGTAATGACTGTTCAAAAAGTTTTGACAATATTAAAGAAGAATAGACTTGAGTACACTTCAACATTTTTGACGAAATGCAATCTGGACCAGCTGATGATGACACTGTCAAGTTTCCAACAAGTTTTTCGACACCAACTGCATCAATGATAATAGGGTCCATTGGCAAGAAATCGGTGCTTGTTAACTGTGGAAATATAGTTGGGATGCTGTTCTGAAAGTGTGCAGCAAATACATTACTCAGAACGTTGCAGCACTCGCTAAGAGCGACTGGGACATCAGACTGTATTAATTGGATATGTCGCGTTGTAGTTCCGCTAATGATGCTCCAAAACTTACGTGGATTAGAGCGCAGCAGCGAAGGAAGAGTTTCATCGAAAAATACTTTTTTGGCTTTCGAAAGCGCAGTACAGAATTCTCTGTTAAATGTCTGATAAAAAGACCAATGGTCTGTTCTGGCTGTTGATTTGGCGCGTCTGAATAGCCGCTTCTTTTTATTGCGCATGCGTTTCAACGTGTTATTGAACCACGGAGAACGAGGATTCGATGAAACTTTTCTCTTAGGTACAAATCGGTCAATTAGGGCTAGCAGTTTGTTCTTATAGTCTAGCCAGTTCTGTTCAACAGATCGCTGCTCAAAACCAGCAAAGAATAGGTCAACAAAAGATTGTAACTCTGTATTCATTCCATGAAAGTCCGCTTTGCTATAGTCTTGGATAATTTTTGTTCTTTTCTTGATGGAAACCCGTGCTTTTATTGTGAAGTGGATTATGCAATGGTCGCTAATTCCCGGTAGATGAGTGAAGGGTGAAGCTAGGTCAGGTGTACTGGTAAGTACTAGATCTAATACGCTAGCGGAAGTGGGAGTAACGCGAGTAGGAAAGTCAACAAGCTGGGTAAAGTTGAAGTCGTGACAAAAATTCAAAAATTCCCTACTTTCACCTGAGTTGTGCTTTAAGGTAACCGGGTCTCTTTCCCACATGATGTCGGGAAAGTTGAAATCGCCAAGAATGAACAAAGGTGATCTCGGGTATCTGACGAACAGCTGATTGACAACATCATGCAAGTCATTGCAAAAGGATGATGATGCAGTTGGTGATCGATAGCAAATACAAAATATTATTTCGCGAGAATCAATGAGCACGCGAACACAAACAAGTTCAAGTGAAGACATAACAGGAATAATATGAGAGGCAAGATTATCGGCAACCGCCAGCAGAACACCCCCACCAGACCGGTAATCGCGGTCGCATCGGTAAAATTTGTAGTGCTTCTCACAATCCAATATTTCTTCATTTCTTACTTTTGTAGAAAGCCAAGTCTCTGTCAGACCAACAATATCAGCGGAACAGGAATCAATAGCAGAAGACAGTTCGACGCGTTTATTCAGGACGCTGCGCACATTAGAAAAGAAAAAAGAAGCGTTTCCTGCGCAGCAACGAGACGGGCGTAGCTATGAGGTGCTAGAAGTGTCAGCACGTGCAGGTAGAGAGGGTTCTTTGTCCTTAGCTTGGGGTGAATTGATTTCGCGAACGCTGTCGCTTTCTGCGCAGTAAACGTAAGTTTTCTTGTTCATGACCAGTTTGTTAACGCGTAGCAAATACGGTTGCCCGGCTGCCTTAGCAAATTCCATTAATTTCTTCCTTGAGTTTCGCGTGCTTTTGCAAAAATCTTCGCTAGCTGATACACCAGTTCCTTTGAATTTTTGTCTCTGCATCAGGATAGCATCTCTAACCTTAAATGACGAAAATTTGACGATAATTGGCCGAGCTTTTTTAGCGGCGTAACTTCCTAACCTATGTGCTCGGGAAACTTCGGAGTCAGAAATGTGCATGTCAAGGTGTCGGGAGAGTAGATCACGAACATGGCCTTCAGACTGAGCCCACGTCTCATTAGGGCTGTCCGATATACCAAAAAACAATACGTTCTCTCGTCTGGACCTGTCTTCAAGATCGTCCAGTCGGGCACTGAGTGTCTGGCCTTGCACCTTGACAGTTTCAGCGATTAGACGTGGCACATCACTGACTACTGCAGAACCGTCGCATGACTCGACGAAAGCTTCCACCGCCGACAACCTTTCCGTTAAATCAGCAACAGTTTGCGCTAATGCCTCCTGTTTAGTCTTTAGGTCGGCAAGAGCTTCCATTAGCTCATCGTGACGGTGATCACCTTTTTCAGATAGCTTAGCGATCGCGTCTAGTATTTCTTTGTTAGTATTTGCAGGGCCAGGGTTTAGTTCAACGTCTCCACAACATAGTAGAAGCTTTGTGACATGCACGCATTCGCACACACATTCAAATATGACACTTGGGCACGGTAGGAGCAGCAGACAGACGTTACTGGTTCGCTTACAGTAGAGAGAAGGAGGTTTACTGACCTGCACAAAAAGCAAAATCGGATTTCTGAGCGACCGCATCGTTGCCGCTCCACCGTGCCCACTGAAGGAACAGGAGAATTCCGTGGTCTTTATATGCTCTTGCGTCGCTGCAGTCGCCCGCAGTGTTGTGGACCAGGTGACGATGGAAAGGATGCCACCGTCAGATAGTGGCAGATGACGCAGGGGCGTGTTCATCCAGATCGGGGCCGCCAGCAACACCGGTGAAGAGTAGTTGGCACGCGCTGGATTCGCACGCGGTGGTAATGTTCCAAACCAGGCGACTAACTGCACAAAAAGCAAAATCGGATTTCTGAGCGACCGCATCGTTGCCGCTCCACCGTGCCCACTGAAGGAACAGGAGAATTCCGTGGTCTTTATATGCTCTTGCGTCGCTGCAGTCGCCCGCAGTGTTGTGGACCAGGTGACGATGGAAAGGATGCCACCGTCAGATAGTGGCAGATGACGCAGGGGCGTGTTCATCCAGATCGGGGCCGCCAGCAACACCGGTGAAGAGTAGTTGGCACGCGCTGGATTCGCACGCGGTGGTAATGTTCCAAACCAGGCGACTAACTGCACAAAAAGCAAAATCGGATTTCTGAGCGACCGCATCGTTGCCGCTCCACCGTGCCCACTCCAATATTGGTGCAACTTGAATTGTGGTTACAAAGCTGATTAATTTTATAAACTTTACACATGCTCTCCTGATGAAGATATCATGTTACGGTAACTTCAATTGTGATTCCAGTGTTAGTTCCGCTTTTATAGCAGTCTAATAAACATTACATCTTGTATTTCTACGTGTCTGCAAGCTATATTCAAGCTTTGCTGAACCGCGAAGGAATGCGCTAACGAAAGTTACGTATCACATCCACATCATCACATCGTAATGAGCACTTTCTTTTTCGGTAATACTGACGTCTGTGACCTAACGTGAGTGCTGCCATTACGCCTGACCATAAGTTACTCTTTAAACGCCAGTGTTGTCGACGTTTTCTGGTACGCCCACAAGGTGTATACAAATATATATGTATACTTACTAAAGACGTTGATCCGCCTCGTAACACTTCGCTCAAATCTAAAAAATATGGATGTGCTAATAGTGAATGTTAGGAATTGAATCTAATACAGTTAGAATAGTAATGACACCGAATTGAACAACAATACTAATCGCATACTCTTCGAGTAGTTTTTTTTCGAATAGTAATACCTCTGTTACATGACCTATGCAATGTCATTCGCAGCCAAGGACATTCATAAGGAATTTCATTGCGATCTTGTATTCCGGGTCTACACTGGTATGTGAAATGACATTAGAAATCGATGGCAATGTTTATCGGCAGGTTTCTATGATGCCAAAAAAAAAACTACAGCTCTCGCATTTAAATTACATTACATTGTCCGGCTGATTTAAAATATACTGCAACTCGATAAAGCAGCATCAGTAGAAAAAAATCCCCGTATAGATGCCCAAAGCAAGACTCACAATTTACAGTCGACAATATTTGGGACCGTGACAGCATTCATGAATTTGTGACTGCAATGAATGATGATCAGTACAAACGAACGCTAATTGCTCTCCACAGCTGCTGCTTCGAATGAAAATCAGAACCGACTAAAGCGCCTCAAACTTGCCATTAAAAAAAAAGAGAGAGAGAGAAGATCACAGACGATGAGGGCTTTGGAGCTGCGCTTACACACCAATACTTCTACATCGGCTGCTTTTCGGCCTTCGAATATACGTCGGCAATTAACAAAGAACTGTGGTGCTTCTCAAGAAAGGAAAATCGGTTTAAAAGCACTCTTCCTAACCTGGTGTCCAACACGTGCGTGTGTACTCTGCTATAGTCTAACGCGACGGCGCCCAGATTGTACGTAAAAAAGTTACCGGAAAGTTAACAACCTTTAATAAACACCTGAACATCGTTTTCACTTGCTTATAGATATGGATTTAGTAACCTCTTGTCACGCACCTGTTGACGAGCTTACAAATGCCGCGCTTGCACGAGGTTGGTGAACATATTCAACGGGCGCATTTCATTAATTAGGTGCGAATGTGATTCGCTATGCTAGCAGCAGCAATGTCATTCGCAGCGAATGGCATTGTCGTGGGACAGGGGTATACGAGAACCATTTTCAAGAAGAGTCCCAGGACTCCACAACATTTTATTTGAAGTAAATATTCACAAGCTTTCACAAAAGAACGTTACGGTTGTATTTAACCGACTCAGAATACGGATACTCAGAATGCGACAATTATGAAAACTGAGGTAAGCTCGTATACAGCAGCGATCAGAGACTTCGAAATATTTTGTAACTATAGCAGGGGTTACACTAACCAAGGCGATACTTTCTTGCCCGCTTTTAAATGAAAAAAATGAGACATAATAAAAACTTAACATTTTTTTTACCAAACATCACGCATACATCTAAAGCTGTAATGACACAGGTGAGCCTGCCATCACAACATGGCCTTCGGCACGGAAGGCATGCAAACATCAGTGTTGAAAGCTGTATCTGCAAGACCGAACAATTTGCACCGACACAACTCTTGCGTCTGTTGTTAGTCATGAAGCTGAATAAAACCTGAAGATGAAGACGGAAAGTGATCAATGCGATGCACCTACAACTTAGTAATCGTCAAAGTGGAGTTTTGAGAGCAAAAATCTGACAAAACGCCTTTATTCGGTAATCAGCATGGCGTAGGCAGTCTCGTAAAAGCTTGGGCTTCATCATAGAGTTTTCAAAAATTAACTTGAGGGGACTGGCGCTGCGATTGTTCAGCGATAATAGGAATGATGGGTAGTACACGGATTTGCCTAGCCTTCGTACTTGTTGGTGGCAAATCGTACTTGTGACTTCGTTTATTGCTGTGTTTCGGTTTTGTTTCAAAGCAAATAACAAACCCTTTTTTTTTTTTCACTTCGTGAGCAGATTTGAAGTGGTAAGCCTGAAATATCAAGGTAGTGAAGCGTAACTGCGGAACATTTGTCGATCGTTGTTTCGTGACAAAGCAGCTTCAAGCCACGCGAAGCAAGAACAAGCGTAAAGTATGAAGACTATAGGCAAAGCCATGTCATACCCATTATTCACTGAAGCGCTGTGCATTGCACCACCCATAGACACTAGCGCCACAGTTCCCTCTAGTATATTTAGGAAACTCTATTGGCTGCATGAATGTTGGTAATTTAGTGCTTAAACGAAGAAAAAGTAAGTACCTCTGGCACTTCCTAAATTTCTTTGTTTTGAAATTCTCTATTCGGTGCTGAATATTCGAAAACTATTCAATCGATATTTGGTATTTTGAATATGTACTATTCTATTGGAGTACCGAATTAAATATACTGCTATTCGATTCGTTATTCGAAATTGTCGAATATTCTCACACCGCTTCAAAAATGCAGCACAAACAATAACTCGTCGAGTGCTTCGCACAAGACTGATTCCCACAAGGCGTAGGATCTGCCGAATACTGAAGAGAACACCGCAAAAAAGGGGCCGGAGTAAGAATAAACACACAACACAAGTGCTGACGAACGACTGTGTGTAAATTTATTACACCGGGAAATATATAGTAGCTGAAAACGTAAAACAAGAATAAAACCATCACGTGCACATAAGGGTGAAACGCAAAATGAATCTTCTACTAGTCGACATTTCCAAGTTAACTACTCAGAAACATTATCTCTTTTTCCAGGAGAGCGAGTGAAGGCTCATACGTTTCCTGTCGTCTTGATATGGCAAGCCTCGTCAATTTTGCGCGCTGTTTTGTTACAATATTTTGAGAGTATCCTGCAAATATGAAAGAACGGGGCGCAGCCGCACAAGAAGCAATGGGCTGCCAAGGTGCTGCTTGCTATTTAAGAAGCAGTTGTTGTATAAGCGAAATTCCCACGAAAACCGTGTGTCTGATACCCCAGTGACAATGTACGTTTTAATGTCATTCGAATGGAATGACATTCGCATGTAATGACATTATGCGGCTGCTGCACATAGATATGTTATGTAATTAGTGTTGAATTAGTGTTTAATGACAAGCAATCGAAGGAGTTCGAGAAACACATGCCGCGCAAACCACAAACAGAACGTATACCCTCTACCGCAGGGACTACTTAAAAGGTAGCATTCGGCATCAATTTGACTCGCATTCATGCAAACACACTAGTAAAGTTGCTTTTTCAGGGCATCTATCATTTCAACGAGGACAGGGGTACAGAAGACGGTCGCAAGATGTCTTTACTCTCCACCTCAGCCGTCGGCACTGTCGGCCATGTAATGTAAACAAGCGGGCGCCTCTGTGAACGTTTATGCGTGCAGTGATGGCATCAGCCCCACGAGTGCACTGAACCCAGGCAGAGAAGTTTGCTCTCGTAAGGGTATACGGCAGTAAGCTCGTCTGCCAGCATATAACGCGTGTTTTAAAGCGAACAAGCGCGAAATGCTCTGGGTTTTGTGTGTGGTCGAACCGCAAACTATAACACGTGTGAATCTGTCACATTGCGTTCTAGAAAACCTAGACAAACGCGACACGTTTATTTTCCCGCTTTTTTTTTTTTTCGTCACGCCGCGCACGCCGTGTTGCTTGTGTTCATTCTATCGGCTGTGGACTGGCTGAGCGGATCGTGCTGGCTTATTGTGGGCATATATTCTGAGAAATAAAATTTCTATGCGTATTCATTTAGCAAAGCGACTTCCCGCTTTGCTAACTGATTTCACTTCTTTATCACTCAACATTTTCCTTCCTCAACTACTCTGGGCATTTCCTTTTTTTTTTCTGAATTGTCAGCATTGACATCACAACAAATCACATTACTTTTTAAAGTGTATACTCTAGCACCACCACGGATCGAATGGCATTCACTGCTCAGAATGACATTTGAACCTAATGACATTAACAGCTTCTGTGTGACAGGGGCATAAAAGACCTTTTGTCTGGAATAAATGGATGCTTTCACTTAATGCAGTGGCGTTCGCTAGTAAATAAAGCGATTGTATTGACTTTCATGCTTCAATACGTCAGAACATCATTCACAATATTATTCTGCTAGCTAGGGAATTAGAATCCTAGCAATAAAAACTTGTATTCCGGTATGTGTATTCATGTGTATGTATTTTTGTAACTGTATTTCGGGATACTTTTTTCGCCTTTTGCGAATGCATCTCTGAAATATTCCGCTACACCAAAGAAAAATGCATCTCAATATCCGTATTTCAAGCTTCCACCCCATGTATTTCGATATCTGTAGTTGTGAATACCTTTGTGAGCATCTCTGCCCAGCCCTTCTCCTCGTTATGTCACTCCTCAATCGGCGCTCAGTCACGGTGATCCAGTCAACTTAGCCACGTTGTGATAACTTCGAGAGCTGCGGTTGCAAATCATACGGCCAACTCTTTCTTTCTCTTTCGTTGAAGGTATACACTTTGAAGAGGCGATGCGCCTGAAGCGACAAACTATCAAAAGAGTGGCTACTTGGCCTGGTTGGAGTTAAGATTGATATGATGGATGTAATCCCGATGGTTCAGATGATCACGACGACACGTTCAAGGACTGGACTGTTTGCTCACTTCCTGACAGACTTCAGCTTATGTACACACTGACACTTATTTACAAACAAAGGCCGGGGTGGCCACTAAACCGACCGCACAGTAAGCACTGGGCTGTATTAATATCAACGTCGGCGTTACTTGCCGAGCCCTTCGTATACTCCCCACATCGACACCAACTTCTTGATGTAGTATCAACCCTTGGATCAGAGTCTGTGCTAAGCATGACCTCTATCCACGCTTCCCGATCTCGTTCTCGAGCACCAAGCTCCCCTTCTCTCCCTTTCTCTTCATTAAATACCTCTCGTCTCATCTGAGACAGCCTCGTGGGACGAACCCATACTCGATGCTCCTCCAATGGAGCAAACAACTGCCCTTTCCTCAGAGATGGGTCTCTGCCTCTGCGTTCCCACGCTTTGCTATCCTCGGAGCATCGGCTAAGAAGAACTCCGTCATTTCGTCGACGTAAAGCTTAAAAGATACCTTCGTGCGACAATAAGCCTGTCTAGACGGCCGGTCGGCTGTCTGGCGTTAGTAGACACGATTCTGCAGTATATCCGCACGTATTGTTACAGCATGGCGCCACATTATCTCGTCGGGAGCCGTGTCGCGACAGCGACCAGTTATTTCTCAGCCTGGCTCACCTTGAGAGCGCTACCGCCGTGCGGGTGACTCCCCAGCGCAAGGTGCGGTGAACAAAGGCTCACGGGGTTTGACGACAAAGACGCGTTCCGAGAAGAACGGCTTAGTCCGCTTCTGGGCAGCCTCTTTTCATTAACTTCCCTTTTCGTCAGGCGCCGTCTACCGACTGGCCATCCTTCGCGTGCCCCAAAAATAACTCCTTTTAACCCAAAAATGTGGTATGTAGGCTTGTTGTACATACAACTTCAAGAACGTTATGGGGAGAGGGGGGGTCACACTATGTGCACTGCCGACACTTCGAGTCGCGCGTAAACATCATACCAAAGTAAATAAAACAACAACAAAAACATGTTACATGGGATTCACTATAACGTCATTACATCATTACAAAGCACTATCACACATGTGTCCCTTCCAAACATGTTTGTGGCCACCCAAGCGCACAAAGTCACGCAGAAGACCACAAGGAGGGGTACACACCCGAAAATAAAAAAAAAATGCAGAGAAACGCACTCTAGTAGTCACATTCGTGCATTGGTTGGATCGTAACTCACAGGTTGGACCCTGTCCCGTACGTTCCTTGGTGCACCATGACATATAATAAACATTCAGACATCATTGTCTTTATACCTGCCTAAATCTAACGAACTTCCACACAACTACATCACAACGTGCCCATTTAGTAGTAGTATTCGAAAAAAAAAGAGAAAAAAGAAAACCTTCACCCGTCTCCCTAGGCTCACTCTACTGATTCCCGCTGTCCAATCACGACAAGGCATCGGCGCACTTATTACGAGATCCCTTTATGGGAGAAAATGAGATGTCGTACTTCCGTAAGGCCAAGGCCCAGTGGGTCAGGCGAGCACTAGATGACATGGAGCGGGTCACGTAGGTTAGTGGGTTGTGATCAGTCACAACCTTTACTCTGGCGCCAAATAGCGAAGTGTCCAACCGACCTAGCGCCCACACTACAGCGAATGCCTCTCTTTCAAATGCAGACCACTTTGCCTGCTGAGGAGTGAGCTTCTTACTGAGGAAGGCAATAGGTTTACTGATCGCCATCTGTCTCCTGAGCCAAACGAGCTCCTACACCCCTTTCAGAAGCATCGGTAGTTAGCACAAACTCCTTGTCCAGGTGCGGAGCACTCAACGAAGGCACAGCCTTGAGGGCCTGCTTAATAGCATTGAAAGCGCTTTCACTTTCTACGCTCCACGGGATGACGTTTGGTACGCAGCGGTTGGTGAGGTCAGTAAATGGGCGCACTGTCTCTGAGTACGCGGGGATGCATTCCCGATAATAATTAAAAAGTTCTAGCACACTTCGCAGATCTCGCTTTGTGCGTGGTATTTTCAGTAGCACTATCGCACTAACCCTATCAGGGTCAGGGGAGTGAGATCCTGAACCAACCACATGTCCCAAGTACATAACTTTCGCTTGTGCGGGCCGTCACTTTTGCGGGTTAATCGTTAAACCCACCTGCGCTATAGCGGCCAACACCGCATCCAAGTGACGTACATGCGATTCCCAGCTCTCCGAGTACATTGCTATGTCATCTATGTAAGCGCACGAATAGCGTCTACACTCTTAAAAAAAGTTAGTAAAAAGGTAGCAACTGCAAGCAAATAGGTAGTAACTGCAGCGGTTACTACCTTTCTTAGACCGTTACTACCTTTTTGCTGCCCGTTTACTACATACGTTAGTAAACAGTTACTTGCTGCGACCGTTACTAACTTTTTGCGACCTGTTTAATACCTACGTTTTAAACAGTTAGTAGCTGGAATGAAAGAGGTAGTAACTGCAGCCTTTACGACCTTTATTGCCCCGTTACTACCTTTTTGCTACCCGGCTGTTGACTATCTAATGCAAAATAGTGTGTGATTCCGATTCTGATAATTTATGAACGGAATAGTCTCGACGTATCATCATTAAACGGTAAAATGACACAGAAAATGACACAGAACGGCGCACCATAAACCGAAGTCGGAGCCGAAAGTGCTCACCGTGGTTGTCTCGAATTCATGGAGCCCTACAAACTATTCGCTGATCAAATGCATGCACATGGCACAAAAACAGTTCAAGGTTCCGAAGACGGTTTGCAAAAACCCACTTGGTAGGTATATACCACCGCAAAAAGACTCGCCGCCATGCGGTACTATAGCGTTATGGTGCAATGGGTAAAAGATCTTCACGTGCATGCGGTCCCGAGTTCGATTCCAGGGCTGTGCTTTGCATGTTAATCTCGCATATTTGGGTAATTGTGATTCTAATGGTTTTCTAAGTACCTGTAGTCATGTCCGTCGCATTTTCGGCGAGAAACCGCTCTGAAAAGCGTAAAATAGTACTTTTTTTCCGCCACCGTATCAGGGCCGGGCCGCCTACGGAAAGTCACGCCTAACCGCAAACCGTATCTTGCAAAAAAAAAAAAAATTGACCGAAAATCCCGGCTAATCTTTGTCCCGGTTATTCTGAAAACCACTTCAAATCGGGCCGGTTTCTCTGCAACACGGCTACGGAGCCACCTAGAAGCGGCGATAATTTGACTCGATTTCCTGCCTGCGGGTGTGTAGTCTAGTCAGGATTTGATTTAGAGTGTATCAGGGTTGTAACATATGTGACAAACTATTGCTACCTCAAAGTTAGCAAGTACTACCACCTTTTTTCCAAGAGTGTATGCCTTTGAAGTACCTCATTAATAATATTCTGGAAAGTCGCAGCGGAGTTCCGCAGCCCATACGGCATTACGCGCCATGCGCATACAGGCGTAGCCGCGAATGTGGTAGGCTTCTGCGAGCTTTCTTCGACCGGTATCTGCCAGTATCCTCGAGTCATATCAAGTAGCATTATGTAGGTACTCTTCGCCACTTCATAAAGCGATTCCGCCGTTTTCCTCATTGAAAAGTTGTCTGGTTCTGTGACGGTATTCAGTTGGCGGTAATCAATGCACATTCTCACCGCGGCCGTCTTTCTTCGCAACGCGCACCACTGCAGGGTGCGCAAAGCTGCTTTCGATCGGGTATATCAAGCCCCATTTCTTCAACTCGGATACCTGTCTTTCCACTTCTCCTCTCAGTGCTACCGGCACTCGGTAGGGATAGCACTTCGCTGGCGTCGCGCCTGGGAGCAAAGTGATTCTATGTTTCCCGACTTTAGATACTGCAAGCTTTTCTGTAAAAGTGTTTTCATACTTTTTCACTACGTCTTTCAATTCCCGTGCCTGAGAATTCGACAGGTGTGTGCTTACCTCGAGCGCTATAACTACACCTTTGTCTGTTTGTCTACGCTGCGGTATTGTTTCTAACTGACCGAACTCTTCGTCTGTCTCAAACACCACTGCTGTGTGGCAGCTTGGGCTAGTTGGTATGGCATGACGATAGTTACAGCGTGAGAACAAAATGACGACACAGAGACAAGAAGGACACGAAGGACACGAGCGCTAACTTCCAACTGAGTTTATTGTGCAGAGCGTGAAATTATATAGAGGAGACCACCCCGCCGCGGTGGTCTAGTGGCTAAGGTACTCGGCTGCTGACCCGCAGGTCGTGGGTTCGAATCCCGGCTGCGTCGGCTGCATTTCCGATGGAGGCGGAAATGTTGTAGGCCCGTGTGCTCAGATTTGGGTGCACGTTAAAGAACCCCAGGTGGTCGAAATTTCCGGAGCCCTCCACTACGGTGTCTCTCATAATCATATTTGGTTTTGGGACGTTAAACCCCACATATAAATCATTATATAGAGGAGGCAGTATTCACATGGTTACTGTCTCCTCTATATAATTTCACGTGAGAATGCCTTAAATAACCATGTGAGAATGCCTTAAATAGGTCGTGCGCCTACAATATCTCTGCGAGCTTCAAAGCTCAAGTTTCCCGGCTTAAGGATTCGGGTTTCCCCGAGGCGTTTATCGCTTCCGTTGCTGAGACTATCCTGCGGACTAATAAGGCAGAGCAGAGACAGTGACAGAATACGAGCAACACGGATAGAGAGCGTGAAAGGATAGCCGTGTTTCCATACAAACATCAGATATCAAGCAGGCTCAAGAAAATCGGAAAACGAGTTGGAGTTCGTGTCCTGTTCTCGGCACCGTTCAAATTAATCAGCCTCACCAAATCTACAAACCCCCTGAAAACGCAGTCATCAACGGAATGCAGAGTTCAGCATAGAAACAGGTATGCGGCATGCTCCCGGGAAGTTCTCTATAGGACCCCCCTTTCATGCGGTGCTTGTTATATCGGAACGACCGGAAGGTGTCTGAATGATCGACTGAGAGAACACGCTAACAATGTTAAAAACGGGAAAGATGTTTTTTTTTTTTGCTCAACACTGCACTGAGTGCAACTGTGTGCCCCTTTTCAAGGACACAGCGACGCTGTACAAGCACAAAGATGAGCGCACCCGAGTCATTGTCGAGGCCGCGCAGATGGCACGCGAACAGGTGTCTTGCATTAGCAAGCCCTCCGTGTCTCTGTCCGAGAAGGAACTAAGGTTCCTCGAAGGTTTGGGTGGGCGCAAGTATAGTTATATTATCTTTACTTTTCTGTTTCGTTTCCTTATAGACTTTTTTTTTGCCTTTTTCTGTGCTTTCGTTTTTTCTTGTTTTGTTTTTTTCCCTTACTCAAGTTTTGCTCTTTGTGCCATGTGGTTTTTATCACATGGTTACTGTCTCCTTTATATATTTTCGCGCTCTGCGCAATAAACTCAGTTGGAAGTTAGCGCTCGTGTCCTTCGTGTCCTTCTTGTCTCTGTGTCGTCGTTTTGTTCTCGCGCTATAACTATCGTCCTACCACTGCTGTGTTATGTACCCGAACATGGTACTTCCTGAGGTGATTAGCGTGAACCCTTTTATCAGCACCCTCCGGAAACCTAATGAAGTAGCTGTCTTGTCGCACCTGCCGCACTACCTCTGCTGGTCCATTCCATTCAGGCTGCATCTTCCCTTCGTGTCCTGTCTCCAAAGACGAGTACTTGCTCTCCACGTCAAACTCTTTAGGCCTGGCCCGAAGATTGTAGTTCTGAGTATACATCTGCTGTATTCGTTCTACGCGGCCGTCAACTATGCGAGCTGCTTCTGCCATTCGAGCACGTAGCTCCGTCAAGTAAGCAGTCACAGATTTATTTAGACCTATTGGAAGTTGCCAATCTCCCGTCCAGCATTTCTGTAGTATGTTTAACGGGCCTTGACCATACGACCATACATTAGCTCAAATGGTGACACCCCTGTTATCTCATGGGGGATCTCACGATACGCCCACAGAACACAAGGTATGTAACGGTCCCAATCTCGTGCATGATCGTGTATGACATGTTTCAGCATCGCCTTAAATGTTCCGTTCCACGTCTCTACTAGGCCGTTACTCTGTGGGTGTTCCGTTGTTGAAAAGCGTACCTCCACTCCTAGCCTTTCTGTCAGCTGTCTAGTCAACGCGGCTGTAAAGTTAGTTCCCTGGTCCCTGCATATGAATTCTGGGACCCCATACCGCGAGAAGATATCCAACGACGCTTGAAAAGTTGCGCCTTGTCAAATATCGAAGCGGGATGACCTCAGGCCCCCTCGTGCATAAATCAATCATGTACAAACCGTACCGATGGCCACGCGTTGATGCAGGTTCTACGGGACCGACACAGTCAAGGTACACTATATATGGTGTTTGCGGTCGCGTGAGGCGAGTGATTGAGACTTGATCGGCCACCTTCTATACTGGCGAATTTCTGGCATCTACCGCCGTACGGGTGACTCCACAGCACACGGTGCGGTGAACTAAGGCTCACGGGGATTGAAGACAAATACGCGTTCCGAGCAGAACGGCTTAGTCCGCGTCTGGGCAGCCTCTTTTCATTAACTTCCCTTTTTGTCGGGCGCCGCCTACTGATTGGCCATCCTTCGCGTGCCCCAAACATAACTGTTGGTATTGCATTTTTGAAAGAAACATACTTCCTCGTAGATTAACTATGTCGTAGGTAAACTATCTACGACTTGCTCTCTCACCAGAGCAGGAATTGGCCTCCATGGTCAGACTTCGCAGCAATGAATTAAAGTGATGATATTACTTTGTTTAAATTGCATTTTACTGTAAGGAGTAACGTTATGAATTACTATCGTGGGCTGATAATTTAGCAATGTCATAAATTACTTCAAACGAGTAATTTCAAAAAAATTTCTCACTATTTTTATAATGCTTGACCAAAATATAGCATGCCCACTTCTTTCTGGCGCAAACATTCACAAAAAAAGAAACGGAAAAGAAATATTATGAAGACAAGTTCCTCCGTGTGCGAGCTTCAAGCGCGGAAATGAGACAGACCTGTAGAAAATCCGCGCAGCATATGAACTCGACGATTTGTAAATTAACTGCTGGAAGGCCATGGGGATGAAGACTCCAGACAATGAACTTTTGTGGAAGAAATTTCAGTGTAGTTACATCACGTTTTAAATGTAGTAGTAATGAAGAGTCATTACTTACGACCAGCAGCTGTAATACATAACGAAATTCAATTACTTTTGTGGAAGCAATTTTGCCATCTCTGTTGGTGCAGTACAAATTTGACCATCAATTTCCACGTTACGCTGGCCCTCAGTCTCCAGCGGCTGCGCAGAGAGACGTAACAAAAGGTACGGCGCTAAGAATCAGTGGAACAGGGTAGGCCAGCACTAGAAATTGAACCTGGCAATGCTGAACACATTAATGCTCTCAAGTGATGCTATCTTATTAGCTATAATTTGAGGATTCACCAGCGTTAGCCGGATATCATTGGCGTAAGCGAGGTTAGTATATCTGAGCGCTGAGTAATGAGTAAAGGACTCCCAAGGAAGAACGAGTACAGGTAGACTTACTCCATGTAATAAACAACGGTAGGCACCGCCGATCGCTCGTCATAACTTTCTGTAGTCAAACGACATGTATACGCGGGCGCATCAGCTGCGAAAGTTGCCACTGAGCACCGTGCTTAGGGGCGCCTGACACAGGAGCTTGCAGTGCACTCTAAAAAATTTTGCACCCTAAAAGGTGTAAAACGGGTGTACGCATTAAAAGCACCCATATGAACACCCCTTTTACGCCCCATTGTTGAAGTTTGAGGTGTTCGTAATTGAAACGCCCTCAAAACACCCCATTTACCCCCTTATATTGTTATGTGGGGTTTAACGACCCAAAACCACCAGAGGAATATGAGAGATGCTGTAGTGGAGGGCAGCGGAAATTTCGACCACCTGGGGTTCTTTAACGTGCACCCAAATCTGAGCACACGTGCCTACAAGGCGACATTTTCGGGCCATTTTGCTTATACTGTTAGTATACGTTAACCATCTTGATAACAGCAAGGCTCCCACTACTAGCTGCTTGCGAGTCTAGTAATGAATCGAAGCAGAAAGTAATGTGACCGAAACGCAGTTTTCATCTATAAAGCACGCAAACTACTACAAGATGGAAGATACAATAGGAGCGATGCTTGTTCAATAGAGTAAGGGCCAATTCTCCTGTACCTGTTTCTTTCATCTGTGCCATTTGCGTGATTAGTCAACACTCACAAAGTACACTGATTTACCTGAACAAGCTAATGTTGCGCACATTGGTGTAGCCATGCATAGAACACTCCCCCTCCCCCCGTCCCCCATAAGATCGAAGCTTTTAAAGCTGGAGATAAAACAACCACCACCTGCAAAAAAAAAAACAGCACAGTTGTTTAGCCATAACCAACACGTCAGCAGGCCATCAGGTCCCTTAAAAACGAACATTGACTTCATGTATTTTTAGCAGACACGTTTTATTTAATTACTGTAGCGAATGTTCATGTTCATGTGTCCTTAAGAGAGCGTCATGCAAATTAGGAAGAGGACACCGACCATAAAGAAAAATGCAGAATAAGGACATTTAGGTGACCTTGACGCAGCCTTGCTCACAATGACGGGAGCCTTGTGGACTAAATTGCGAACAAAGCTCTCCTCAGGGGAGCCGAACGCATTCTCTAGTTCTCTGTCTCTCTCATCTGCGTTTTTTTTTTGTGTGTGTGGATCCCCTTCTTTTAACTTATGTAACTTCCCCAGCAGACGTGCTTCGGTCAAAGCCTTCACTTTGTAAGTAGTGAGAAAACAGCATTGATGAAATATTCTCAGCCGTGGTCTTGTTCCAAGGACTGTATATAAGCTAAGTACAAATGTATTGCCACAACGTGAAGACAGAAGTAGTAATTAACAGGTTGAGAAAGTAGCAGCAGGTCAGTATTTTTATTTGCTGCGTGCCAGAGCGTTCCTCTTCTTTCTTGTTATTGCTTGCTGCATAAAAGCGTGCAGATGCGCGTATGCGCTGTCGTCTTCGTCTTCCTAGCAGTACGCACGTGGCAATATGTTCTCATCAAATAGTGTGACGATCAATGCATGCAATGTTGCAATGTCTTTACCGAAATGAAAGTGCTGATAAAATATTGCCTGCGTGACCCTGAATGTGCAGTCCCTAAAGACCCATAGAGCTAAGCAAAAAGCATCAGCTTAGCTTTTTTACCGAAATTCACTCAGTGAAGGTGCGTGAAGGTCAGTGAAGGTGCGCTAAATATTGCTCCTGAATATTACAAATGCGCGTTCTGACTAGTAGCTCGTGCTGGCCGCACTGAACCGTCATAAGGTTCACTGCGATTCAGATACACTGTTAAAGAACGAGTATAACGCAACAGATCGCTGCCACAAAATAAAAAAAAAAAAAGCAGCGCCCGCGTTATCAGCAGAGGGCCGGAGCTAGCGTTAAACCGCATCTAGCCGGTCTGAGAGCGCCACAAGGCGCCATCAAGTCTCGTCGCCTAGACAACCTTGGCTGCCCGCCTTCCTCCGTGGCTGCCCGGTATTGCTGCGCGCCGGGCGCACAGCGCGGGAAAGGGGTCGACATCGTCTTACATGTCACAGCGTACGCTGGCGATACACCCTCCCGTGTGGTGCGCGTGGCTTCTCGATCGGTAGAGTTTATTAGTCGGTGTTTAGTTTGTAATGTACCTGCGCTCTGTGCTCCACCAGTGTGTTCTGTCAGTGCTGATTATTGCGAAGGTGCACCATCCTGAAGACTGGACCTGTGGATTCATATTGTGGAGCACTCGAAGTGAAATAGTGAGTACCGCTCTCACGTTGTTCCGTTCAGCGCTTTGTTAACTGCGTGAGCACGAGAATAACGCCTTCAAACAATTTTGTTTTCAACTAGTTGATGACAAATTAGCATTTGTTTACTTAGCGAGAACATTTGTCCGAACTGTTTCACGGGGATGATGGGCAAGTTTTTTTTTTTGTTTGGAGTACAAAGCAAAGTGAGCGTGCGCCGCTGAGGTTCAGCGAAGAAATTGAACAGATTTTTGCGGTGCCCTTTGTTGGCAGCCGTTTTTAACGGGGCCCGCTCGTGCTGCACATCAATTTTAGTTTACTAATTAATACATGTGTGGGGACGTCGCCTGTTAGCTCTAAGCATCAACCGTATGTAAGACGCATATGCTTGGGCATGTCGGTAGTTCATTTACTTTCTTTTTTTTCTTATTGCACAAAAAGACCGAGAACGGAAAACAAGGGCGTGGTGTCCATGTCGTTCTTTTAGGTTCTTTTTCGTTTTGTGCGGTAACACTACCGTGATAACTCGGGTTGATGCATCGGGTGACAACACAGCATATTGTTTCGCGTTAGGTGCGCCTCGCGAAGTTTGCCTACTTCCTAATACATTCAATTTCGTTAAATTTGTCTTCACCGGTATTTTCGTTCACCCGCAACGTAGCGTGACACTGCCGACAGCCGTGCCTATGTAGCGGATCGAGCACTGAAGCTGGACTTTTGTTTGAACAGACCTTCAGTCTGTGTGTGTGGTCGAATTGCCTACTTGAACAGCGCAAACGCTTGTTTGAACATAACTGTTAATGTTCGAGCACATTTTATTCAGATTGTTTCCATCATGTGTAACTTTCAAAATATTCTTGTTTTCAGAGTTTTATTGCCATCGCCTCGCTTTGGCGTTTAACTTCGCTAGGTGCTTCTGATGTTAAAGGTATTTTCGCTATGTGAAGCGTATTATTAGTTTTTTGTTGCACAAAAACACTTAAATGTTATACATACTGCACGGTATCTAAGCATGTGTTGCAGCCAAAATGTAAGACTGGGCAGCATATCTATCTGGGAACACAACACGCACAGCCACTGAACAGCCTACGCTGCATCGGGAAGGAGTTATGCTTTCTCACCCTGACAGCTTGATTGAAACGAATGGCCCTAATTTAGCAGTATGCAATGGTCACTGAGTGAAGGTAACAGGGCCACTTTATTCGACATTTCCCAGCCAATTTTGCGGCTATGGCAAATGTGTTTGAAAAAAAAAAATCGTGCTGATTTAATACACTGAAAACAGTGAACTGCTTGAATATTTTGGAGAAAAAAAGTTTTTGGTCACGTGGTTGCCTTTCAAACATTGCAGACTGTTGTTTGAGTGTTGTTTGTGAAAAGAAATATTTTACAAGTTCCGCACCTTTTTTTATACAAAGTTTGGTACACGTTAAGTAAAGGGGCTTATGTAAGGTGTTTGAAAATCAGCCATAATAATGCAAATTTTCGGCCACATACGTCTGCAAGAATTAGCCAAAGTGTGTTATGTTTGCATTTTCTCATTTCTATACTGCACTTTGTATGAATATCTGAGCTGTGACTATATACTTACTTCACAGAAAAGATATTTTGATGAAAAATTATTTTTAGACATCTTAAGCTGTTAACCTCTACGAGAAAAGATCACTCATTTCACAGTATTGTCATTTTTGTCCGTATTGAGACGCAATTTGCACCATGTGGTGGTCCAATTAAAAATCACCTTTTACCTAAATTGAAAGCAAATAAACAGTTCTTTGTATGTGACAAATTTCATCATTACAATTTCTATTTCAAGGAATAAAATATTTTTTCAAAATTTTCCCATCAACGGCAATGGGGAACTTCGAGGCGTCGGCTGCCAGATGGCCAAATGGCGAATGGGGAACTTGGAACTTCAAAAATCATTTAGGGGCAAAGCTCTTGAGGCCGTGGGTCGTTCCTTCCTCTGTAATCGTACTAGTATTATGTAGCCACTTGATGAGTTGCACAATAGATAGCGTTAGTGGTTTTCACAGCATATACACGGACAAAATGATGATTCGTGGGGCGAATCGTTCGTCCGTACATTTGTGCTTTCGTACGTTCGTCTGTGCATCCATCCGTCTGGGCTTCCGTGTGTCTGTCTGTCTCTGAGTCCGTCCGTCTTTCTGTTCATCCATACTGGCGTCAGACTGTCTATCCATCCGTTTGTGCGTCCGGACGGACGAACGCTACGCCCCACTCATCATCATTCACTCCGTGGATATGCTGTGATCTTTTTCTCAAAACATAAATTGTTATGACAAAATTTGGCACATGAAAAGAACTGTTTATTTGCTTCGATTTAGGTACAAAGTCTATTTTAATTCAACCACCACATGGGGCAAGTTGCGTCTCATTATAGACAAAACAATTATTTTGTGAAATTTGCGATTTTTTCTCGTAAAGTGTGACAGCTTGAAAGGTCTAAAATATTTTTTCCTGCAAATATACTTCATGTGGATTAAGTATTCACTCCTCAGATATCCATTCAAAGTGCAGTATTGATATAGAAAAATGCAGATATAACACATTTCGGCTAAGTTATTTGAGGCATATGTGGTCAAAAATGGTAATAATTATGAGCTTCAAACACTTTACGCAAGCCCTTCACTTAACTTGTAGACCAAATTTGGCACGGAAGAAGAGATACTTATGAAAGAATTTTTTTCACAAACATCGAGACGAGATTCCGGGAAGTTCAGGAGGCAGCCACGTGACCAATAAATTATTTGTCTGCGAAATATTCTAGCAGTTACCCTTTTTAATGCAGAAATATCAGCGTGGTTTTTTTAATACATTTGCGCTGGTCACCAAAATGGCTGGGACGTCTGATGTGGAATGACCCAATAGCCAATTCTTCCGTTATATAATCGTGTCAATGTGAGCCAGTTCAGGAACACTAGTATCATTTGCATTTTAATACGCAACTGTACATTACTTAATTTTACAAGTTACCTGCACTGAATACCTTCTCAATGCGCATACCGTCATGTATGTTAAGTGGCATTGTGCATTTGTGCAATACAGATAAAATATGTATGTGTTGCGCGTCGTACTGTATTCCTTTTAATAAACTAATCGAATGAGTACCATGGTATATCTGCAGAAATACACATGCAGCTGTGTTATGCATACTTAAGCATAGAACTTGACATTCACTTAGATTGGTCGTTGCATGCAGCTAATGGAACATTATCAACTTAGAGCAGCACCTTTTTATTTGCCTGCGCAAGCAAGCTGAAAGGGTAAAGTAAGGTTTATATATGGCACGAAAGGTATAATGATTCTGCCACAGCGCGCTTTTCATGGCGTTTATTGCTCAGCATACCTTTTCTAGTATTCCTCACTGCAGTGAAGCCCGATGCCACTGAATATGCTCGCTATGCACTCAATTTATACTTACACATAAGAAAGCAGTTAGCTATGCATGGTGCACACTGTATGTTGCACTCTTTGTGAAATTTCAGTCATTCTTCCTTGTATATTTATTTTAGGTTTCCGGGATTGAATTTCCTGTACTGAAAGAACAGATTCGCCCCACTTCTCTCGAAGGCACCAGTCATCTTAGCAGCTGAAGATGATTGTGCAAGCAGCAGTGACGAGTGGTTTTGCAGTTAGAAGTGTACCAACACTGACATTACATTAATACAACCTCAATTACACTACCTTGTTGAATGTTCTCTTTTTTTACTGTCGAAATTTATACTGCGAGATGTAATATGTTGTAAATGTGACTCTAGAAACTCGCTTACTCTTTCTACGTGTTTTTTTTTCTATTGTATAGGTGTCAATCAAACGTCATACGTCTCAGTAGTTTGCCCGACTAGCGCAAATGTTTTTGAAAGTTGTGGAGATTTATTGCATTCAAAACAATGAATTTTCAGTATAGAGAGAAAGAAACTTGGTCACATGACATATTTCAAAATTTTGCAGAATGCCATCAGAGTCCTGTTTGTCAGAGTTGCAGTTTTTCTATAATAAAGGCAGATGTTAACATATGGGCTTAGTTGTTTTTTGCTTCGGCGTTATGTTCGGTTGAACCTTATGCTACAGGTTACTGGTTGCACTACTGTGGTGTGGTGTGGTGCGCGCGCGCGCGTGTGTGTGTGCGTGTGTGTGCGTGTGTGCGCGCGCCTTCCGCGTCTTTGTCGTTTACGGCCCAGTCTACGTACACATATATACACTGGTCTCATGCAGCTCATTCAAGACCATGGCACCTTATTTTGTCAGCCGCAGAAAAGGTTAATATATGCTTCTCCCTGAGAACAATTGAGGCTTGGGCCAGTTGGTGATGCATATTTGATGGAATGAAGTGCTATGAACGGCTCTCCTCAACACACAAGTCTAAGCGTCACCTCCTGTGTCTCTGCTTTTGTTGCCCGTTAATTGCGCTTGATTTGATCAAGTATGCTCATCCATATAACTGCCAGCGTTTCAAGGGGGTTTTCAGCGTACACCCCACTCGCATGGGTGTAGGTTCATCCAACACCCATAGTTTAGGGGTGTTCATAAACACCGGTTAAAGTAGGGTGTAACGTTTCTTTACACCCTACGGTTCAGGGTGTTTCTAAACACCTTATTGTTTAGGGTGTTTCTAGACACCCTAAGAGGGGGTTGCCTATGGGACAAAACAAATACACCCTATGGGTGTAAAAATTTTTAGAGTGTGGCTCAACGAAAGACTTTTAAAGACGATAATTTTTCTTCCTTCGACGCAAAAATTTTGATCTGCCTGTCTGTCTGTACATTTGTCTCTCCACCCTTAATGGTACCCTAAAGGGCATCAAAGGGACCATACGATACTCCAAACGGCCGACCCTATCCGCAGCGGCCACAAATATTGCTCAAGGTTCAGAGTTCATACTTGTGCGATTGTCAATTAAAAAGCCATTTTTGCGCATATCTGAAGCACCATAACAACACGTCAATATCATGTATATGTATTTTTTACTAGAAAATACATAAATAAGTAGTATTAAGGGTCGTAGCCTTTATAACGCTGCGCTGGCCATGCAACGCTTGCATGAAACGGCAAGTGTTTCCAACGCTTTGCTAAGACTATAGAGTTACTGTATATGCTTATACAGCAACTATAGCTAAGGCAGCTTATACAGTAACTCTAGCTAAGCCGTCGCTTCGCCTTCTACACCTTATCACCTCAGAGACTGGCGCACACGGCGCGCGCCTTGTTTTCCAAGATAACTGCCAGATAGCGCGCATGTCTCACGTGTGACGTGACTTGATGCACTCGTTTGCCTCCGCTGCACGCTCGCGGCACTCCAACGCAGCGCCTCCAGAGTACCATTCACCGATTTTCTTGCGCAGAACGCATGAAATAAACGTTTTCTTTACTCTCTCCAGACGCAAGACTATCGTCTTTCGACGGCATGTGCGGTGTAACATGCAGAGACGGGGCCAATTTTTTCACTAAGCAATCAATTTTGTTCGACAGGCGTGCGAGTCGCTCATAATCTGCCGTATAACCGATGAGTCGGCGTTGAGGAGTCGATCTCGCATTTTACAGCTGCGACCATTAATTGTGGCGGTTTTCGTATACGAAGTCGTCAAAAAAAACTTCATCCATCTTCCTTGATAATTACTGCGCATTCAACCGTGACGCAGCTTGACAATACACCGTTTTCTTTCTTGCATGACGGCAAAATAACAGCACATGAAAACACAGCGCAGTTGTAGCAGGTGTACGGTCATAGAGAAAGGGTGGCTGTTGACCATGGATGGACTACGGCGTCTCTAATAATCATATGGTGGTTTCGGGACGTTAAACCCCACATATCAATCAATCAAGCTTTCCAATATTCTCCATAAACCCGAAACCTTAATGTAGGCTCGTGCCCAAGCATGCACATCGGTGAACGTCTACACATTCAATCACAACCAGCTCCGTCGTTTCCTATAGCTTCGACTGAACACGTGCGTTATCCTTCTTTTTAACGAATATCACTCTATAACTACGCGTTCTAAGGCAACCCGACTTCGCCTTAAACAGTAAAGCACTTCCACCTCAATTATCATACAATGTCTCTCCTTTTGTTCTTGCCCTTTCGGTGGATGCTCAGGGACGGACGGACGGACGGATGAATGGACGGATGGACGGATGGATGGATGGATGGATGGATGGATGGACGGATGGACGGATGGATGGATGAATGGAAGGATAGATGGATGGATGGAAGGATGGATGGATGGATGGAAGGATGGATGGATGGATGGATGGATGGAAGGATGGATGGATGGATGGAAGGATGGATGGATGAATGGAAGGATGGATGGATGGATGGATGGATGGATGGATGGATGGATGGATGGAAGGATGGATGGATGGATGGATGGAAGGATGGATGGATGGAAGGATGGACGGATGGGTGGATGGAAGGATGGACGGATGGGTGGATGGAAGGATGGACGGATGGGTGGATGGATGGATGGATGGACGGATGGGTGGATGGATGGATGGACGGATGGGTGGATGGGTGGATGGACGGATGGATGGATGGATGGATGGATGGATGGATGGATGGATGGATGGAAGGATGGATGGATGGATGGATGGATGGATGGATGGAAGGATGGATGGATGGATGGATGGGTGGATGAATGAATGAATGAATGAATGAATGAATGAATGGATGGATGGATGGATGGATGGATGGATGGATGGATGGATGGATGGACGGACGGACGGACGGACGGACGGACGGAAGGATGGAAGGATGGATGGAAGGATGGACGGATGGATGGATGGAAGGAAGGATGGATGGATGGATGGAAGGATGGATGGATGGATGGATGGAAGGATGGATGGATGGATGGATGGGGATGGACGAACGGACGGATGGACGTACGGACTAGCGCCTTCTTTGTAACGGGGTGGGGTCATGTGTGCCACCATGCTCGATAGACAAAATTGTGTTGGCCTAGTACCTTGTCTACTTCAATTAAGTCGACCTAAAAAAATACTAATTCACCGCGCAGCTCCTTACGGAGCATGTACTTAATTTTCTCACTATTCATTTTTGTCCTTTCTCTCTAGGTTTATGCCACCAATACTCTATCCATCTCTTACTTAGTATTATTGCGGACGTTTATAGCTTTTCATAGTTATCTCGCCGTGGTGGTCTTGTGGTTAAGGTACTCAGCTGCTGACACACATCGCGGGATCGAATGCCAGATGCGGCGGCTGCATTTTCGATGCAGGCGAAAATACTGTAGGCCCGTTTGCTCAGATTGGGGTGCACGTTAAAGAACCCCAGGTGGTCGAAATTTCCGGAGCCCTCCACTACGGTGTCTCTGATAACCATATGGTGGTTTCGGGATGTTAAACCCCACATATCAATCAATCATGCTTTCCAATATTCTCCATAAACCCCGAACCTTAATGTAGGCTCGTGCCTAAGCATACACATCGGTGAACGTCTACACATTCAATCAAAACCAGCTCCGTCGTTTCCTTAGCTTCGACTGCACACGTGTGTTATCCTTCTTTTTAACGAATATCACTCTATAACTACGCGTTCTAAGGCAACCTGACTTCGCCTTAAACAGTAAAGCACTTCTAGTTTAATTATCATACAATGTCTCTCCTTTTGTTCTTGCCCTTTCCGTGGATGCTCAAAGACGGCTTTTGTTTTATCGTTTTTTTTTCATTTCATAGCTGTCATCCAATGAGTCCTCTCCACCTCTCTGACCTTTCGCTTAAAGCTGTTTTCTGCCATACAACTCCTACTGCCAGTCGTATATTAGCTATTCAGCCACCGTTAGTGCTTTTTCTCCACTATGTGCCATAGATATACTTTTATCGAAATACCGGAAGGCTTTCTCTGCCAATCTACTATCTTTCATATGTTTAGGTTCCCTTCGAACCACATTCTGCTCTGAGCTTACCTCACGTCAAAACTTGTCCTCCCTATATTTCCTTTTATAGACTATTTTATGGATGGGTGTAAATGCCGCGATATCGCACTGCTTTTTTTCGTGTCTGTGTTTTCAATATTTAACAACTTACCAAACAGTGTTATGCTAGACGCATACGCATGAAGAGGGTTGCGTTGGTGCATACGGTGTTTCATCTTGTTAATTCGCAGTATACAAAACTAGAAATGACACTGAGCATCAGTTTATTATCGCAAGAGGCGGCGCTCCTATGTATTAGATGAAATAGTCTATAGCCTCTCTTGCCGTCTCTTCCAGTCTTCCTGTGAGTGTCAAACGTGAAGCGTCTCAGAGTCATTTGATTCACTTCCATTCCTGATTGAATCTTTGACCGCACGCAATGTAAGCCCCGGAGCCATTGCACCCTTCCACGAACCTCGAAGTACCTCGTATATGCCTATTTTATTCCTATAACAACATGTGCTTCATTTTTGCAAAATTCCTCTGTCACTTTGCTGCCGACACTTTTTTCTGTACGGCCATGTATCTATCATCCTCATTTACCAGTACTCCGAGGTACTTATATTCGCTTACTATATAGGTATTTCTTGGCCCTGTAAACACCACCTGATCATTGTTATCATCAAATACCACCTATCCTCGTTTTATTAAATTATTATTATTATTATTATTATTACATGTTGCTACCTTATAGCGCATTTTTTTTTATTCCCACCAGTCTATGGGAAACGTCATGAACATAGGGTGTGACCACAGCTAAGTCTTTTATGGTCTTTTCTGTTGAGCCTCAGAGTTGTCGTCCTTCTTTGCCTGTTTTAATATAGCTTGTCAGCTACGGATGACAGTAATATGGCAAGCTATTAAAACAGATAAAGGACTGCAACTCTGAGGCTCAGCAGGAAAGTATCGACCGTAAAAGACCTGTGGTCATGCATATATACATGTGCATGAAGTTTTTCATACACTTAAAGAGATCGGCAAAAAAAAGTTAGCGTAAAAGTGCTGTTTTTGACGCCGGATAAAATATACAATGCCTTTGCAAAGCAGGCAGTTCCTTCCTACCAGGCTTCACTGTTAGACTAAGCACAAAACGCGGCTTGCGTCTTGTGTTGCAGGGCTTGTTTGCTCCATACCACTTTCCTATGGTAAGAGGTATATAGGCATTAGGGGTTTCTACCTTAATGAAGGCTAAAACATCACCATTACAATTTACACAAAGCAATCCACGGACATGTTGGAGTCCACTGTTGCGATTTTTTGGGTTCCCCGAAATTTTATTAGCGTGAAGTGTTAAAGAGCACCCGTCCAAACCCCGCGAGAAATTTCATACGCGAATTCTACGGCGATTGAGGATTGTGTTGGCCGGCTCGGCCAACACAACAGGACAGAGCGCTTACCAGAGCGCTTCTATGCGCCGAGCATGTTGAAGCAAGGCAAACCAACTCGCCCACTTTTCAACACTTGTACTTTGGAAATATTGATGTTATCTTTGCTGCTTACACCTTTATTCTGCGTAATCTGTATTTTCTCGGTATACCTTCCTCAAAATCCGTGTACAGTCGTCGCCTATGGCCAATTCTTTCGAAATTTCCGCAGCCCTCCACGGCGTCTCTCATATAACCATATCGTGGTTTTGTGACGTAAACCCGGTACAATTATTGTTACTAATATGGGCTGTGACAAATCTAAATAGGCGATGTAAACTGAATGCAGCACAATATACGCTTTAACATCCTGCTGTAGTGACAAAAAAGTCGAACTGTCCTATGAACAGACCTATGAAATAATGAAAAAAAGGCACAATGCCAATGCAACAGAGTCGTGGGTGACTTCAATGCGAGTTGAAGCAATTTTATCATGAGAAGAACAGGCAAATAAATGTTACGGCGTTGGCTCCGTAACACTAGCTGCGAAGAGATGTTATAGTAGTATTCGCTAAAGGTTGGGTAGGGGGGGGGGGGATGGACTCTGTAGAGTAAGCACCTTCTGCCAGAAGCGCACAAAATTGGAAGTGGACATAAAAAACCCTTCACGGAAAACAAAAACAAACAAAACACAAATTGTGTGGGGACCCAGGAATGTACAGAGAGAGAGAAAATAATAATAAATTGGCGGACCCCTCTTAAGCTTCGATTTTAAGAGTTGAACGCGAGAGCGAAATCCGGACCCTATAGTGCGCGCTTTAACCGCTAACTGCGTGTGTTTGGTTAATTAAACACACACACACACACACACACACACGCACGCACACACACACACACACACACGCACGCACGCACACAGACACACACACACACGTACGCACGCACACAGACACAAGCACGCGAGAGCGCGACGTATCCATAGTAATGGTAGAGGATTTCGATCTATTTAGCATCACTTTCATAACAGCTTCATGAAAATATTGTACGGTGCTACAGTCACATGGTCCTGTATTATGAACTGCACGTAGGCGTGACACTTGTATTCGTAAATGGTCACATTCTGTCGACCGTCTTGCGTTAGTTATCTGGCAATTTATCGACTTGTTCTTCTGGAGACCTCTTCTGGCCAACCGAGAAACGCATCACCTTATGGTCGGTGAAGTGGCAACTGCAGTACTTCACTTCTTTAATGGTGTCGTAAGAAGGAAAAGATAAATCTATGCAAGTGTTGGGGTTTGTTGAAATGGTATTTCCTTGAAGGGGCATAAAGAGTCTCACAATGCCTCACAGATGGCAGCAAATTATCTATCGTTTGCTATTTGCTCGGTCATCGCCTCAGGAAAGGCATATGCTTTCCGCTAGATGGACATAGCTGTCCATCTTTAGAGCTGCTTGAAAGTTCCTGTTTGTTTTTAGCGGCGACGGTTGCACTATCCAGGTCTTTTTAGACGTAGTTTGATGGCCTCCCAAGTGCACCTACAAATCGCCGAATGGGCTCGTTTTCGTCGTGGCACCTGTAAAACAATATGCGTTAAGGAGACTCCTTCCACTACAAGGCATTTATGTAGTGTTTTTTCGCGAAGCAGCTGCAAGAAACATCGCGACTTTGTGGTAGGACACCTGCTTGCCTCGCGGACGGCCCGGGTTTGATCCTCAATAGGACCGAAAATTTTGTTCTTTATTTTACTTACTTCTTTGTTGATACTTCGCTCACGGACGATTTTTCGCTCACAACCAACGGTACCGACGCCAAGAGCGGATTTTCTGCGAGACGAGCTCTCTAACACTGTCGCTTTAAAAGAAAGACAGGGATATTAACCACAAGAGGACTCCGGTTTGCTACGCTGTGCTTGGGAAGGGGAAAAGGGGTGATTAATTGATATGTGGGGTTTAACGCCCCAAAAACTACCATGATTAAGAGAGACGCTGTAGTGGAGGGCTCCGAAAATTTCGACCACCTGGTGTTTTTTAACGTGCACCCAAATCTGTGCACACGGGTCTGCAGCATTTTCGCCTCCTTCGAAAATGCAACCGGGATTCGATCCCGCGACCTGCGGGTTAGCAGCCAAGTACCTTAGCCACTAGACCACCACGGTTAGGCAGATGAAAAGGGGTGTAAAGAAGTGAAAGAGGAGAAGAGCTTGTGACTGTAGGGAGAAAAAAATCGTGGAACTGGAGCTTATGGAAGTGCTAGTTAAGGTAGAGGGTGGTCATCTTAGGTTAGCGACGGCGAGAATAAAGGGAGTTGCTTTGGGGGCATCTGGCAACAAGCTCTTTCCCTCCCCCTCCTCCGGTACTCGGTAGGCTTCCTGGGAGTCTTCTCAACCACGCTGAGTTCGTGCCATTACTTCCCGAACACTTTATAAGTGGCTCACTCCGCACCAAACAAAGCCAACGTGTGGACCCACATAAGCACAAGAAAGACACGCCACCACCCGAACACTTTTCGCCTGTTAATGTACGAAAATTGAACGTCGCGTTTAGAGTGCGTGTTTGTGTGGGGTGTTAGCATGCTATTTCGGTGCGCGATTGCTGGGTTCACTCTATCTCTGTCTGTCGCTCAATTTATTTATAAAACGCAGATAGATGGAGATTAGTAAAAATGATCGTCAGTATACCACCGAGGAAGTTGCACTCCCAGCTTCCCAAGATGGTCGCATGAGCGCTGCCCTTCACAGTCAGCTCTACCAAGTTGACGTGACCGCTTCAACGTAAAAGACTGTTGATTGATTGATTTGTGGGGTTTAACGTCCCAAAACCACCATTTGATTATGAGAGACGCCGTAGTGGAGGGCTCCGGAAATTTTGACCACCTGGGGTTCTTTAACGTGCACCCAAATCTGAGTACACGGGCCTACAACATTTCCGCCTCCATCGGAAATGCAGCCGCCGCAGCCGGGAATCGAACCCGCGACCTGCGGGTCAGCAGCCGAGTACCTTAGCCACTAGACCACCGCGGCGGGGCAACGTAAAAAACTGTCTGCTGTCTCTCTGTGTGTATGTATGTATATCATACACATACATAAAGTCTAGTAGTTCTGCAATTAAAGGATCTTGTCGCCCAGCCGCGGTGGTCTAGTGGCTAAGGTACTCGGCTGCGGACCCGCAGGTCGCGGGATCGAATCCCGGCTGTGGCGGCTGCATTTACAATGGGGGCGGAAATGTAGGGCCGTATGCTCAGATTTGGGTACACGTTAAAGAACCCCTGCTTCTTCCCTACCTTTGCATTAAAGTCTCCCATCAGTATTGTGTACTGTGTTTTTACCTTACTCATTGCCGATTCCACGTCTTCATAGAAGCTTTCAACTGAAGCATCATCATGGCTGGATGTCGGCGCGTAAGCCTGTGCCACCTTCATCTTGTATCTCCTATTCAGTTTAATTACGATACTTCCCACCTTTTCATTAATGCTATAGTATTCCTCTATGTTGCCAGCTATGTTTCTGTGAAGTAGGAGGCCCACTCCCAGTTTTCTTCTGTCAGCCAAGCCCCGATATCAAAGGACATGCCCATTCTGTAGCACCGTATAGGCCTCATCTGTCCTCCTAACCTCACTAAGCCCTATTATATCCCATTTAACACCCTCTAGCTCCTCGAATAGTACAGCTAGACTTCCCTCACTAGATAAGGTTCTAGCGTTAAACGTTGCCAAGTTCAGGTTCCAATGGCGGCCTGTCCGGATCCATAGATTCTTAGCACCCTCTGCTGCGTTGCAGATCTGACCGCCGCCGTGGTCAGTTGCTTCGCAGCTGCTGGGGACTGAGGGCCGTGAGTTATTTGACGTATGCATGTGGGAGGTAGTGGCCAGATACTGCACCAGGGTGGCCAATCCTTCTCTGGTGAGGGAGTGCGTTCCCGGCGGTGGTTACCGGTGAGGCCGCACCCCAGGCCTCGTAATGCAGTTCCATCACCACGCGGATTTTTTTAATCCGGTTGGGAACTGCGCGGCACCGGGATTTGAACCACGGACCTTTTGCATGTGAGGCGGATGCTCTAACCACTACGCCATCGCTGCTCCTTCGCTGCTCCTGATTATGGCATCGGTACTAGAAACGCCAGAGGAGAGCTACTAGTAGAATTCGCAGAACGCAATAATTTACGATTTTAAATACCTTCTACCGAAAACGAGGAAACCGCAAGTGGACATGGAGGAGCCCTAATGGCGAAAATAAGAGCGAAATAGACTTTATAATGAGTGCACACCCAGGCATCGTGCAGGATGTGGAAGTGGTTGGCAAGGTACGATGTAGTGACCATAGAATGATACGGTCTTGAATTCGCCTAGATTTGAGGAAGGAACGACACAGACTAATACGCAAGAAGCCAATCAATGAGCTAGCACTGAGAGGGAAAGTAGAGGAATTCCGAGTCTCGCTTCAGAACAGGTACTCGGCTCTTAGTGAGGAAACCAACCTTAGCATAGATACAATGAATGATAATCTGACGAGTATCATTGCGGAGTGTGCAGTCGAAGTTGGAGGCAGGGTAGTTAGACAGGACACTGGCAAGCTTTCCCAGGAAACGAGGAATCTCATTAATAAGCGTCAAATCATGAAAGTCTCAAGTACAACAGACAAAATAGAACTGGCAGAACTTTCAAAGTTGATTAACAGGCGTAAGGTATCCGATGTAAGAAGGTGTAACATGGAGAGAATTGAACACGCTCTGAAAAACGGAGGAAGTGTCAAAGCAGTGAAGAGGAAACTTCGGATAGGCAAAAATTGAATGTATGCACTAAGGGACAAAGAAGGCAAAATAACTACCAATATGGATAGGATATAGTTAAAATAGCGGAGGAGTTTTACAGAGATCTGTACAGTAGGCGAGACAACCACGATCTTAATACTATAAGAACTAGCAGTAACCCAGATGACACCCCACCAGTAATGATAGAAGAAGTCAGAAAAGCTTTGGAGAGCATGCAAAGAGGCAAAGCTGCTGGTGAGGATCAGGTAACATCAGATCTGCTTAAAGATGAAGGACAGATTGCGTTAGAAAAACTAGCCACTCTGTTTACGAAGTGTCTCCTGACGGGAAGAGTACCAGAGTCTTGGAAGAACGCTAACATCATCTTAATACATAAGAAAGGAGATGACAAGGACTTGAAGAATTACAGACCGATTAGCTTGCTCTCTGTAGTATACAAGCTATTTACAAAGGTAATTGCTAACAGAGTAAAGAAAACATTAGAATTCAATCAACCAAAGGAACAAGCTGGATTTAGAACAGGCTACTCAACAATCGACCACATTCATACTATCAATCAGGTAATAGAGAAATGCTCAGAGTATAACCAACCACTATACATAGCCTTCATAGATTACGAGAAGGCGTTTGATTCAGTAGAAATGTCAGCCGTCATGCAGACACTGCGGAATCCGGGCGTCGATAAAGCATATATGAACATCCTGGAAGAAATCTACAGGGGATCAACTGCTACCATAGTGCTTCATAAAGAAAGCAACAGAATACCAATCAAGAAGGGTGTAAGGCAGGGGGACACAATCTCCCCAATGCTATTTACCGCGTGCTTACAGGAGGTTTTCAGAAGCCTAGAATGGGAACAGTTAGGGATAAGAGTTAATGGAGAGTACCTTAGTAACCTGCGCTTCGCCGATGACATTGCATTGCTGAGTAACTCAGGGGACGAATTGCAACTCCTGATTACGGAGTTAGACAAGGAGAGCAGAAAGGTGGGTCTTAAAATGAATCTGCAGAAAACGAAAGTAATGTACAACAATCTCGGAAAAGAGCAGCGCTTCGAGATAGGTAATAGTGCACTTCAAGTTGTAAAAGACGATGTCTACTTAGGGCAGGTAATAACTGCGGAGCCGAACCACGAGATTGAAGTGACTAGAAGAATAAGAATGGGGTGGAGCACATTTGGCAAGCACACTCAAATAATGACAGGTAGGTTGCCACTATCCCCCTAGAGGAAGGTATATAACAGCTGTATCTTGCCGGTACTTAGCTACGGAGCAGAAACCTGGAGACTTCCAAAGAAGGTTCAGCTTCAATTGAGGATGACGCAGCGAGCAATGGAAAGAAAAATGGTAGGTGTAACCTTAAGAGACAAGAAGAGAGCAGAGTGGATTAGGGAACAAACGGGGGTTAAGGATATCATAGCTGAAATCAAGAAGAAGAAATGGACATGGGCCAGGCATGTAGCGCGTAGACAGGATAACCGCTGGTCGTTAAGGGTAACTGACTGGATTCCCAGAGAAGGCAAGCGGGTTAGAGGGAGACAGAAGGTTAGGTGGGCAGATGAGATTAAGAAGTTTGCGGGTATAAATTGGCAGCAGCAGGAACAGGACCGGGTTAACTGGCGGAACATGGGAGAGGCCTTTGTCCTGCAGTGGACGTAGTCAGGCTGATGATGATGATGAAAGAACCCCAGCTGGTCGAAATGTCCGGAGCCCTCCACTACGGCGTCTCTCATAATCATATGGTGGTTTCGGGACGTTAAGCCCCAAATATCAATCAATCAAAGAATCTTGGCCCCAACCTTGACAAAGTGTGTAATTAGAGCAGGGCCGTAGCCAGAAATGTTTCTTTAGAAAGGGGAGGGGGTAGAAACGGCACTTGCTGACGATCTTGACTATTGTAGGAAAAAAAAACACCTATTTTCTGCATATACATATACATACAAAATGCAGACACTTTGGGTGGGGCTTAAACCACCAATCCGGTTATGCCAATGATTAAACTGAAAGATCACAGCTGTGAGGATATGAAGATTACATTACTAGAAGACAATTTTCAATCCGCCAGAGCACTGTAACAACAAGAATATTACTTTATCTACAAGCCTGACACAACTAAAAATGGAATGAACATTATGAAACTTTCAAATTACTCCCCACCTCCTTATCGCTCATTGTGAGGTGAATCATATTTTATTGATACCATGTGACCAACTACTCTTTATCATTGTTGTTTATTTTCATGTGTCGCAGTTAGCGAGATTTAGCGACTTTGCGTTGTCTACTTTGATGACAGCCGACATGCTTAGATAGGCAGTCCCGGAGATCGTACCACAATACCTTTGTACTTAAAACGTCGATAACTTAACAACGTCGTACTCTTTCCTTTTTGTTTTCTTTTATGAAACACCATTAGCTTTTTTTCTACCCCCACATCACATAACTTTCCAGAAAACTGTTTTTCAATCAATCAATCACTCAATCAATGAACCAATCAATCAATAAATCAATCAATCAGGTTTATTTTATTATAGGACATTTCCCGCAAAGACAGTGAATAAAGGCTTAAAATCAGCCTGACGAGGCCTCTGCCCCAGTTCACTTCGTGCAGCGTTTTCAAAAAAACATGTGCACATTAAATAAAACAATCGAGCTGCGCTCAATATACCACCAAGAAAACTGAAAAGATAACATTGATCTCTTCTAGTTACAAACATTCCACATGTACATCATCACACAAATAACACAGAACACACATTTAAACATAACACAGAATACACATTATACACGCATATAGCAAACAAGTGGTTCACACAGATCACTCGCTCACTTACGCCGTATACACGAACCAGGTAAACTAAACAGGGCTTTGTATCGCGTTACAGATATGTTTCGATTATCAATGCGTCAGTGCAACGGACGTACATACACAACAGAAAGTGGAAATGCTAGTAGTATAACAATGTAAATGTCACACCAGCCTATAGCACGCATGCTGTCGTCACGAGAAATGTTTTGTACATTATTTTGATCTTATAAGGCTATCTGTCCAATTTATTATGTATTTCTGTTTGTTCAAAACTTGTATAGCTATATAGGATAACAGCTGTTTCCCGTCATTTGTCCTAATCTTCAGAAGCCTCCTTATTATGCTGCCTTAATGCGTGCCGTGCCAATATCTTTATACATTCCTGTGGTGTGTATATGCCACATTATTTTATAAAGGTAAAATTGATCGGCTATAAGCATGTCATGTCGCATAAAAAGAGCCACAGCTTTGCTGCAAAGGCGAAGCAATGAACGCGGTAGCAACAAATTGGAAGGTCACGCGCAGAATGGCAAGCAGATCAAAACGTGCCCTGCGTTTCTCACGCACAAATGACACACGAGACGTACCCACAGGTACAGATGCACGGGAATAAGCGTCTCAGTTGTTATACTTCACTGCGTCTGGAAAGCGCACCCTATGCGCAAACGGAGGCTGTACAACGATTGCAGTGACCTTTTTGCGCCCCGTAACTGCAACAGAATCGTTCCAGTGCAAGCCGAACGTCAGCCAACACGTATGATCCTCCCCACCAGGAGATAAGGGGGCGTCAGAGATCGTCCAATCACCTCCTCTCCACGGGCCAAAGTACGCGTGAGAGATGAGAGCCACCGCGCGCGCATTGCGCCATCTTGCTGATAATGCTGAAAACACGATAGCTGCCCCTTGAGATGCCCGCCAACAGCGGTAAGTGGTAGATATAGATAGCTTCCCGTTTGAACCTTGAAGGAGGTACCCCTCGGTAGATCAGTGGCTAACGCCTCGCACTGACGACGCAGAGGCCCACGTTCGGTTCCGCGTGCCGGAGTCTTTCTTCTGGATTTTTTCTTTCTTACGTTTTCATATATATAGATAAGTATACATATACGGTGCATGACATCGACGTCCACGTCAACGCTGGCGGCGAAATCTAGCCGAGAGTGTCCATATAATTGCTATCACAATAAAATTCCCGGGTGCGCTAATCCCTGATATCCCGTATATAATCTTGAAAAATACGCAGCACTCGTTTTTGTAGTACCGTTAGTCTACTATCGTTTCGTTGAGTGTAGTATCCCATACTAGTGAACAATAGGCAATTCTTTGAGTATACTAAACTGAAATAAAGAGTTTTGTTTAGGGGAAGAGATAGTAGTGCAGAAACATTTTTAACGCATCCTGTAGATCAACCTGTATCAATCGCCATGTGGTTCACATGACACGACTATGCCAAAGATTTGTGGAACAAAACACCTACGGATTTCTGTTCAGCTTCTGTTCGCCTTGACATTGAAAAAGTGAAGGCCTATAATGGATATTTACGGTTCTCTAAAATCATCTGCCAACAACGGCACATGAACGCGCGCTGAAAGCTCCTAGGCCTCGTCCCCCACCCCATTTCCCTTTTCTTGTCTTTCCGAAACACGATAAACTGAGGCGTCCGGCGCTAAACGACCTCGCGTGCTCTTCACCGGAAAAATGCTTGGTACATTGTTCGGTATTTACACTGTGGGGGGCGCTATATATATATATGTTCATTTGCGAAATACCCGTTGACGAAATCGGTCCTGCCATTAACAATAGACTATTTTCTGTCGGACATCTGGGTGCCGACATCTTGGGGTGTTAAGCTGATGTTTTATTTTTGTATATCGCGACGTGAATTAATAAACTTATGGCCGCTGTGGTAGCTCAGTGGTTAGAGCATCGAACGCGTTATTCGAAGGTCGTAGGTTCGATTCCTGCTCACGGCTGGTTATTTTTTGCCCCGCCGCGGTGGTCTAGTGGCTAAGGTACTCGGCTGCTAACCCGCAGGTCGCGGGTTCGAATCCCGGCTGCGGCGGCTGCATTTCCGATGGAGGCGGAGATGTTGTAGGCCCGTGTGCTCAGATTTGGGTGCACGTTAAAGAACCCCAGGTGGCCGAAATTTCCGGAGCCCTCCACTACGGCATCTTTCATAGTCATATGGTGGTTTTGGGACGTTAAACCCCACATATCATCAATTAATGAATCTATGAAACATCGTATGCACCAGCCCAACCGCTTTCATTCGTATGTGTCTGCCGTAGTTCGTTTAGTTACAAAACACAACTAATACACACCCATCTGTAAAGATCCAAACCCATCTGTAAAGATACAAACCCATCCGTAAAATTGTCTACAGCTATACTGATCTCGCCGACGTTTTGTTATTACTTTGCATATTTTACTTCTCTCTTTTCCCGTTTTTCAGTTCTCTCATCCTTCTCTCTTTACTGTCACCGTACGTGCATATGTTAATATTATGTCGTGAGAAAGCTCTGACTTCGGCTGAAACGTCAAACAGTAAATTTAGAAAATAAATAAATAAATAAATAAATAATTGTTAACATTTTCGAGAACACGCACGCTCGCTGTGTGTGTGTGTGTTGATTGATTGATATGTGGGGTTTAACGTCCCAAAACCACTATATTATTATGAGAGACGCCTAGTGGAGGGCTCCGGAAATTTAGACCACCTGGGGTTCTTTAACGTGCACCCAAATCTGAGCACACGGGCCTAAAATATTTCCGCCTCCATCGGAAATGCAGCCACCGCAGCTGGGATTCGAACCCGCGCCCTGCGGGTCAGCAGCCGAGTACCTTAGCCACTAGACCACCGCAGCGGGGCATGTGTGTGTGTGTGTGTGTGTGTGTGTGTTTAGAAGTCGCTCTCGCTTAACTACTGACGTTAAGGTATTCTTCCTAGGTAATAATTATACATAGTGTAATGTTGAACAAATATCTGTTTCCTGGTTTTTCTCGCATACTTGCATGAGGTGCAGGACGCGTAATGCAATGAGTGCTTGTTTCCGTCCTTTTTCTCTCTGTTCATTCATGACTGTTACAGCACCAGTACGTCTAGCGCTGTTATATATATGACAAGAAATGGTGCAATAAGTTATAAAATAGACGACAAATTGAGTTCGCGATCGCGAAGCGCGGTTTCTGACTCGTGCTGGCACATGGCAAAATCTCAAAAGGCCAGCAGCATAGGGACTTTTGAAATCAAGCGACAGATGGCGGCACGTACGCGCTTGCTACGCGCCTGGTTCCTTCGGCGTGCCAGAGGCTCGCGAAGGGGAATCCCCTCCGTGCCGCGATAAAACGAGTGAAGCGAGGTCACGCGGACGGGCCTCGCAAACGGGGACTCCCTCGGCCCGTCGAGCTCCACGCTTTGCGCCGCGTCTTCAGCAGTCAGTCGTCTGCGTCGCGTCGCGTGTAGCGCGCGTCTGCTCTGGAAGTACAGTGAACTGGATGTAGTAGTCAGCGTGCGTCCATCCTAAAGCTAAAGTAAGTTTTCGTAAAGTGTATTTTCAATATTCGCATTACAATCAATGTGCTTGTCGTTTTATTTTCATATGCGCCGCGTGCGTAAAATTAAGCGCTAGCTCTGTATTTAACCGCAGTAATTTATAATTGCAACGCGTTTCCTGTTGACATACACCTTCTAAAGTGTGAAGTGATCTATTGCATAGGAGCGGTTTAGACGTGCATTGCAATTTTTCTTTAGATACGCTATGCACATCGCGGTGTGTTAGTAAAATATAATTAGTAAGAGGTGCATTATGAGTACTGCGGTATGTGACTTCACATACTACGCGTCACTTCGCAGTCCGCATCTACACAATAGCGGAGAAAAGCAGATGACATCGAATTACCTGTGAGCGCTTTAGCACAAGCAACGTGTTTCTCGCGGCTATCAACACACGCTTCAATGCAAAAAGCGTCATTGAGTGAGCTGAAGGTGGACATTGCTCAGCATATATATATATCAATGACGCTCTTTGCATTGAAACGTGTGTTGATAGCCGCGAGAAACACGTTGCTTGTGCTAAAGCGCTCACAGGTAATTCGATGTCATCTGCTTTTCTCCGCTATTGTGTAGATGCAGACTGCGAAGTGATGCGTAGTATGACAAGTCACATACAGCAGTACTCATATTGAACCTGATACTAAATATATTTTACTAAAACCCCGCGATGTGCATATAGGCGTGCACACGCGGGGGGGGGGGGGGGGGGGGTGAAGCGACGAGGCATGCCTATGGCGATGTGTGAACATTTTATTTTTCCTTAGTATGAATCGAATGCCACCCGTGATCCGATAAGCTGTTGAAATCGGGCTTAATTTTGCTTGACCATTTTAACCCTTATCGGCGCCCAGTGCCAGTGCACACCGAGACACAACGCGGAAACATACTGGCGTCAAGCCGCTTACCGGCCAGAGGGTGGTACGGACATGATTTAACGCTCCCGCCTTGCCGATAGCACTCGCGATGGTGAGATGTATTTGAATATCGTGCGAAGAATGCGATACGAACGCGCATCTCCCGTCTGTAGTCCAGGCCGCTGCGGTACGGAGCGCGCGTCTCACAGACACGAGCGCTGTTCTGCTCTTTCATGGGCGAGGAACACGCGCCTTTGGCTTCGTTCCGGTGGATGCCCGATTTTGGTTCGTCATCCTAGGCTATGCGCTTTGGAACTCATGTCAGATGTGGAAAACTCCACCGCAAAGTATGCGTCAAGTAAGCGGTCACGTGATGCCGCATAGTATAGGATGCAAAATTACCGTTTCCGCACACCGCTTCTATCTGTCCCCCTGGCCACGCACTTTTGTTCATGCGGTTCGACGCGACCGCAGACATTATCCAGCTATAATAAAGAATTGAGACAGTCAGAGCTGTTATTTCAGACGAGGTAGGAGGCCTAGCCAGCGAAAGCAGCGACAATGTCCGGGGCGAGCGTCTCGTGCTTAGCACTGACGATGTGTTTTCCGCGCTATCCATGACCCACCAATTCTTCATTACACAGCATTCAAGTTACGCTGCCATAGCTGTTTGCATTTCTTGGGGGAGCGGGGGGGGGGGGGGGGAGCAGCGCGATTCAAAGGCGATTAAGAAGTGAATGGATCAAATTAATGCGGCGTACTGATGTTTTCTTTTTTCTCTTTCGCCCTCTCTCTCGTTTTTGTCCGTCTGTCACAGTCGATCGCAAGCAAAACGAGTTAAAACTTGTTCATTTTTCTTAAAAGACTGTTTCCATGTGAAATAACACTTTTTTTTAAAGACGGAGGAGTCTGCTCGTTAATAATTGTTGGGGTTTAACGTCCCAAAACCACCATATGATTTTTAGAGACGCCGTAGTGGAGGGCTCCGTAAAATTCGACCACCTAGAGTTCTTCAACGTGCACCCAAATCTAAGCACACGGACCTCAACCATTTTCGCCTCCAATGAAATTGCGGCCGCCGCAACCTTTTGGATGGAGGCGAAAATGCTGCGGTGTGCACCGTGACAAGGAATAGTTACACATCGGCGCTATTTCCTTGCTCTCATGCACCTGCATCCGTCCTCGGGCACAAATATACCGTTCAACTGTATGAAACTCGTCACCATTCCAAGAAAAAAAGCTTAATGTTACTGTGTGACCACGTATTACGTTAATTTGTCTGTACTTGTCATGTTTAGTGAAGGTGGGGTTATGCGCTGGCATGTTTATTCGTTTATTTTTGTTTGTTCGTATGTTTGTTTACATCACATGTTCCTATTTGATTAGAAAGAACATGAACGTGGAGCGAATGTTTACAAACTTCCGATACAAGTTAGCACACTATGAACGCAGACAACAAATCTAATGAACGCACTGAACTGTCATGTTGGGTTAGTATTGTTGAGCAACAACGAAAAATTCGGCAGATTCCACGTAGCTGGGAATCGACGTTATGTGAAGCATGCGGAGGGAATGTGACCTTGTGGCATTTTTTTTTATTGAGTGACACGTCATGAAATGACGCTAAATATATGTACAAATGTTGCACGCACACACACATGTTCAAAAGTTGCAGATGTTTATATATGTGGAATATGCGTATTAGCAACACCAGAAGCTGATATGAACGCTGATGCTTGCGAGGATGCTTGTCTTGGATACTTTTACATGAATCAACTTCAGCGCATGGCAACTATAACCACAATTGACGTTAACCCTGCGCGACGACTGCATGAAAGGAGTACATATATCTAATGTTTATAAAATTGGGTAGGCACAACTGCAACCACTATTGACGTTTCATGAAGATTAGCGTCTATTTGAAAAGTAGTTCCGAGACCTGGTATGGTTCTGTGGTAGAATGCTTCATTGCCATGCAGGATGCTTGAGTTCGATTCCAGCTGGGACCCTGACATTTATTCTTTGCATTCGTCGGCTAGATTCCACCGATGTCGAGTATTTCTTAACGCTCGCGCGTTAAAGTTGTCCATGTGTGTTCTCGTCATTCCTGGGTAGATACTATAAGTGTCTAGCACCTGTGGTACATACACATATACCAGCGGCAAATACCCGCCTGTGGGAATGTGCCACTGTCTGGCGGGAAGTGTTTGACGACGTACGTGACGGGATTTTGACATTATTCATGTCTTGACCAGCGCGTCATATTCGCCAACCATGCAAATTTGGTACACGCCAAGTTAAGGAGGTGACCACGAGAGCATCCAAACGTAAATGGCTAGATAGATTGATAGACAGATAGCGAGGTAGATACGCTTCACATTTAATATTCGCATTGTGCATACCCGCATCTCTGAAGACTGCAAATTTCGCACCGTTACTTGCCAATGCCGGAGGCAGCCCCTGTGCCAGTTGTCACGTGATCATAGAGTGCAGTTACGAGCTTTGGGGTGGGAGGAGCCCACACACCGCGACGTCGTTATAGACAAGTGCCTCAGTATGTCGACTGCGCCTTCCGCTATAGTGGTAATCCGTGTTTGTAAACAGCTGTTTCTTCTTCTTTTTTGCCACCATGGAGCATACACGCATTCGCATGGCTCAGTCTCGTTCCGTGCCCATGCCAATATGGTTTCAAAAAATGGCAGCATATCCACGGAGTGAATGATGGAGAGTGGGGCGAAGAATTCGTCCGTCCATTCGTTCTTGCTTCCGTCCATCCTTGCGTCCGTCAGTGTGACAGTCCATGCGTCCATCAGCCCGTCCGTGCGTGCATCTGTTCGTGCGTCCGTCCCTGCGTTCGTCCATGCAGCCGCCCCTGCGTCCGTTCATGCGTCCATCCATGCATCTGTCTATGTGTCCGTTCGTCCATCTATTCAACACTCCAAGTACCACCATCTCGCATCTTTTCATCATATATTCCCCATATAGAAGCACCGCCATCCAGCGGACATTCCAAGGACTAAACGAGAGGTGGCACACGCACACTTTCTTACGGCTTGCGCTTCGGGTCAACTTCCCACCTTTAACCACCTCGAGTTCATGGTATATACTAGTTCACTGTATTCATGGCACTGCGGCCGAACGCTCGCTAAACCTTTCGAAAACCAAGGAGGTTATGCCCAGCGAGTATGACATAGCAAACTTTTTCAGTCAGATAGTGCTCAATGTACATGCCAATGACTGCTAATGGGAAATGAGAGGCGGAGAATTCGGCTTTTACTTTCTTACGGCTTGCGCTTCGTATCTACTTCCCATTTTTAACCACCTCGAGTTCATTCATGGTATATACAAGTTCATTGTATTCATGGCACTGCGGCTCAACGCTCGCTAAACCTTTCTAAAGCTAAGGAGGTTGCACCCAGCGAGTATAACGTAGCAACCCTTTCTTGTCAGATTGTGCTCAATGTACATGCCAATGGCTGCTAATGGTAATCGCAGCCTGCGCGTTAACTAAAAGCCGAATGCTTCTGTCTCTCATTCCCCATTAACAGCCATTGACATATACATTGAGCACTATTTTTTATTGTTCAACAACGCACAGAAGAAGTCTCTCACTGGCACCACCGTGGAGGTCAAAATGTTATACTTGTTACATACTACGGGGGACGAACGGGTGCCGCTATAAGAAGTTTCGCCCCTAAAAGAAGAAAAGTGTTGATATTCAGGTTCGCGTGATCTATCTGACATTTTGCTGGTTCCTTGCAGATGCCAAAGCGCTTCACAGGCAAGCTTTGCGGCTTCCTTTTCGACCACCTGGAGCGTGGTACGTTCGGCGAGCGACTGCAGTGGGTTGATCGGAAGGAAGGAGTCTTCAAGATATTATGGAAACACGGAAATGGCGCATCGGCCACACCTGATGAAGACGTCAGTGTCTTTATGGTACGAAACTCACCTCGTAAGCATTCAGTGCAGTGTGTGCTTGGATTATTGCTTGAATGCTGAGCCACCTGTATTGACTGCTATGCCTGAAGAAACAATAGAGAGAAGGAGTTTAAATAATTCGAACAGATCAATTCGCTACGCCGCCGGGAGGCTATCTGTCAATGAACCACACTTAGTTTTCTTGAGTGCGAGTTACAGAATTAAACATTTTCACCTTATAATGTAATGAGACTCGCATATTTCGCTGAACATTTCGGAAAAAAATATATTTAGCTCTTACCGCTGCTTCGTCACGTGACGAGCCTCACCTCTAATCTTTTCTTCCCTTTCTCTACTGGTTTCTTGACAGCGCATTTTTAGTGACGCGTTGCACACACCGTATACGAAGGACCACCGAAGCGACACGTAATGGTCAATGACATTGCAAGCGGTGCGTGTTGGGTCTGGACCTAGAGTACCGCTGGAAGAGTGGCGTCATTAAGAAGAAGCGTGCGCGACTTTTGCTTGAAAGTGGTACCGTCTTTCCGTCGCTCAGTCGTTCCATACTTTTCAAACACGATCGGCACCACATTACATACGCAACGCGCCTGTTCGTTAGCAGTGCCGAAATCTGCTGAGGGGTCCTGTGTGTATAGTGCTCTGTCTCAGCAAAATGCATGCGTGTTCGATAAAGTATAGTAATCAAAGTTGAAACGTTATGACACCTGTCCCAGACTGTGTGTACCTCCTCTGAACATCTTAGAAAAAAATATATTATGGCGTTTCTTGGAAGTTGATGACATTGCAAATGTATTCTTTTTGCTTACGGAATGCATAAATATTGGCAGTACTGGCCTTCATTGCGATTCGTCATTACTTTGTTGTGCACATCTTGCGATACAAACAGCAAACGAAATGCTTGGTTCAGTCCTTAACTATAGAAATGCCAATTTCGTATACGATTTTCAAACATGTACCAGGACTTAAGAGAGGTGTTCGTGTTTTTTTCCGTCTTTTTCTTTCTTTTTCTTGTTCTATCACTGTCCTAAATGCCTCATGACAAAAGGGAATAGCTTGCATATTGACTAAGGGCTGACGACAGCTGTATAAGGCTGACCAATAATTGTTGAAGTATATGCGGCTGGTGTTCATTAACGCATCAATACACGAGTATTACGCTAAAAGCATCTGCGCATTGATTTTCAGAGTGGTATAGAGGTTGAAGTTGCCTGCGTCTCTATATTTTGGCGTTCAAACATTTACAGGAATGGCATCGGTACAAGACCCGCCGCTCAGAATGTGCCCCGCTGGATGCTAAGCAGAGGTTTCGCGCCGCTTTGAACAAGATGAAGCTAGACGTGGTGAAGAGCTGGGAGAGAGAAAAGAACTTCCAGTTTCGCAAGTTTCCCAAGGAAGATTTAGGTAAATATTTCTCCTATGGGGCCTTGATGATAAGTTTCTCTTACCCCATCGGAAAAAAAACGGTTGTATTGTGTTTGGCACAATGTTAGCAGCCACACGGCTTCGTCTACCTAAAAGCTCGGGAGTAAACAACACGAACTCGTGGCATACGGGGTCATTGAAAGAACACTGCGTACATTGTACGTGCATGATTTTCTTCGTGTGTGTCATTATTTTGCAGACTTGTTAATCGCGTCACACTCACCAGCCATACTGTCATAAAATATGGATATTAAGTCATACTAAATTGATAGGTTGATGCTCCTGAGTAACAAATGTGTGAATTTAACAGAGAACCTTGGCTATAAAATAGAGGTGTTGTACGTCGAGAAAAGTTCAGACGCAGCTTGGCAAAATGAGCTTTAACAGGCAGGTCTGGCTAATGGCGAACGGCGTGCGCGAGCTACTCCTGCAGCCACCGATCATCCTCGTCTTCTTCATTACCAGCAGAGCGTCCGTTATTCAGATTCATTACAATTACTCCCCGCGAAATAAGGAGCCATCCTGGCGACCTATGGACAAGTAAACACGGGAGGGTCGTAGCAGGGCTTAAGTCTCGAGACGTGGACAATTTCCTGGCCACGACGACGTTGGTCAGAAGATGGTTCCAGTGGCTCGATGAGGTAATTCACCGGTGACGTTTTTTGTAGCACACGATATGGGCCGTGATACTTGGGGACCAACTTGGTAGAAAGGCCAGGTGTAGCCGAAGGGACATGCAGCCAGACGAGTGCACCTGGATCGTAGGATGTAGTGTTAGCTGATACGTCATGGTGGTACTTTTGGCGTCCTTGGTCTTGGGTTGTGAAGGATCTTGCCAGTTGGCGGCACTCTTCAGCGTATGTAGCGGCATGAGACAGAGTCGTGGACTCTGAGGAGTCAGGTCTGTATGGAAGAATGGTGTCCATAGTGCAAGAAGGTTCGCGCCCGTAAAGGAGGAAAAAAGGAGAGAACCCAGTAGTGCTTTGAATGGCGGTATTATTGGCGAACGTGATATACGGGAGCACTCGGTCCCAATTGGAGTGGTCTGACGAGATATACATAGACAGCATGTCACCAAGGGTGCGGTTGAAGCGCTCTGTCATTCCATTGGTCTGGGGATGATAGGCGCTTGTAGTGCGGTGAACGACGTTGCACTCACGCAGCAATGCTGGGATGACGTCTGAAGGAACATGCGACCACGATCACTCAGTAACTCTCGAGGTGCTTCATTACGTAATACGATGCTGTGAAGAAAAAAAGTCGCAACGTCTTTTGCTGTAGGCGAGGGAAGGGGTGAAGTTTCGGCATACCGCGTGAGATGGTCGACGGCAACTATGATCCAGCGGTTACCGTCAGCGGTATTGGGAAGGGGACCGTAGATATCGATGCCGACGCGGTCGAATGGTCGGGATGGGCATGGTAAGGGTAGCAAGGTACCGCTGGCGTGACAAGGGGGAGTTTTTCGTCTCTGGCACGTCGAGCAGGCCCGAACGTATTGTCGTATAAAACGGTACATGCCACGCCAGTAATATCGGAGACGTATGCGAGAATAAGTCTTCAAGAAACCTGCGTGGCCACATTGGGGGTCGTCATGAAACGTGGAACAAATTTCGGATCGCAGATGACGTGGAATCACGAGTAGCCACTGACGTCCACCGGGTGCGTAGTTGCGTCGGTACAGCACGTCGTCGCGAGTGGCGAAGTGCTCGACTTGCCGACGCAATGTGCGAGAAGGGGGGGAAGCCGTGTGCCCAGCCAGGATGTCTAGAATCGAAGACCCCCAAGGGTCCCTGCGTTGCTCAGATGGCATCTCGGCGATGGTGACGGCAGTGGCATCACAGGTTAGACTTTCGCAGCAGTCCGGGTCAGGGGGTAGCGGCGAACGGGATAGGGCGTCTGCGTCCGAATGTTTCCGGCCGGAGCGATAGACCACGCGAATATTATATTCTTGGAGGCGTAATGCCCATCGGGCGAGGCGACCGCTTGGATCCTTCAGTGACGAAAACCAGCAGAGGGCGTGGTTGTCAGTCGCGACGTCAAAAGGGCGCCCGTACACGTAAGGTGGAAATTTCTCTATCGCCCAAATAATGGCGAGATATTCCTTTTCAGTGACTGAATAGTTGGTTTCGGCTTTGCTAAGAGTTCGGCTTGCGTAGGCAACCACGTACTCTTGGAAGCCGTCTTTCTTCTGTGCAAGAATAGCGCCTAGCCCGACACCACTAGCGTCGGTGTGGATCTCTGTGGGTGCCGATGGGTTGTAGTGTCGCAGAATAGGCGGCGACGCGAAGAAGCGGCGCAGTTCATTGAAAGAATCGTCACAGGTGGCAGACCAGGCGGAAAGGTCTCTAGAGCCGGCGAGGAGCTTGGTCAAAGGAGCGATGATCGTCGCGAAATTGCGGACGAAGCGCCGGAAGTAAGAGCAAAGGCCTATGAAGCTTCGGAGCTTTTTCATGGTGGTCGGTTTGGGAAACGCTGAAACGGCTGTAAGTTTGGCAGGGTCAGGAAGAATGTCGTCTTTTGAAACCACGTGGCCAAGGATCGTAAGCTTTCGAGCAGCGAAATATGGCACTTCTTCAGATTCAGTTGCAGCCCCGCGGCAGAAATACACGCGAGGACTTTCTCGAGGCGGGTTAAATGGGTTGCGAAATCGGTTGAAAAGACGATAATGTCATCTAAATAACAAAGGCAAACGTTCCATTTGAGGCCTCGAAGGATAGAGTCCATCATCCGCTCGAAAGTAGCTGGTGCGTTGCAGAGGCCGAAGGGCATGACTGTGAATTCGTAAAGCCCGTCGGGCGTGATGAAAGCAGTTTTTTCACGATCGGCCTCTGCCATGGGTACCTGCCAGTATCCAGAGCGCAGATCTGAAGAAGAGAAAAATTCGGCTCCCTGTAGGCAGTCCAAGGCATCGTCAATGCGTGGCAGCGGATAGACATCCTTGCGCGTGATTCGGTTGAGACGCCGGTAGTCCACGCAAAACCTGATGTATCCGTCCTTCTTCTTCACCAACACAACTGGAGAGGCCCAGGGACTGCTTGACGGTTCGATTATGCCACGTGTCAGCATGTCGTCAACCTGTTCATTGATGGCACGGCGTTCGGTAGTCGACACACGATATGGACGCTGCCGTATTGGCGTCTCTTGACCGGTATCTATACGGTGAACAACAGATGACGCTCGACCTAAGGAAGGTTGATTGTCGTCAAACGAGGCTTGAAAACGCTGTAGGAGCTTGATCAGCTGTTCCTGCTGCCCAGGGGTGAGGTTACAATCAATGGACTTGCGGAATACATCTATAGGTTCATTAGCGTCCGTTGCGGGTGTAGTAGCACAAGTCGGTAAAAATGGCTTGTCTGGATAGATCGGGTCTTCGAAAATACAAATTAAGGTCTCGAGGCTTCCCAGACACTCGCCGCGTAGCAGGATGTACGGACATGCAGAAACGTTGCACGCATAAAGTACCGCCGAACCATTGGAAAAGTTGATGACGGCAAACGGGAGGACGATGGTTCGGTGTTGCACACTAGCTATAGTTGGCTGGAACAGGAGCGTCGAGTTAGTGGCAGCAGGGGAAAACACAGGCACTAGGACGGCGGACAACGGCGCGATGCGGACGTCAGCTGCGGCAAACACTTTGGAGGGACTGTGGTGGTCGATATCAAGGCATGGATTCGTCAACGTGAGTTCAGCACGAGCGCAGTCGACGAGGGCCTGATGGGTAGAAAGGAAATCCCATCCTAGTATGACGTCGTAAGATGAACGTGGGAGAACAACAAAGTTGACGGCGTACCAAACATCTTGAATAAAAACGCGTGCTGTGCACTGAGCTGTCGGCGCGATGAAATGGGAGGTGGCTGTACGCAGAGCAAGATTCGTAAGCGGCGTTGTAACTTTTCTCAAATCGCGACACAGTTTTTCACTAATTACAGAAACGACGGCGCCTGTGTCGACAAGTGAACGTACAGCAACACCTTGTACTAGCACATCAATTTCGTTGGTCGGACAAAAAGGAGGTCTTAGAAAGTTCGACGACGACGCAGTTCTTGCCTCCGGAACTGCGGCTGTCAGTTTTCCTCTCGAGCGGGGCTCGTGCGCTGAAGCATCGGGGAGACAGATCGGCGACGGGGCGGCAATGACCGGCGAGAATCGACAGGGCGTCGTGGGGACAATGAGTCGGTGATAGGAGAAGATGGTCGCCGGGGATTCTGGGCAGCCTGGTAATTTGCAGAATTCCCGTGGTCTGGAGGCTGGAAGTTACGAAGGCGACAGTAGCGTGCTATATGTCCCACGAAACCGCATGCGAAACATATGGGCCGATTATCCAAGGTGCGCCATGGGTTAACGACAGAAGGTGCAGAGGGCGAAACGGGATGGGGTGCCGTGTATGTAGGCAGCGTCGTAGGGTAGGAGGACCCGGTGCCCCTGTATGCGCCAGAGACAGGTGGGGCTGGGGGTCTAGCAACGACGGCAGCGTAGGTCAGCGGCGTAGGGACAGATGGCGATGGAGGCAGTGCCTGCGTGACCTGTGTCTCAATGACCTGGCGTAGACGTGGGTCTAACGATGTCACTGGCGCGGATGCTTCGGCCACAAGAGAAAGCTGACGCGCAACTTCTTCACGAATGAACTGTTTGATGTGGGGCAGTAACACGGTGTGATCAGCAGCGACATCGTGCACGAGGGCGGTAACTTCAGCCGTATCTTCAGCGGCCCTGCGCGTCGAGACACGCTGCTTACGCAACTCGTCGTACTCCTGACAGAGCTGGACAACATCGGTGATGGTCTGTGGATTCCTAGCGACGAGCATCTGGAAGGTATCGTCGTCAACTCCTTTGATGATGTGCTTGATTTTGTCGCGTTTGGTTAGAGATTCATCGACGCGCTTGCAAAGAGACAAGACATCTTCAATGTAACTTGTAAAGGTCTCGTCCCTGCGCTGGATTCGACTACGGAGACGCTGTTCCGCGCGAAGCCGGCGCACGGCGGGACGACCGAAGACCGCGGCGATGGTGGTCTTGAAGGCGGACCAGTTGGTGATTTCGCCTTCGTGGTTCTTGAACCAGAGGCTGGCCACATCATCGAGGTAAAAGCGCACGTTTGTGAGCTGGTCGCAGGCGTTCCACTTGTTGGAAGCGCTTAGGATTTCGTACTCGACGAGCCAGTCCTCGACGTCTTGTTCGTCGTTGCCGCGAAAAATTGGTGGGTCGCGTTGCCGAGGCACGCCAGTACAGTAGACTGTCGTTGGTAAGGCAGCTTGAGAAGGGCCAGGAGCAGTCATGGTGAACGGTGAGGGTAGCGTCCGATTGCGAAGTTCCAGGTTGATGGGAACCCCGGCTCCTCCACCACTTAAAATAGAGGTATACGTCGAGAAAGGTTCAGGCGCAGCTTGGCAAAATGAGCTTTAACAGGCAGGTCTGGCTAATGGCGAACGGCGTGCGCGAGCTACTCCTGCAGCCACCGATCATCCTCGTCTTCTTCATTACCAGCAGAGCGTCCGTTATTCAGATTCATTACAATTACTCCCCGCGAAATAAGGAGCCATCCTGGCGACCTATGGACAAGTAAACACGGGAGGGTCGTAGCAGGGCTTAAGTCTCGAGACGTGGACAATTTCCTGGCCACGACGACGTTGGTCAGAAGATGGTTCCAGTGGCTCGATGAGGTAATTCACCGGTGACGTTTTTTGTAGCAGACGATATGGGCCGTGATACTTGGGGACCAACTTGGTAGAAAGGCCAGGTGTAGCCGAAGGGACATGCAGCCAGACGAGTGCACCTGGATCGTAGGATGTAGTGTTAGCTGATACGTCATGGTGGTACTTTTGGCGTCCTTGGTCTTGGGTTGTGAAGGATCTTGCCAGTTGGCGGCACTCTTCAGCGTATGTAGCGGCATGAGACAGAGTCGTGGACTCTGAGGAGTCAGGCCTGTATGGAAGAATGGTGTCCATAGTGCAAGAAGGTTCGCGCCCGTAAAGGAGGAAAAAAGGAGAGAACCCAGTAGTGCTTTGAATGGCGGTATTATTGGCGAACGTGATATACGGGAGCACTCGGTCCCAATTGGAGTGGTCTGACGAGATATACATAGACAGCATGTCACCAAGGGTGCGGTTGAAGCGCTCTGTCATTCCATTGGTCTGGGGATGATAGGCGCTTGTAGTGCGGTGAACGACGTTGCACTCACGCAGCAATGCTGGGATGACGTCTGAAGGAACATGCGACCACGATCACTCAGTAACTCTCGAGGTGCTTCATTACGTAATACGATGCTGTGAAGAAAAAAAGTCGCAACGTCTTTTGCTGTAGGCGAGGGAAGGGGTGAAGTTTCGGCATACCGCGTGAGATGGTCGACGGCAACTATGATCCAGCGGTTACCGTCAGCGGTATTGGGAAGGGGACCGTAGATATCGATGCCGACGCGGTCGAATGGTCGGGATGGGCATGGTAAGGGTAGCAAGGTACCGCTGGCGTGACAAGGGGGAGTTTTTCGTCTCTGGCACGTCGAGCAGGCCCGAACGTATTGTCGTATAAAACGGTACATGCCACGCCAGTAATATCGGAGACGTATGCGAGAATAAGTCTTCAAGAAACCTGCGTGGCCACATTGGGGGTCGTCATGAAACGTGGAACAAATTTCGGATCGCAGATGACGTGGAATCACGAGTAGCCACTGACGTCCACCGGGTGCGTAGTTGCGTCGGTACAGCACGTCGTCGCGAGTGGCGAAGTGCTCGACTTGCCGACGCAATGTGCGAGAAGGGGGGGAAGCCGTGTGCCCAGCCAGGATGTCTAGAATCGAAGACCCCCAAGGGTCCCTGCGTTGCTCAGATGGCATCTCGGCGATGGTGACGGCAGTGGCATCACAGGTTAGACTTTCGCAGCAGTCCGGGTCAGGGGGTAGCGGCGAACGGGATAGGGCGTCTGCGTCCGAATGTTTCCGGCCGGAGCGATAGACCACGCGAATATTATATTCTTGGAGGCGTAATGCCCATCGGGCGAGGCGACCGCTTGGATCCTTCAGTGACGAAAACCAGCAGAGGGCGTGGTGGTCAGTCGCGACGTCAAAAGGGCGCCCGTACACGTAAGGTGGAAATTTCTCTATCGCCCAAATAATGGCGAGATATTCCTTTTCAGTGACTGAATAGTTGGTTTCGGCTTTGCTAAGAGTTCGGCTTGCGTAGGCAACCACGTACTCTTGGAAGCCGTCTTTCTTCTGTGCAAGAATAGCGCCTAGCCCGACACCACTAGCGTCGGTGTGGATCTCTGTGGGTGCCGATGGGTTGTAGTGTCGCAGAATAGGCGGCGACGCGAAGAAGCGGCGCAGTTCATTGAAAGAATCGTCACAGGTGGCAGACCAGGCGGAAAGGTCTCTAGAGCCGGCGAGGAGCTTGGTCAAAGGAGCGATGATCGTCGCGAAATTGCGGACGAAGCGCCGGAAGTAAGAGCAAAGGCCTATGAAGCTTCGGAGCTTTTTCATGGTGGTCGGTTTGGGAAACGCTGAAACGGCTGTAAGTTTGGCAGGGTCAGGAAGAATGTCGTCTTTTGAAACCACGTGGCCAAGGATCGTAAGCTTTCGAGCAGCGAAATATGGCACTTCTTCAGATTCAGTTGCAGCCCCGCGGCAGAAATACACGCGAGGACTTTCTCGAGGCGGGTTAAATGGGTTGCGAAATCGGTTGAAAAGACGATAATGTCATCTAAATAACAAAGGCAAACGTTCCATTTGAGGCCTCGAAGGATAGAGTCCATCATCCGCTCGAAAGTAGCTGGTGCGTTGCAGAGGCCGAAGGGCATGACTGTGAATTCGTAAAGCCCGTCGGGCGTGATGAAAGCAGTTTTTTCACGATCGGCCTCTGCCATTGGTACCTGCCAGTATCCAGAGCGCAGATCTGAAGAAGAGAAAAATTCGGCTCCCTGTAGGCAGTCCAAGGCATCGTCAATGCGTGGCAGCGGATAGACATCCTTGCGCGTGATTCGGTTGAGACGCCGGTAGTCCACGCAAAACCTGATGTATCCGTCCTTCTTCTTCACCAACACAACTGGAGAGGCCCAGGGACTGCTTGACGGTTCGATTATGCCACGTGTCAGCATGTCGTCAACCTGTTCATTGATGGCACGGCGTTCGGTAGTCGACACACGATATGGACGCTGCCGTATTGGCGTCTCTTGACCGGTATCTATACGGTGAACAACAGATGACGCTCGACCTAAGGAAGGTTGATTGTCGTCAAACGAGGCTTGAAAACGCTGTAGGAGCTTGATCAGCTGTTCCTGCTGCCCAGGGGTGAGGTTACAATCAATGGACTTGCGGAATACATCTATAGGTTCATTAGCGTCCGTTGCGGGTGTAGTAGCACAAGTCGGTAAAAATGGCTTGTCTGGATAGATCGGGTCTTCGAAAATACAAATTAAGGTCTCGAGGCTTCCCAGACACTCGCCGCGTAGCAGGATGTACGGACATGCAGAAACGTTGCACGCATAAAGTACCGCCGAACCATTGGAAAAGTTGATGACGGCAAACGGTAGGACGATGGTTCGGTGTTGCACACTAGCTATAGTTGGCTGGAACAGGAGCGTCGAGTTAGTGGCAGCAGGGGAAAACACAGGCACTAGGACGGCGGACAACGGCGCGATGCGGACGTCAGCTGCGGCAAACACTTTGGAGGGACTGTGGTGGTCGATATCAAGGCACGGATTCGTCAACGTGAGTTCAGCACGAGCGCAGTCGACGAGGGCCTGATGGGTAGAAAGGAAATCCCATCCTAGTATGACGTCGTAAGATGAACGTGGGAGAACAACAAAGTTGACGGCGTACCAAACATCTTGAATAAAAACGCGTGCTGTGCACTGAGCTGTCGGCGCGATGAAATGGGAGGTGGCTGTACGCAGAGCAAGATTCGTAAGCGGCGTTGTAACTTTTCTCAAATCGCGACACAGTTTTTCACTAATTACAGAAACGACGGCGCCTGTGTCGACAAGTGAACGTACAGCAACACCTTGTACTAGCACATCAATTTCGTTGGTCGGACAAAAAGGAGGTCTTAGAAAGTTCGACGACGACGCAGTTCTTGCCTCCGGAACTGCGGCTGTCAGTTTTCCTCTCGAGCGGGGCTCGTGTGCTGAAGCATCGGGGAGACAGATCGGCGACGGGGCGGCAATGACCGGCGAGAATCGACAGGGCGTCGTGGGGACAATGAGTTGGTGATAGGAGAAGATGGTCGCCGGGGATTCTGGGCAGCCTGGTAATTTGCAGAATTCCCGTGGTCTGGAGGCTGGAAGTTACGAAGGCGACAGTAGCGTGCTATATGTCCCACGAAACCGCATGCGAAACATATGGGCCGATTATCCAAGGTGCGCCATGGGTTAACGACAGAAGGTGCAGAGGGCGAAACGGGATGGGGTGCCGTGTATGTAGGCAGCGTCGTAGGGTAGGAGGACCCGGTGCCCCTGTATGCGCCAGAGACAGGTGGGGCTGGGGGTCTAGCAACGACGGCAGCGTAGGTCAGCGGCGTAGGGACAGATGGCGATGGAGGCAGTGCCTGCGTGACCTGTGTCTCAATGACCTGGCGTAGACGTGGGTCTAACGATGTCACTGGCGCGGATGCTTCGGCCACAAGAGAAAGCTGACGCGCAACTTCTTCACGAATGAACTGTTTGATGTGGGGCAGTAAGACGGTGTGATCAGCAGCGACATCGTGCACGAGGGCGGTAACTTCAGCCGTATCTTCAGCGGCCCTGCGCGTCGAGACACGCTGCTTACGCAACTCGTCGTACTCCTGACAGAGCTGGACAACATCGGTGATGGTCTGTGGATTCCTAGCGACGAGCATCTGGAAGGTATCGTCGTCAACTCCTTTGATGATGTGCTTGATTTTGTCGCGTTCGGTTAGAGATTCATCGACGCGCTTGCAAAGAGACAAGACATCTTCAATGTAACTTGTAAAGGTCTCGTCCCTGCGCTGGATTCGACTACGGAGACGCTGTTCCGCGCGAAGCCGGCGCACGGCGGGACGACCGAAGACCGCGGCGATGGTGGTCTTGAAGGCGGACCAGTTGGTGATTTCGCCTTCGTGGTTCTTGAACCAGAGGCTGGCCACATCATCGAGGTAAAAGCGCACGTTTGTGAGCTGGTCGCAGGCGTTCCACTTGTTGGAAGCGCTTACGATTTCGTACTCGACGAGCCAGTCCTCGACGTCTTGTTCGTCGTTGCCGCGAAAAATTGGTGGGTCGCGTTGCCGAGGCACGCCAGTACAGTAGACTGTCGTTGGTAAGGCAGCTTGAGAAGGGCCAGGAGCAGTCATGGTGAACGGTGAGGGTAGCGTCCGATTGCGAAGTTCCAGGTTGATGGGAACCCCGGCTCCTCCACCACTTAAAATAGAGGTATACGTCGAGAAAGGTTCAGGCGCAGCTTGGCAAAATGAGCTTTAACAGGCAGGTCTGGCTAATGGCGAACGGCGTGCGCGAGCTACTCCTGCAGCCACCGATCATCCTCGTCTTCTTCATTACCAGCAGAGCGTCCGTTATTCAGATTCATTACAGCTAAAACAATAAGAGTCCTCCGGTGCAAGTTGAGCGAAAATTGCGCCTCCACGGTTTGCTGTCCGTACCCTTCTGACCTATTATACCTAGCATCCCTCCCTTTCCTGTGCCGATTAGAGCCTGACTGTGTTCATCAAGACAAGAGACAGAGACGTCCTGGCACAATACCAATCAGTGCGTAATCACTTGAATAGAGAAATTAGAGTAGCAAATAACTACTTCTTATAAGAACTTATTCGAAAGAAAAAAATCTTTTTGGAAATCCAAAAGAAAAATGGAGGCACCTAAACTTGCTTTTAAATAGAAACATGCATCACAGAAATATAGCAGTTTAGTAATTCATGGCAACAAAATACCCGGCTTGCATCTTGTTAACTCATTTAACAAATTATTCTCTGGTGTAGGACACAATCAGTTCAATGTTGAGATCTCTAGTTTTCTAGGCGACAAACTAATGGAATCACTGTTTTTTCCAACAACGAATGAAACAGGGGGTTTTTCGACATGGTGAAAGCTAAAGGATACACGTAGTCCAGATGCCTACAATATTTAAAGTCAGCCAGTTCTCGACAATTGCGTTCTTGACATGATTACGCCATGTCTAACGTATACATATGTACCACCGCACGTTCCACAGCCCAATTTCCTGCTGGTGTGCAACTAGCGAGGGTGGCCGTGATATATGATAAAAGTAAATGCAAACATTTTCGGAAACTACAGGCCAATGTCTATACTCCCATATTTTTTAAGGGTTGAGAGCAACTAATCTACGTTCTTCTCAACGGCTTTTTTTTAAACATTCCATAATAACGGACTGTAATATGGCTTTACACAAAACAGGTTTTCGGAGCATGCACTACTTGTTCGAAAAGAATATATATTAAAGAATTTTGAGGCACAGCTTTTAAGTCTTGGTATTTTTGTTGATTTCAGCAAAACCTTTTACTATTTAAATCACAGCATTATTTTTTCAAAATTAGAGCACTATGGTGCACGTGGTCACGCCCTAAGCCTAATAAAGTCATACCTCGGTTCACCACCTCAATACGTAGCCATTAACAACTACGCTTCACAGATGCTAAGTATGCCCTGCCGCGGCGATCTGTAGTGGCTAAGGTACTCGGCTGCTGACCCGCAGGTCACGGGAACGAATCCCGCCTGCGGTGGATGCATTTTCGATGCAGGCGAGAATGCTGTAGGCCCATGTGCTCAGATTTGGGTTCACGGTAAAGACCCCAGGTGGTCAAAATTTACGAAGCCATCCACTACGGTGCCTCTCATATTCATAATATGATGGTTTTGGGACGTAAAACCCTACATATTAATGAATTAGATGCTAAAGATTTCAAATGGCATCTCTCATGGTAGCTACTTGAAGCCAAAGCTGTTCAATATATATATATATATATATATATATATATATATATATATATATATATATATATATATATATATATATATATATATATATATATATATATATATATATATATATATATATATATATATATAGTACTCTTTTTTCCTAAAAACAAACAAGTATTTCTACTGCCCTGCTTATATACCTAGAGGATATTGTAATTGAGTACGTGGACACATTTAAATCATTAGGAATAACTTTCAGCTGCACAATGTCATGAGATGCACATGTCAATAATTTTTCTTCAGCAGTCTCTAGGATCATAGGAATTACTTCACGTAACAGGTATATTTTTTCCACCAACACCAAGCTTATTTTAGATTATGCATTCGTTTATTCTCGTATAAGCTATTGTCTGCTCGTCTGGGGCAACACAACTTCGTCAAACATATTAAACTGCACACTCTGCAGAAAAAAATGCCCCGAGCAATAGTTAATGGGTTGTATGATTGCCCAACTGAGCATGTTTTCTTACAATGCAATATTTTACCTGTAAATAAATTGTTTGACTACAGATTTGCAAGCTTTGTAAAACAACAAGAAAAAATGTTCCTTTTTTTTTTTTCTAAAAGTGTTTCGCCTACACTTCCTCGTTCATTAAATGATACCTAAGTACAAAACAGTTACTTATCACCAAAACGGAAAACTAACTATGGTTTTTCAGCGTTGAATTATATTGTGGTAAAGTTCTTGAATGCCTCGTTTCACGACCACCCAAAATACTTTGTCTTATTTCGCTATCTGCAGAAGCATTATTCAGCAATCTGTGTAGGCTTAGTCACAATGTATTTTCATGTCTTCATACAATGTATCAATATGTGTTGTTGTTTTGTGCCCGCAGCACTGCTGCTAATTAGGATACACATGTCTGCAATACTAGTTTGAATAATTTTTTTTTTTGTAAATACGTAGTATTCTTTTTTTTTTTTGCACGAACCTCTCTTGCAGAAATTGTCGTCTGCTTGGTGCCTTCTGCGGACAGGTAAGGATGGCGTGGCCCGTCAAGCGGCGTTAAATTCGCTGTTTTTCTTTTTTCTCGCCATCCCCGGTTCATGCATACAAGTTGACATAAAGACTTGATATATCCATTCTCCATTTCTTTATTTTCTTTGATATGTTTAGCTAACTACTATCTTCTTTTTTTTTTCTCTGTGTTGCTTCACGCAGAATACCAGTTCAAGAAAGGGGACCAGCGTGTTCCCGCCTCGGCAACCCTGTCTGTCGACTACACGTCTGAGACAGAGTGTCAGCCGACCTCAGCGAGTGATGATGCATCGAGCTCTAGCGAGTACTCTGAGCCCACTTCACCATACAGCTTTCAGAACACTGAGGCCGAGGTGGCGGAAACACAGCTTGAGTCATCCGCAGCGAAATCGCCGGAAATTTCGTGGCAGCCACTGATGGCCATCCGCCATTTCTTCACGCCACCTCTGTGCTCCGAGGCGCCTTACAGGTCATTGACCACGGACGAACCGGCGAAGTTTTTCGAAGAAATAGACAACACGTATTACAGCTACAACGGTGTTCATGACGATGTGACCATGCTCACTGACGATGTGCTTCTAGAAAATGAGAAGGAACTTCTGGATGATCCGTTCCTCGAGAAGCTGCTCACAAACGACGAGGCGCTGCTTTCAGCACTCAGTAACAGTAACGACGCCTTGCCACAGTCATGACAGTACCTTCCTCCAACGATCACTTCTTTCCAGAAATGCGATCCTATTCGCCTAGACCTTCTTGTTAGTGTATACGTTTGCCTTTATTTGCGCCGCTTTTTTCTTTCTTTTTTGTGTTTTGAACGTGCTGCGGTAGCTTCAAGCATGTAACTTTCTGACATTGCACAAGTAGCGGTGGATTTTCCGGTGGCCGAATTGCCGTGAGCGTAAAAAAAACAAACGTTGGGGCCGAGAAACTTTGTGTTGTAGAAACGATTCCTGGTGACTGAAATTCCCCCAAGGGCCGTCGATTAGGGTGTTATGAGAAAACTTACAATGAACTGGTTGCATTTCTTCGCATCCACACAGTTTGTCTTCCCAGTTAAATAATGGTTACAACTTATATAATGGCAGGAGAGAAGATCGACTGTCGTGCCTTACGCTACAAGACTGCGTCAGATACTGATAAGGTTGCTCTTTTGCGAAAGGTTACGGAATCGAAGATTACGTTACTAACGTAATCTTCGATTCCGTGCATGCATGCTTATATAAGGCGTACAACTGAGTTGTACGCCTTCTTTAACTTTCTTGCCTTTTATGACACACATTGAAAACTTTCGTAATTTTCACTCTTCAGTCCAGCATCAGCCTATTTGTAACGTAATTTTCGAGACATAACACAAAAGTTACCTTGAGTACACCTTTTTGTATTAAGCAACTTTTCTATGGAGTTAATTTTTTGTTTTTATTGCATTGTGTTTCACCCACAACCAGTTTGAGCTTGTTCTAGTGTGACCCTTAAACATTTTGTGAGTTTAGGATTATTATTTGCATTTGTTTTTTGTACCTGTTCACTATTTTTAATGTGAAAACGCAGGTCTATGTACAAGATGTGCTAAAGCGTACGAGAAAGCTCGTTTTCGGCCAAACGACGTACATAGTGCCCACGTACCTAAAATTGTTGTTTTGGTACATGTTGTAATGTTTTTTTATATGTCTTCCTTAAGAAATGGTGCATGTATGCGCAGTGCCTGCGTGGCTGTTTGATGCGCTCTGATGCGTTTGTTGCAACAGGTGATGCGATTGCGATACCTTTTTTTTTGTTGTTGTTGTTGTTAAATAAAACACGATTGATTCCTGCTCAATAAATATTTTGTCCACTTATTTGCTTCGATCACTTTCAAGTGCTCCAAAACGTGCCCAGCATGTCGTCACTTCCGTCGGTCGACACGCTTAAGCCGTGCATGCCTCGAGAGAATCGCGACTGAGTTATGGATAGGGCACTAATTAAGTGGGCCAGAAAGGCGTGCGCCACGGTCGCTCTCCTCTGGCGAGTTCTGGAAGTGGCGAAAATACCCAGTTTCGCAATCGCACCAATTTCATTGAGCGAAACGCTGGGCACGAAGGCTGTAACCACCGTCAGGGTTAATTTACAGGTTGCTATATGTACGATCACAGAGAAATTTAGAAGGGCGATACCGCGAAAGGCTAATACTTTAAAGACGGGCACTGAAATTATGTTCACGAGGGCGTCACCAAATGGAATCGGCTACCATTCACAGCCAATTGACATATTGTTCAACCGGTAAGATAAAATAAATCTGTAAGCGCGATGGAAAGAGGATCCCGGGTGACCCATTTATATTTTTTTTCTGCAACAAATGCAAGATTGCGCGAACAAATATAAACAAAACAAGATAAAGTTTAAAATCATTTCACGCAAAAAGCCACTTGTGTTTACTGGATACACATCCGGACCTTAAAGCAACGAGAAGAGCAAGAAAGTGCGCTGCGGAATATGCAAAAAAAAAAGGGGGGGGGGGAGGTATGTCTCTATCATAGGAGTCGGTAAAACACGAAAGTAAAACGTGTATTTACACAAGTAGTTTAATGTTTACTGTACATTGATATACAACAGAGCTCGCGAAATGCCTATTGCTGCTCGACAGTTATAATAACACCGCTTAACTTGACTGCATCCACGCCAACGTTTAGTCATGCATCTCCATCCCTACGACTTCCGTGGCCGTCGGCAAGATTTTCTCTTGGGGGTGCAAACCAGTGTTTAATCGCGTCTGGGGGACGGGGAAAGCACTGGCGTAGCTTGGTAGAGGGCAAGTGCTGGTAAGGCTTGAGGGGGGCAAATGCCCCTTTTTGCACCACCCTGCCGATGCTCACGCGACTAACATCTATCAATAATATTTAAAGAAACACTTGTTGTCTACAGCTGAGTGCGGAACCTGAGAAAGCGATGCCACGGTCAAAAGAACGTGACTGTTTGCACGCTGAACTTGGGCTAAGATCGACTCGGGCCATGAACGCCACGGCTCGACCAGAGAGCAATGTAATGCACGTTGTGTTTTATGTGCGGGCCATAATTTTTCGCAGGACGAGCATACATATGTTAGTATATCCAGACTAAGCAGGCGCGTTGCTCTTTGCGTTGCAGAGCTATGTTTTGGTATGGACAAATACGATGAGTGATACCGACGCTCGGGGTAAAATTGCCCCCTGAGGGTGTGTTTGGCGTTGACGAAATTGTACATACTCCCATTAGAAACGCGTCGAAAGAGACGGGCGTTTAGGAACGACGCATTCAAGGAACTAATCGCGGTAGTAATGGCCATGATGGCCCCGCCACGGTGGTCTAGTGACTAAGGTACTCGGCTGCGGACCCACAGGTCGCGGGATCAAATCCTGGTAGTGGCGGCTGCATTTCCGATGGAGGCGGAAATGTAGGTCCGTGTGCTCAGATTTGGGTGCACGTTAAAGAACCCCAGGTGGTAAAAATTTCCGGAGCCCTCCACTACGGCGTCTCTCATAATCATATGGTGGTTTTGGGACGTTAAACCCCACAAATTAATCAAATCACGGCCATGATGCACTTTACCAAGAACAATGAGAGGACTGTGGTAGACATAAAAGATGTATTCTTAAGGGTTTCAATCATGTGATTATGACGCAGTGGATAGCGTGCCCAGTATGTGTTGCCATGTACCCAGAGGTCACGGGTTTGACTTCCGATGATGGAACTCTGTCTTCACATCGTGCGTATTTTTTCAGCGCCATTTCCATGACTGAAATACGCCATTGAAGTCTCAATGAGCCTTGACATAAAACACTTTCACGAAAAAAAAAATCGTTCACAAAAACCGTTCACCGCTGGCCTTTGCTCTCAGCTGCATTCACTGTCACGATTTGTGCGAAGCAACATTCTTACAAACACCACCGCTTTTTAGAGCCGAATTTGCGAAGCAGTACATTATTTATTTTCTTTTCATTGGTACATCATGTATAATCAAAAGCACGGGCATCCGCGCTTTACGACGCACACACACAAACGTATATATATATATATATATATAAATATAAATATATATATATATATATATATATATATATATATATATATATATATATATATATATATATATATTTATATATATATAGTCCAGTAGATCCTCCGTGAGCGGTCACAACGTGGTTTGTTTCGACGTTTCGGCCTAGAGTCTGGCCTTCATCAGGATTGATGAATCCTGATGAAGGCCAGACTGTAGGCCGAAACGTCGAAATAAACCACGTTGTGACCGCTCACGGAGGATCTACTGGACTATATGCAACGCTACGGCCACTCAACCACCATGCCTGCATATATATATATATATATATATATATATATATATATATATATATATATATATATATATATATATATATATATATATATATATATATATATATATATATATATATATATATATATATATATATATATATATGTCATGGACGGCTATTTTCGGCGACACCGCGTCACGGCAATTAACGGGCGCTGTACTGCCCGACTGACCGTGAGAAACGGCGGCACATGAAAGGGAACCGATAAGTGTAAAATGGGGTACTCTCCTTAGAACGTCGCCGCCGACAGTTAATCCTTTTGTAACTGTGGCGACGTCTGCAAGGTCGTAGAAGGCCGCGGTATACCCCGAAAAAGGATTAGACTACAAGGCATACCGACTGAGAGCTAAGTGGTTGACCGTTCCCACGGAGAAAAGCGTGGGAAACGCTCTGGTGGCCAAGCCGTATGACAACAACCCGACAGGTTGTCACTCTCGATAGTTGCGGGCCCTCTCCCTATTAAAAAGGGGTGTGGTCAAAGTATTTTTGGGGCGGAGTTTCCCCTCAATTAAACGCGCATGATTGGACCCAGGTAGAGGTCTCTTGTCCCCAAGGAAGAGAGCGAGGAGACACGAGGGGGATTTAAGCGCAGGATTTTGCCCTGCTAGGCAGACTAGTCGCTGACCAAGATGGTGTAGAAACGGATCAACAAGCATCTCTTCTAGAAGTTTTTAGTGTGGCTCTGTATCGGCTGGCCACCTAAACTTAGCCGTTCGTCTAGTTGTGACGCGATATTAACGTCTGCAACGTAGACATCGGGACTTCGCCTCGAGTTAGCTCAACCTGCTCGAAGTCACCTGCAAGCACTAGCCTCCCGGAGCCACCAGCGTTGCAACACCGCCGACATCGCAGTCGTGCCAGAACTCTCTTCGACTTCTCGCTTCCGATCGTCGGGGACGCAACGCTGCCGGTCATCACACGTATGCCTCCACCTGTTTATATCTTCGAACTTTTTCCTCCGTCGTTCTATTCTTGTTAGTTTGTGTAGTTTGTAATAGTTCTCTCTCGTAAGCTGATTTATTGTTTCTGTTATATATTTCTTTAGTTGTATCAAGTGTTGATGTATTTTGTTAGTTGTATTGAAGTGTTGTATTAGATCCCGTGTGCTGCATTATCACTAGAGTAAAGTTTTCCCACGTATCTGATCTCTTTACTGTCTCTGCTTGCGTACGGAACGAACCAACCTGCTGTCATTCCCGTCGCCGACTTCGCGCTGGCGACGCTAGAGTGGCAGCTTGTAACAAAACTGGCGTCCGCGAGACAGGACGTTCCGTACAAAGAGTAAGACAGTGAGGGGTGAACGAGAACCGTGCGGACAGCGTGGTGATAGAGCCGCACAGTTGAAGCGGTCGCAGCCTGCATAAGATTGCGCTGGTTTTATAGTGGCATTATAGTGACAGTTTGCAGTATGGAGTGTATGAATTTGGATAAGTGGATCGCGCACGGTAAACAGTTAGGCCTCGAGGGCGCCGAACTGAGACAATGGGTTAAGGAGCAGCAGGAACAGGCGCAGGCGTTAGCCAGAGAAGAGCGGGCACTGGCCCGGGAGGAAAAAGAAAGGGAGAGAGAACGGGAGGAAAAGGAAAAAGAAAGGGAGAGAGAACGCGAAGAAAAGGAGAGAGAGCGCGTTGAAAGGGAGAAAGAACGAGAAGCGGCAAGGGAAGCGGCTAGGGAAGCCGGAGAACGGGAAGTGCAGTTACTGCAATTAAAGATTCGCCTCAATGAGAGTAGCAGGGTGAGCGGATCCAGCAGTGAGCACGGCGATGCCGGGGAGGAGCCGAGTTTGAGAATACACGCAGGTAGACTGCTCGTCACCTTTGACGAAGGAAGGGACGACTTAGATGCGTTTATACGCCGGTTTGAGAGCATCGCCAGAGGGCAAAAATGGCCTGAAAGCCAATGGGTGACGGCGCTTTCGACATGTCTTACAGGAGAGGCGCTAAGTGTTTATGGCAGGCTACCGCCTGCAGATGCAGCGGACTACACCAAGGTTAAAACCGCCCTCCTGAAGCGCTTTCGATTCACGGCGGATGGGTTCCGAGACAAGTTTAATAAGGAGAGGCCAGTAGGGGGTGAAACAGCAACACAGTACGCGGCTCGCTTAAGACACTATTTCGATAGATGGGTTGAGCTGTCCAAAACTGAGACAGAATTCGAGTCCCTCCGAGCATTGTTGATTAGAGAGAGGTTTTTGCATGGATGTGGTTCGAACCTGGCATTATATTTGAAAGAAAGGAGGGCGGATTCCCTGGAAGACATGCTTGAGCTGGCAGATCAGTTTTTGGAAGCTCAGGGTGGAGCAAGCCTAGCGAAAACAAAGAAAGATGGTCCCATAACGGACGAAAAGGGGAAATACGAAAAAGGAGGCAACAGCCACTCACCACTACCACGGTGCTATATTTGCAATCGTGGGAATCACCCACCGCACTTGTGTCGCAACAGACCTGCCGCTAATGTAGCCATCGTCTGCTTCAAGTGTGGGAAAAAAGGACATAGGGCAAACGACTGCCGGTCAGGGGCAAATAACTGCCTCCAGGCATCCTGCCTCTACGCACCAAGGGAAACGCGTGAGGATCCCATATGCGACGGGTATGTCGAACTTAGGAATGGCGAAAAAGTCCCCGTCGTCAACGCCATAAGGGCGACACCGCCGAAAAATCTGGCCGAGAACCTACCAGTGGCCACAGGGACCCTCCGAGGCACAGACATATCAGTGTTGCGGGATACGGGGTGCAACACAGTAATCGTGCGGAGGAAGTTGGTGAAAGAAGACGAGCTGACAGGTACAAGCAGACTCGTCTACTTGGTTGACGGAACAGCGAGGATGCTGCCCGAAGCACGGATTGAGGTTGACACCCCCTACTTTACTGGCAATCTGACAGCACTATGTCTGCAAGATCCACTGTATGACCTCATTCTGGGCAATATCGAGGGCGTAAGACCTCCTAATGATCCCAGAAAGCAGACTGAAAAACCAGTCGCGACAAAGGAGCTAAGGGAAGAGCCTGTGGCAGCAGCTATAACCCGTTCCCAAGCGCATGCACAGCCGGGAAAATTTGCCAAGCTTCGTACGCCTGGGACCACGGAGGGATCGCCGGGAGATAACTATGGCTGCGAGCAGAGGGGAGATGCGACACTCAAACAGTGTTTTGAGAAGATCGGCAGGAAGCAAACATGCCGAAATGAAAAGGGAATCATCGAGTACAAACAAGAACAGGGACTGCTGTACCGACAGTACACAGAGGCCAACGGACGGCTTGTACGCCAATTAGTCGTTCCGCGCTGCCACCGAGAAGCTGTGCTTAAAACGGCACACGATGGTATAATGGCAGGACACTTGGGCACGCAGAAAACCAAGGACCGGATCTCGGAGGAGTTCTTTTGGCCAGGCATCACAGCTGACGTAAAAAGGTTCGTCGCCTCATGTGACATTTGTCAGCGCACCGTACCAAAGGGCCGTGTACCACATGTTCCACTGGGGAGGGCACCCATAATCGACACCCCGTTCAAGCGAGTGGCCATCGATATAGTGGGACCGATTCACCCGCCCTCAAAGCATGGGAACCGATACATTTTGACTTTAATGGATTATGCCACCCGGTATCCAGACGCAGTGGCGCTCCCGAGTATCGAAACTGTGCGAGTGGCCGAAGCCCTGGTCGAGATGTTCTCCCGATTTGGCGTCCCCCGCGAGGTACTGAGCGACCGTGGCACGAACTTCACATCGGACCTGATGAAAGAAGTAGCGCGGCTCCTTTCCGTGCGCCAGCTCCACACCACCCCATATCACCCCATGGCGAATGGCTTGGTGGAAAAATTCAATGGCACCTTAAAATTAATGTTGAAGCGCATGTGCGCCGAAAAACCGAGAGATTGGGACCGCTACCTGGCACCTCTCCTCTTTGCCTATAGGGAGGTTCCGCAGGCCAGTATGGGGTTTTCACCCTTCGAGCTTCTCTACGGCCGCCATGTGAGGGGACCCTTGGCGATACTGAAGGAGCTTTGGACGAACGCCGACTTGACTGAAGAAGCTAAGACGACGTACCAGCATGTCTTCGACCTTCGGAACCGTTTGGAGGAAACGTGCCGCCTGGCACACGAGGAGTTGGAAAAGGCCGGAGCACGGTACACGAAGCTGTACAATCGAAAGGCGAAGGAGCGGAGTTTCAACCCCGGAGACAAGGTACTGATTTTACTTCCAACCGACACGAACAAGCTGCTGCTGCAATGGAAGGGCCCTTTTGAAGTCTGGGAAAAGAAAGGTGAAGCTGACTACGTCGTAGACACGGCTGGCGGCAGAAAAATCTTCCACGCCAACTTACTAAAGAGATACGAGGAGAGGGACAGCCCCTCCACCAAGGTATGCAACGTGACATTTGGTGTTGTGGAATCGAGCGAGGACGAGAATATTCCAACCCCTGACTGGCTGAAAGTAGAAGGGGAAGAAGACGTGAAGCTCTCCGACAAACTGGACGCTCAGCAGATCGGACAGCTGCAAAGAATTGTCAGGGAACACGCTCGTATTTTCTCGGATGTCCCGGGCAAAACTGACTGGGTCCACTGCAACCTCGAACTCACCACGAGTAACCCCGTCCACGTGAAACAATACCCTCTTCCCTTTGCAACGCGGGAAGGTGTAGAGAAAGAGGTGCGGGAGATGGAGAAGCTCGGCATCATTGAGAAATCAGAGTCACCTTATAATTCGCCAGTCATTTTGGTAAAGAAACCCGACGGGACAAATCGACTGTGTATCGATTTTCGACGCCTGAACAACGTTCTGGTGGCCGACTCCGAACCTATGACAAGAACTGACGCGGTGTTTGCTACAGTGGGAAAGAAGAAGTATTTCTCGAAGCTCGACTTCGTGAAGGGCTATTGGCAGATCCCGCTGACCGAAGAGTCCAAAGCGAAGACGGCCTTCTCGACGACATCGGGACTATATCAATTCCGCTTCATGCCATTCGGCATCAAGACAGCGCCTGCTGTATTTGCTAAGTTGATGCGGAAGGTTGCAGAAGGTATACCCGGTGTGGACCACTACTACGATGATGTACTGGTGGCCACCGAGACATGGGAAGAGCACCTGAGGTCTCTGGGACTGCTTTTTGAGCGCATACAGAGGGCCGGGCTTACAGTGCGCCCCAGTAAATGCGAACTTGGGGTAGAAGAAATCGACTTCTTGGGACACCGAGTTGGCAGGGGCAGATTGCAACCACTGGGGAAAACACTCGACAAGATCGAAGCTGCACCACGTCCTTCAACCAAGCGACAAGTGCGCGCCTTCCTCGGTTTGACCGGGTACTATCGGGAATTTATCCCGAATTACGCAGAAGTCAGCGCTCCCCTTACAGATTTAACTCGGAAAGGCGAAGCTAACTCGGTGAAATGGATAGCAGCCCACGAAGAGGCTTTTCGAAGTCTCAAACAACATGTCTCGACGGAGCCGATACTACGGCTACCAGATTTGCACCAACCATTCGTACTTCGAACGGACGCATCGGACACAAGTCTCGGAGCCGTGCTCATGCAGGCCCACGAAGGCAAGCTCCACCCCACAGCTTATGCCAGCCGAAAGCTGCTTCCACGGGAGGCTTCCTATAGTACCATCGAACGCGAATGTCTCGCGTTGGTATGGGGAATTCAGAAATTCTCCATGTACTTATATGGAGTACATTTTTGTGTCCAGACAGACCACCAGCCGCTGAGTTATATCCAACAGGCGAAACAGCTGAACGCTCGAGTACTTCGATGGAGTTTACTACTCCAAGAGTACCAGTTCACCATTACACATATTAAGGGTAGCGAAAACGTGGGAGCCGATTACTTGAGCCGGATATAGTTCTTGAGGTCTATGAGCATGTTGTTTTTTTTCTCCTTCCGTCGGTTGTGCTCTGGTTGTATGTACGTATTTCATTATATAAGAAGTGTATTTTGAGTTATTTTCTTTTTGCTTGGTGCATTGGTTGTTTTTACTTGCTGTAATGCACATTGACAGATTGCACTACAGTTGAGGAGCGCACCTGTTCCGTTTTATTTTGTAGTATACATTCGTGCAGTGTATTCTGTATTGATGGCTGCCGTACACGGCTATTTCTTCTTCTTGTTTGTATGGCGCCTTGATATTATTGCGTGTAAATGAAGCTGGTACTCTAACATTTGTTTGCTTTGCCTTTTGTTGTTACTTTGGTGCACTCTGCCTATGTATGTTGTGTATGAGAGGGACAGTCCTCATGCCTTCCTTGTTGGTGGTGTTTTGTTCCTTGTTGTCGAAAAAATTCCCCTCCGTGCGAACAAATGTTATGAATAACATTCTGAAAGTGGG